>NW_020290020.1:0-309054 GCF_003144195.1 Ceraceosorus guamensis
CCCCCCCCTTTCCCCTTGCCGTCGCGTTCGACACGCGTGCTGACGCTAATATGCCGGTCTTTCTCCCTTCTCTTCCTTTAGGGAATGGGAACAGGCTCTCCAGCTTCGTCGCGAACCACCACCACTTCCACATCTGCCCGCTCTCCATTGTCCATAAAGGTGACCGAAGTCATATCGATGGGGTCTGTTTGCGCATTTGCGGCGCACGGCGTTCACGCGAGTGTAAAGGAGAATAGCAAGGGGCAAAAAAAGAGAGAAAAAAAGGTCAGCAAAGGCAGGATGAGTCGTGCACGACATCGAACGCGCCAAGAAAGCAACGCTTGGTCTAGCCAGACAGACAATCAAGCGACCACATCGATCGATCGCCGCTTGGGAACCCCACCCCTTTTCTGAAGCCTCTCCACTCACCCGTCCTGACACCCCTCTTTTCCATGAAGCTTCTGCCCAAAATGACTGGAAAGTAAGAGTCCTCGGCGAGCATGACGGTGCAAGCGACAGCTTTGGATCCGACCTGGACGGGCCACTTGCCCAGGTTGGTGATGCCATTGAAACCATAGGTTCCCGGCGTCGTGTCTTTGGGAATGAATCCGTGATTGAGCGCAAAGGATCGGGATACGTAGACGTGCCTGTAGCCCGATTTGAGCATCATGGGCACATCCTGCACCGGTCCCAAACTTCCCTTTAACAATCTGACGCCCAACTTGCTGTGAAACTCTTGAAAGGCGATCTTGTGCGATGGCGTTTCGCTCGGTGCTAGCGAAGGAGCTGCGCCTCGTCTCTCTTGCCGACCCGATCGCACGGAAGCTGCATCGTTGGCCGACGGATCAAAAGCTGGGAACTCGGGAACGACGGGTTTGGAGTAGCCTGGTAAAGGAGCAGGTTCCCTGGCTGCAGGGTACAACAAGCTGTCCCTTCCGCCCGCAGAAACTCCGCCGGCATCTGTGAATTCCTCCACGCTGGTGACTTGATGAGGAGAGACGCGATGGATGGAGACGGATGATGCTCCTCCTCCGCCTCCTCCGCTCTTACCTCGGCCAGGAGTGCGCGCTACGAGCGTGCTGTCATTGACGATGGGCACATTGGCGACTTTGGTACCCGCACCTGCACCCGATGCGATGGATGCGCCATCCTCTTCCTCTCGCGAAGGAATCTCTGGCGACTCCAGATACACTGGCGCAAACGTGACGGAGAGCGTGCGGAAGTGTCAGCGTTGCGGGCGTACACGGAGACGCACTTTGCCCCCCCTGCACCGGCATCATCATCGCTCACGATCCGCCTCTTTCTGGTTGGCTACACGCTCGGTGAAGATGTCCCAGTCGTCCTCTGTGGTGGCAAGCGTGTATGGGGAAGAAAGTGTGGGTCAACTGCGGATCCTCTCCTCTAGCTGCATACATCCCACCATCCAATCTCCGGCGCACAACACAACACAGCGCCGAGGCCTAACTCACCATCCTCTAGCGCGAATGTTTGACCGTTCCAGGCATACTTGACGACGAGTGGAATGCCATCGTCCAACTGCAGACGAATCTTGCTTGCGGAACGTGTGCGGATGGAGGAGAGGGAATCGTCCGATTTGAGTCGGAGGGAAAAGGAAGGAAGAGCTCCTGCGTGCACGTTGAGGATGGGCATGGTCGGGAAGAGAATATGCTGGGGTGCTGCTGCTGCTGCTGTTGTTGGTGGCAATAGAGTGAAATGGGGAGGAAGGGGATGATGGAGGTGGAGTGAATGAAGTCAGGTGTAGAGGTGGGGGGATTCCAGAATGTTGCTGAATGCGCCGATGTGTGATACTGTATTGTAATCAACTTGCCTATGGTTACAAGTTGCAAGTCTTCCATACTCGATACAACTCACGACTCGTGGGCGGCACAGCCAAACCGTGCGCATCGCATCGCATCGCATCGCATCGCATCGCATCGCCTCGCCTCAACTCCCACCACCACCCCACGGCAACGCAATGCACCGAGCATCACACTCACGACTCAGACTCACGACTCACGACTCTCCGCACAGCAGCATGCGCATGCAGCAGCAGGCATCTCACAACCCACGGCAAGCGCTTGCCGCCAGATGACGCACCTTGACATGCATAGTGATATACATATTTGTATGTTAATTCAAGATTCCCAAAGATGAGATCGATCGCCGCGCATGATCCCGCGCGTCTAGAACACAAGAATACTCTCGATCCTTCCACCTTTGCCTTGTCATCACGTGAGCCTCTGATGAAAGCAAGATCCGTGCAGCGCATCGCATGCAGCATGTCTTGTAAGCGACATCGACATCATGCCCGGCTTGCCCGAAGACGCGCTTGGCTTGCAGGGGGGGGGATGACCGAGTCGCGAGCAGGGCGGGCGCGGGCGCGGGCATCATGGCCATGGCATGCATGCATGGGTGGTACCGGCTGGCGCGCGGGCGTGCGTGTCGTGCCCGATGCGATGTCCATGCGCGCGCGCATCTCGCCTCGCCTCGCCTCGCCTCGCCTCGCCTGACCTGAGCTGGATCGTCGTGCAAGCTGATCAGATCAACCTGATCCTCCCCAAACATCTTCCCATCCATCCATCCATCCACACGCGCACACCTCACCCTCTTCCTCAACCTCACAAGGGCATCCTCGCATACGCGCTGCTCAACACCCCCCTCCAAGCTCCCGCATCTCCTTCCGCTTCTCGCACACCCGCCTCACTCGATTGTTCACGATGCTCCCCACACCCGCGCATCAAGGTCTATCGCTGCTGGTGGGCGTAAAGAGATGCGTGGATTATGCCGTCAAGATTCGTATCAGACCGGATGGAAAGGGTGTGGATACGGACGTAAAGAACAGCATGAACCCTTTCGACGAGATTGCCGTGGAGGAAGCCGTCAGGTTGCGCGAAAAGCACAAAGATGAGATTAGCAGAATCGTGAGTTTGTGCGGGGGGGAGGCGGGGGGAAAGAATGTATGGCGGGGGTTGCAAAGTGCTGATGGACTGGTGCGATTTCGCTCGCTCGCTCACACACGCGCACGCCCGCCCCCCCAACGCAACAAGGCCGCCGTATCCATCGGACCTGCCAAGGCTGCGGATGTTCTGCGTCAGGCACTGGCCATGGGCGCCGATGATGCCATCCACGTCGAGGTGGGCAAAGATGCGGTGTTGGAGCCTTTGGCAGTATCCAAGATTCTAGCTGCAGTGACGGCCAAAGAGATGGAGAAGAATGCAGACGAAAAGGAAGCTTGGGCTTGGCACTTGGGCAAGCAAGCCATCGACGATGATGCCAGTCAGACGGGACAGATGTTGGCTGCAAAGTTGAATTGGCCTCAAGCTACTTTTGCCAGCAAATTGGACTTCAAGGGCAAATTCGCAAAGGGGGAAAAGGTAGAGGTGACCAGAGAAGTCGATGGCGGTTTGGCAACTGTAGAGACCACGCTGCCCTTTGTCCTCACCACCGATCTCAGACTCAACGGTGCGTTTCGATCCTGCTCGCTCGCTTGCGCGCGCTTCATGATGAGCGCGCCCCCTTTGACCCATCCCTTCGCACCATTTGCCCTCGCTCTGTGCGCGCCCCCGCCTCCCGCAGAACCTCGATACGCTTCGCTGCCCAACATCATGAAGGCCAAGAAGAAGCCCTTTCAGAAGTTGACGTTGAAGGATCTGGGTCTGGAAGAGGATGCAAAGCCTAGATTGGAGACGTTGGAGGTCAAGGAACCTCCAAAGAGGCAGGGAGGCGCAAAGGTCGGAAGTGTGGATGAGCTGGTCAGCAAGTTGCAAGAGGCTGGAAGAATCTGAAAAGGGGGGAAAGGGGAAATCGGACAAAAACAGCTTAATTGGTCTGTTTCATCCAAGCATCGCTTTCAGAAGTCTTGACTGACGATGGATGGAGAGAGGCTCGAGTGGGTGGATGGGTGGGGCCAAGCTGAAAGAGAAGAGCAGCTTTAGCAGCTATCATCTGTCGCTATTCATCCGTCACCTTCATCGACCAGGCTTCATCGATCGTCGGTCAATCAACCCCAATCCTATTGCTAGCCCCCCACGCACGTCCATCGCCTCGTCTCGCCTCATCGCAAGGCTGATCCATCCCTCCCCAATACGCTACTCGACATCTCTCTTTCCCCCCTCCCCCTTCCAACTCGCTTTGCAAATCTTCTCATGACCGTTAGAAATACATGTCAGATCAGAGGAAATCTTCTTGCGCACAAGCTTTCGATTTTGCCCGAAAAGAGAGGGGGGAAGAAGAAAATTGTGAATGGGAATTTTTCTTCTTCTTTTTTTTTTTTTTTTTCTCCCTTTTCAGGGCCAAAAGATGGAAGGAGGACCTGTCAAGTCTCGAATGCATTGCCACGGAGAGAGTGTGTAGGCAGGGGGAAAGACATGTTCGACGCGGCGCCCCCTAATTTTTCTATGGTTTGTTTTCTTCTTCCCTTTCTCGAGGCGCGCAAGGTGCGAGTTACGAAAGTAAGAGATGCGATGGGATGGGATGGGATGAATGCGAGGCTCGGGGAGGGGAGGGGGCGGAGCAGAAAGGCAAGGGGGCGGAGCAGAAAGGCAAGGGGGCGGAGCAGAAAGGCAAGGCAAGGGCACGACACCACACGACGATATTTTGCCATCTACACTTACTTTTGGGCCCATCTTTCACGAGGATGACCCCAACGGCGAGGCGGGGGAGTGGAAAAGAGGAAAGGGGCAAGTGGGGCGAGAGGCAAGTGGGGGCGCGCCCTGCCCCTCCCCTCCTTCGCTTGCCTTCCTCGAAGCTTTTTGAAGCTTAGACGGACGAGAGATGAGTGGGAGCGGAGATGGCGCTCCATGAGTGTAGAGGTACGCTTCGAAGTCTGCTATGGATATCTGTGGTATAATCGGTCGAGAGCATGTGCGTCTAGAGGAGGAGGGGGGGAAGAGGAGCAAGTAAAGGCAAGTCGGATCAGCTCAAAAAAAAAAATAAAGCAACAACGAGAATCCCCGGCAAGCTTCTCCCTTTTCCCTGCATCTTTGTTTCTTCTCTTTCGCGGTCTTGGAAGCGAACGAGTATGCGAGGAAGCTTGCCTTCCAGATCGAAGACTTTCGCGCATGCAACTCACGATCCAAGCTAACCTGACGCCCGGTCCAGCCTCGAGCAACAACTCGCACAGTTCTTCCCTATCCAGCAACACCTCTTCCACTCCCGCGCGTCTACGTCCCAGCAACCTCGACTTGGAAGCGCTGCCCAGCAGCGCGCCAAGAGCTTTGTTGTTGTAGTCATTGCTGCTGCTGCACCTCTTTTGCAGATCTTGCATCGTGCAAGCGTATTCGTGCAAGGCTTGTTTGACAAAGGATTTTTGAAGCGTCGTCGTCGTCAAGCAGGGAGGAGCGCAAGCTGTGCCGCCGCCGTCGTCATCTTTTTCGGAAGAGCGAGAAGCTGTGGAGGGGGCGGCGGAGGCGGATTGCGAAGCGCTGCTGTACGCTAGCACATGAGCTGAAGCCCAACTTTCTAGCGCTTTGGAAAATCCAGACATGCCCTTGACCGCTTCTACGGCCGAGGTCACCGTCGTCGTCGCTGCTCCTGCTCCTGCTCCTGGCCGCATCGGCGGCAGACCGATCCTGCACTGATCTCTGTACGGTTTCAAAAGCCTCTGGCTGATGACGTTGCCGATGCTCTGCGAGACTTGCTTCGCAGCTTGCGAAGTCATGCGCGTATTGGCATCTTCCGCAATCGAATCGAAATTGAAATTCAATCCTCCAGCCGAACTTCCTCCTCCCATCTTGTCCGCCATGCTGTTCTCGTGTCCAATCGTCATGCCCACGCGTTTGACCCTTCTAGAGTGGTGGGATGCGTTGCGCGTCAAACTGGACTCGCCGGTCGATGATGATGGGCAAGTCGTGTCCCATCCCCTCTCTGCTACTTGGATGACGCTCGGATGAGCCTTGATCCCGTGCTGCACCAACCAACTTTGCATTCTGCTGAACGAGCACTCGTGCGTCAGGCCGATCTCTTCGGGCGTGCTGCTAAACGAGGCTGCTGCGGCCGCTCGAAGCGCAGCAGAAAGGCTGTTTCCGCTAGTACCCAACGAGGCCGCACTAGCAGCAGCAGCAGCATTGGAAGCGACGGCGGAAGAGATGTTGCCTGAAGGAGGCAAAAGGAAGGCTAGATCCAGCTCCAGATCGCAATCTTGAGCTTCCAGTCTCTGAGAAGCTAGAGTGAGGCAAGTGAGGTTCGTCGATCGACGTGAAGTGGAGAGGCATTCTGCCGAGAGCAGCGGTGTCAAGATGGAAGCCGCTATTGCGTGGGCGTGCCAAAGCGGCAGCGGCATGCCAGTCTCGACGTGATGGGCGAGTCCACTGCGAAGCGCATAAGTGATGGCGTGATCAGGTAGGTGCACCTATAGCAATCGGGGTGGAGTAGTAGCCTGCTAGAATACTCACCTCAATACGAAATCACCATCCTCGCACCATCTTTGCAGATCAGCGACCAGCTGCGCTCCCGCAATCGTATCCATGCAAATCCTTGTCTGGCAACAAGGACAATTTCTGCTCCACCCGCTCTCTGCCAAACCTCTTCTCTTGTTCTCCGACGCTCTCAACGTAGGCATGGCGTGAGCTCTTCTTCTGAGGAAGGAAATGTGCTTGATGGCTGCTGCTTGAGAGGTTTGATCCGCTCTTGTGTGCGAATGAGAGTCGCATAGGGGAGAGGGACAGATCAGGGGAATACCCTTGGTGGTGAGCGGATCGAAAGTGGTGCTTCGTAGCGATTCGTGCTCCAGCAAAGGAGCCACAAACGGGGTAGACGTCAATGCTTGCCACAATTCGACGCTTTCACTCGCATCTATCATGTGCTCAGCTTCCCGCAAAGCCGAGGACGATTTGATGGAGAGGCTAGCAGAGTCGTAGGCCGTCTTTCGATGCGGAGAAACATTCGGACGACAATCAGCCTCGTGCTGGCTCATCTACGGTGCACTGCGCTCATGATCACTCACCACATACTGCAGGGGAAAGTGGGGAGATTGCAGCAACGAGCGGCCCGCGACAGTCTGCGCATCTTGCTCGGTGATGAGCGCAGCCCAGACGATAAAGACGTCCAAGGGAGGCAAGAGCTGCGCCTCTGCATCACTACTGCTTGTGCGCGACGATATCCTCTCCTGCCACAGTTGAAACCTATAGCTAGATCTAGCAATATAAGATTCCCAAGCCTTGTCGTCATCTTCTTCGGCGAGATACAGTTTGGATTTGTCGGACGTTGACTGGTGGGCTTTGGATCGTGATGCTTGACCGTGGGAAGGGGGAGGAGGCAGATCCAGCTCGTCGGGAGAATCGCTAAAGGTGTGGCCATATGCCGGCAAATCGCAATCGCCGCAATCGCCATGCTTTGCGTCATTCTTCTCTGCAGCAGCAGCAGCATCGCGCGCTCTAGCTCTTTCCGCATCTGCGATTCTCTTCAACTCGTTGGAAGCTTTGCGCACGCTGGATTCGAGGTTGCGTAGGAGCAGCAAGAGAGCGGATAGGTGAGCGATGGATGTGGAGGTGGGCAATGTGAATGTGCCGGCGGGAGGTGCTGCTTCTCCTGGTCCAGATGATCGGAGCGCGTGGTCAGACCCGATGATGCGAGACTTGTGCGACGAATCCGAAGCCAGCAGAGCAGCGCTGGAATCGTCATTCAGATTGGAAGCAGAGGGATCGTGTAGCTGCAGCAGCTTTGCGCTCATGCGCTGCTTTGCGGCAGATATGCGCCGCTTCAGCGCTTCTGTCATGGCTGCCGTGTTGCGAATGCAAGCCGACTCGTCTTTTTAGTTTAAATGACCGATGACCACACCCTTGTACTCGCACTCGCAAGTCACAACTGTCCACTATTGATGCTTGACGATGCGTGGCGCCTTGCGCAGAGCCAAGATGCCAATTGAAGTGATCGACTGACTACACGGGGCCCCGCTTTGTGTGCAGCTTGACGTGACGTCTCTTGTTCCTGTATGGTGTGCGCGCCGCGCCCCCTGTGCGCGAGTTTCCAAGCCCAAAGAGATGGTGAATGTGTTGCAGGTTGAACATGTAGAATCTGCGAATTCAGAATTAAATGTGAATGAACATTGTGATTCAAATTCCGTGGATCGCGACTTTGACTGACTTGCGCATCGACACACACGCTCGTGCACAATTCAGCCTGCGGTCGCTTAACTGACCACCCATGTGATTCATGCCCGCGCTAAATATGCCTGTGTACTCTGACTCAACTGTGCACCGCCTCACACGCGCGTGCTTTTTGATGCGGCGCTGCGCCGCGCAAATCGTCGTCATAGTCCTCGATCGAGCTAGCTCAGTCAAGAGTCGCGAGAGAGCGATGATGATAATGACAAGGGCGTTAATTGCTTTAAATGAGGATCAGCTATGCTCTGAATGTGAATGTGAATCAGCTAAATTCGTGATTGTGATTGTGATTGTGATTGAGCTTGTGCGAGCGGCTGCTGCCTGCCCATCCAGCAGCTCGTTGAGTACGTGCTAGTGTGAAGGCGCATGTGCATGTGCATGTAATCAGTTGATCCCCCCCTCCACACTCATCAATCACGAATCAAGATCTACGGTCTGCACTCTGACTGCGTTGGGGCCTAACTTCTACTCGTGACTCATCCGTGGACTCGTGATTCCAACTTGCCTCAAAGGGGGAACGTGCTCGAGAATAATCTTGCAGTGCAGTGCAGCCACGCCACGCTTCAGTGCTCGCCTGCTTCAGCGCAACGAAAAGGCGCACCAGCATGCACGCATGCATGCATGCAGCGTCAACGCTCAGGCCGTGCGCAGCGATCGCAATTAAGTGACAATCTTCAATCAAGAGTTGCATGGCTGCGTATGCAGTCAGTGTTGCAGGGCGTAGGCTCAGGCTCAGGCTCAGGCGCAGGCGCAGGCGCCGCCCGACCGCCCGACCGCCGTCCAAATCACGAATACGGCCATGCACGCACGCACGCACGCATTGCTCCAGTCGAGTCGCGCGAGGTGTGAGCAGCTGACGACCAATTCACGATTTTGATTCCAACTCGTGACCATCTGCTCGCACCTCACCTCACCTCACCTCACCGCTGAACGTTGTACACCAGCTTCAGACTCTCATTATACGCAGCAAACACTCGCGCAAGTCGCTCGAGCTCATTCATCACAGCCTCGCAAGGCCTGCGCTCACGACGCTGTACCATCAAAGCTTCCATTGCCCCGGCCACTGTCGCACATCACATCTCCTTTGTCATTGCAGCCTATTCCCTCGACTCTTGCACGTGCACTCATCACGAAGTGTACACTCTTGACTCCTCACTTCAGCTCATCATGTCGAGCGAGGCCAGCGTCATACACGTGCAGGGCATCGCTCCCAACACCTCCCTCACCGCTCTCAACGACTACTTTTCCTTCGTAGGCGATGTCGAATCGGTGCAGTTCGATGCTTCCGTCGCCCACGCCAGCGCCAGCGCCAGCGCCACGTCCAAATCTGCAAAGGTCACCTTTAAGCGTCCTTCGGCCGCCACTTCTGCCGTCATGTGAGTCTGTCGTGCATACGCGCAGGCGTACGCCAAAGCTGATCAGTCGAGCCCTGCTGCCTCTTCTCTTCTCCCGCGCAGGCTGTCGGGAGGCGTGGTAGATGGGTCCGTCCTGACCATCACCCTGCCCTCTGCCGCATCTGCAGAGAAAGCAGCCGAGGCGGAAGTGTCGACCTCCACGACTGCATCAGCAAGCAGCGTGACTCCCGAATCCGTGGCTCAGGAGGACAAACCTCGCACAGCTAGGATCGCCGAGCTCTTGGCTCACGGCTACACCATCTCTGATGATGTTGCTCAGCGAGCCATCGCTTACGACAAGCAGCACGGTCTCTCCAACAAATTCCTGGCCTACTTGTCATCGCTGGACAAGAGTCTGGGAGAGCAGATCAGCAAACGTAATGTGGGTGGTGTCAATCTGACCGAAAAGACGGAGCACACGCCTAGCGGAAGCGCGGCCAATCTAAGCGCTACGGAAAAGGAAGCCCAGTCTGCTCCTGTCCCCGGCGATGCACCTGGTCAGCCAGATGGTCCAAAGACGACGACTACTGTACCTGCTGATGCGTCCCAAGCAAAGACCGCCTCTGCTCACGCTCAAAAGGCTGTGGAGGGTCTGCGAGGAAAGGCGGGCGAAGTGCTGGCTAGACCAGAAGTCAAGGCTCGCACCGACTTTGCTTGGGCCAAGTTCAACGAGGTGAGTGTGCTCGCGTTCATTCTTGACTTGGGGGAGATCGCTGGTGCTTATCCATTCACAAATATTCTCCTTCTCCCCCCCTCGCAGTACTACTCTGCCGTTGCGAATCACCCTCGTATTCACTCTTTGTACACGTCAGCACACAAGACGGTGAGTGTTGCTCCCCCCCACCAGCTTTGGTTCGTCCGATTTCATCTGATCGAGCACATGCTCCCCCCCGCTCTGCACAGGTGACCGATGTGCACGAGGAAGCATCGCGCATCGCTGCAGAGAAGAAGCAGGCAGCCGGCAGCGCGCCCGATCCTGCTCTTCCTCCACGTCCAGCTCAGAGCGGTCTTCCCCTGGTCCTCGTAGCCCTCATCTGCCTCGTCTTTTTCAACATGCAGCAAGTTGCTTTGGCGCATTCCGGCGGCGCAGAGGATCTCATCGAACCCGCTGAGATAGCTCACGAGAAGCCTCACAAGAAGGGTCAGGAGAGCTACATTCAACGTCATATGGCCAGCGAGCACCACATTGGGGCTTTCGACCTTGGCGCCTTCTTTTCCCTCCACGATCTCAACCGCGATGGTATCCTCGACGTGAGTGTCGTCAGAATGCAGCTTTTGGGTTGACAGGGAAGGCAGCTGATAGCAGGAGCCTTTGATTGCAGCGCCCCGAGATCGAGGCTATTTACGGCGTGCACCACAGCGAATCGGTCAAGGTCTCACCTACCTACGAAGTGCACGATGCCAAGGCCGATCACATCGTCAGCGAGGTGCTTCGTCGTCTAGACCACAACAGGGATGGCGTCGTGACCAAGGCAGAGTTCATCGCAGCTGGACCGGACGGGCTTCCATCCTTTGAGCAGTACGGCACGAGCTCGCTGGGTCATCATTACGACGAAGAGTCGGAGTACTTTGTGCACCACGAAGAGATCTACCACAATACGCCCGAGACGCAAGACGACTCTGCCTACACGCACAAGGAAGACTTGGAGCACTTTGCGCATCATCAACAGATTGAGGATGAAGAGGAGCGCAGAGAGAGAAAAGCGGAGGGACTGCCCACGAAGGAGGAGGATGAGAGACGTCGAAAAGAGGCAGAGGCCAAGGGACAAAAGTATGTCAGCCCTTACGAGGCTCAGATGCCTTCTGATCACAGCCCCGCTGCTCCTCAACGGGCCTACGAGTCGCACGACGGATGGAATGGAGCGGCGTTCGAGGCTCAAGTAGCCACGGAGCACACGTTCCACACGCCGGATGGCGTGCACGTGGTCAAGACTGCGCCGGATGAGGCGCTCAGGGCGCACTTGGCCGCTACGGAGCACAAGCAGCACTTGGAGAAGGAGCCGGGCGAGACGGAAGAAGGCTTCAAAGCTCGCGTTGCAGCGCACGCCCAGAGAAAGTTGGCGGCAGAAGCGTACGCAAAGGCGAATCCTGCTTTCAACGAGGCCAACGGAGGTCCTCAAGCAGCATCAGCGGCTTCTGGCGCCGCCGCCGCCGCCGCCGCCGCTGGTCTGACGGATGAGAGGGATGCCAAGACGGGAGAGTTGAAAAGGAGACCGGGAGAGTCGGAGACGGATTATGGCAAGAGGAAACAATTGGCCAGATTCAATGATGCCAAGGGAAGAAGCTCCTTTAGACCTTCTAGGGACGAGACTAGAAAGGCCGCCCCGTACAAGGTGAGTTTTTTTTTTTTTTTTTTTTTTTTTTTTTTTTTTTTTTTTTTGCGTTCGTTTGCAGTGCTGGAGCCCGTTGAGTGTGGCCGTCCGGCCCTTCGTCTCCGGAGACCATGTTGCACCCTCTTTGCCTCCTTTTTTTTTCTGTTTCACATTCGTCTTGCTACACTACTTGTGTAAGAATCTGCCCATATGGGTAATCGCTCGCGCGCCCTCGGGTCGCTTGCTATGTACAGTAGCTGGCCGCGTAGTCTGCCCCTTTTGTTTTCGCATTGCCCTCTCGAAACGTAGCTGAAACTTGGCCGAACCCCCTTCTTGCACGCTTCCTACCTACCTCGCTCGCTCGCTCGCTCGCTCGCGACCCTTTTCATTCCTCCTCTTGCCTCCCTCCTGCTCAACCTTTTGCTATCCCTCTCTCTCCCTCCCTCTCTTCGCATTCTCCCTCCTCAACTCGCCACCTCGGTGGGTTTGGCTCACCCACCGCCTGCACGCGAATTGGCTTCTGATTGCAAAACGGGCGACAAATTCTGATTGCGACGTTCTAGTACCCTCCTATTCAAAAACAACAGTCGCGCGTCAAGCCAGGTTCTTACTTTGGAGAATTCTAATACACGAAGAAGCGGGGGGCGGCGCAGTGCCGTGAAGACTTGAACTCAGGGGGTTGGGATCTGGAAGGGAAAAAGCCGAAAGTGATCAAGAAGGGGGATACGTGCAAGGAGGATGACAACATTCATTCGAATCGGGAAGGGGGGCCGGGGAAATGTTCAGGCAAACAGAACGACTTGATGCAGGCCGAACGTGGTGAGGGTGGGAAATTTTTTCTTCTTCTGTTTTTTGATGGGGTCCTGCCTTGGGGCCGGCCCCAGAAAGCAAGCCTTTATGATGCCGTTCCCTCGATGCGCGCACGGCCCGACCCCCATCCACAACCGTCTCATTCCACTCTCTCTGCCAGCTCGAACGGACGCTGCTTGATCTGACCTCGACCCGCAACTCGACGCGCAACTCGCGCTGGGCGTGCGCCCCCACACACACCAAGCGCTTCTGTTTCCTCTCGTCTCGTCTCGTCTCTCTCTCTCTCTTCCTCCATTATGCTTGCATGGCGCTTTCGAATCTCGAATGCCACAGCTCTGCGCGTGCAACCCTATATGTGTGTGTGTGTGTGTGTGTGTGTGTGTGTGTGTGGTCGTGGTGATGTTCTCCATGCTTGGGCGATGATTGGGGTGATTGGGGTTGATTTGATTTGATTGGATTGGCGGTGGCGGTGGCGGTGGCGGTGGAGATTTGCGTGGGGGGGATTGTGGGGATTGTGGGATGTTTCTGTGAAGAGGGAGGGAGGGGGGGAACGGCGAGGGATGGATGGAATGGATGGATGGATGGATGGAGCGAAGGCCGCGGACGATTTCCGGCAAATGTGCCGCCCGCGGGCCCCGGGGGCGTGTGAGCGCGAGTGTGCTGCTGTGCTGTGCCTACATCAGTCAGAGTCGCATATGATGTGCTGCATATCACCCATCGATCGTGGAATCGGATTGCTGCTGGGGTGATGATTGTCCGTGCGCGTGCTGCATGACTGACTGACCGACCGACCGACTGAACTGGACTGGACAGGCTTTTGTGCGTGCGCGGCCGGCCGGGCTGCGTGGACATGTACTCACGTGACTGATGTGTGCGAGCTTTGTGCTTTATGATGCTTGGCCCGCCTGGTCGAGCACAGGTGCATGCATGCAGGCAAGGCACGGCACGGCACGGCACGTCGTGAGTGTGCACACTGACCCTGCCCGCGCTTGATGGAGGCCGTAGCAGCTGCATGCATGCGCCGTCAAGCACGGACTTGCGCTGACTCGCTCGAGCCACCCCGCGGTCGCGAGTTGGGCTCCCCTCCCCCCCCGCCGGCGAGTTGGGCGCCAGCATGCACACTCAAGACTCAGATCAGACTTTGATCTTTCTGCTGACTGGATCACACGACAGACAGGCTCTGATCTGCCTATTCGCTTCCAAAGACGCACATCTAGCAACATTACGATCACGCCCCCCGCAAGCACACACTCGCGCACGCGCACACGCACACGCTCGACCCCGACCCCGACCTGCTTTATTGTCCCCACCTTCTCATCTCTTCGCTTTGCCCCAACCAACACCAACCACACCTGATTCGAGATCGGCATCGGATCGGGGCAAGTTTCGATCACATCACCCTACTTTTGCGATTTTTCCACGTTGATGCTTCTTGCACGAGCGAGCCAACGCTTCGCTCGAATCCAGACGCGCACGCGCACCTCTTCGCAAGGCATCGTCGTTATCAGCAGCAGCAGTCGTAGATCATTCTACACGCTCAGACTTGCTCGCACGAATCCCTTGCAGTCTGACTCCATCCAGCCTACCACATTCACCCAGACTGGCACTCGCAGCAGCGGATCGCAGACGCGCAAAGAGGTGGGTTCAAGGGTCTTTTTCTTGGTTGTCTTTTGCTTTTGCTAGCGTAGCATGACTACACCCATGACACAGACACGGGCTCATCATCCTCTTAATCGCCCTCGCCCTCCCCCTCCCCCTCGCCCTCCTCCTCCTCCTCATCATCCCAACGCAACGCCGGCTCGCGCTTTGCTCTGGATCCTCCTTCCACTCCTTGCGCTTCTCCTCGCTTTTTCATCCCTGCGCGTTACGCAGCTTCAAAGCCTATCCACCTCGATCACTCCCTTCAAACTCTTGCGCACACACTCTACTCGAAGCGTTGTCACCATGTCGACATCCAGCAACACCGCTGCGCCAGTCGCCTCTCTGGCGGGCGGCGGCGAAGAGTTCTTCCGTCTGCCGACGCACACCAGACCTACCCACTACGACTTGACCATCCTTTCCGATCTGCAGTCCCTCCGATTTAGCGGATTGGTGACGATTCATCTGGACGTGATCAAGGAGACGGATCAGATCGTGCTCAATGCGGGAGAAGGTCTCAACGTCAACAAGGCCGCCGTACAGGCCGATGCCCTCAAGACGGAGAACAAGAGCATCGTCTCGCTCGATGTCGACAAGGTGATTTGGTGTATTGGCTGGCAGGCAATGAGGGGTTTTGCCACCCCCCCGCTCAGTCATCGTCCCTCTCGGCTGACTGACTCGCTCGCTCGCCTGCTCACCTCGCTGCCGTGCACAGAAACACGAACGCATCACTGCAAAGCTGGCCACGACGCTGCCCAAAGGCAGCAAAGCCACCATCTCGGTAGCTTTCGAGGTGAGCCGACTTCAGCGCTGCTCCTTGACCAGTCAAACCGCCTCTTCTTGGCGCTCAGGTCGCGTTCCAGGCAGGCTGGAGAAGCTGCCAGACCCCTCGGCATGCTGAGTGCACCATGTATGCTGATGGACCACCCCCCCCCCCTTCGTCGACGTGCAGTCCGAGATTGACGCGAGCATGATGGGTGAGTGGAGAAAGCAAGAAAGGGACTGTCATCGCTCGCTCGGCTCTGAGTCCGCTGCTTCCCATTCGCACTCCCCACTCCAGGCTACTATCGCTCTACTTGGGAGCACGAGGGCAAAAAGGGCTTCTATGCTCTCACTCAGTTCGAGGCCACTGCTGCCAGAAAGGCTTTCCCGTGCTTTGACGAGCCAGAGGCCAAGGCTACGTACAGCTTCACCATGATTCATCGCAAGGACACCACAGCCCTCGCCAGTAAGTTGGAGATAGGGCCGCTGCGAGGCTCGAGAGCTGCGCTGAGAAAGGCTGTCCTCTGCTTCCTCTGCTCGCACCAGACATGCCTGCAATCAGCAACAAGCCAATCAGCCGCTCGGATGCCGACAAGCTCTTGCGCCTCACGGAGCTTGGCGTGCAATCGGGAGTCACTGAAGCTGCCAAGACTCTCAAGACGGAAGTGGCAAACGCTGTCGGAGCCGGTGACGAGTGGGAGGTTACCAGTTACGACAAGCTTCCTTTGGTGTCTAGCTACCTTGTAGCCTTCGCTAATGGACCTTTTCAGAGCCTCGAATCCAGCTTCAAGAGCCCCATCACGGGTCGCACTGTGCCCATCAAAATCTACACTACCGCAGAGTACATTCATCAGGCGCAATTCGCTCTCGATGTGACTGCTCGTGCTGTGCCCGTGTACGAAAAGATCTTCAAGCAAGAGTACCCTCTGCCCAAGTTGGACACGCTCGTCGCCTCCGATTTCGATGCGGGAGCGATGGAGAATTGGGGACTGATCACGGGTCGAACCAGCGTCTACCTGTACGACCCGCTGAAGAGCGGCCTGCAGGGCATGAAGAGGACAGCTTCGGTGCAATCGCACGAGATTGCCCACCAGTGGTTCGGAAACATTGTGACGCCCAAGTGGTGGGATAATTTGTGGCTCAACGAGGCGTTCGCAACGCTCATGGGAGAAGTCATCATCCTCGACCGACTCTACCCAGAGTGGGACAGCGCGAGCGAATTTATTGGACTTCATCTGGAGCGCGCTTTCGAACTCGATGCCAAGCGCTCCAGCCATCCCATCGAGCTGCCGCTCAAGGGGGAGAATGTGGAGGATGCAATCGCTCAGATTTTCGATGCTTGCTCTTACAGCAAAGGAGGAAGCGTGCTCAGGATGCTCGCTGCGATTGTTGGCGAAGACGTCTTTCTGAACGGGGTTGCCATCTACCTTTCCAAGCATCTGTACTCCAACGCCGAAACAAAGGACTTGTGGGCTGGAATCAGCGAGTCTTCGGGACTGGACGTTGCTAGGATCATGAGCAACTGGATCTTGAAGATTGGCTATCCCGTCATTACGGTCGAAGAGAAGCAAGACAGCATCGTTGTTCGTCAGAACAGGTTCTTGAGCACTGGCGATGTCAAGCCGGAAGAGGATGAGACGTTGTGGTACGTTCCCTTGCAGCTCAAGACGGTATCCGCTTCCGGAGAGGCCAAAGTGGACCCTAGCGCTGTGTTGGATCTGGAAAGGTCGAGGGAAATTGCGCTCAAGGATGTCAAGAACTCTACGTGGAAGCTCAACGCCGACACGATTGGTGTTTATCGCGTGGCTTATGAGCCCGCGAGACTCGCAAAGCTGGGAGCCGAGGCTGCCAAGCCTAATAGCGCTTTCAGTCTTCAGGATCGTGTGGGGCTCGTCTCCGACGCTTTCACCCTGGCCAAAGCTACGGATAGCAAGACTAGCGCAGCGCTCACCCTGGTCAAGGAGCTTCGAAACGATCCGACGTACCTGGTGCAGAGCATGATCAGCACCAATTTGGCTGCGCTCGCCTCGACTTGGTACGAGCAGCCGGAGGCGGTCAGGTCTGCAATCGACCACTTCAGAGCCGAGGTGTTTGGCGGCACGGTGCAAAAGTTGGGCTTCGAGTTTCCAGAGGGCGAGTCTCCGGATACGAAGCAGCTGCGCGCTACTGCCATTGCGGCAGCTGCTGCGGGTGGTGATGAGCACACGCTGAAAGAGCTGCGGACCAGGTTTGCAGCTTGGCAAACGACGCAAGACGAGAGCGGTATTCATCCCGACATCCTCAGGACGGTATATGCCACGGCTGTCAAGCATGGAGGAGAGGCAGAGTACGAATCGGTGCTTGGCGTGTGGAGGAAACCTCCTACGCCGACGCACAAGATTGCTGCTCACTTGGCCCTGTGCGCTACGAGGGAGGAAAAGTTGATCCAGCGAACATTGACGCTAACGCTGGAAGAGGTCAAGACGCAAGACTTCATGTACACTTCTGCCGGACTCGGAGCCAACTTGTCTCCGCAGGCTAGAAAGGCGCTTTGGAACTGGATCAAGCAGAATTGGGACAAGCTGAATACAAGGTTTGCGGGAAACAACTTTAGCTTTGGAAATATCGTCAAGTATGCTTTGTCCAACTTGGCGGATAAAGAGGCTATACAGGACGCTGAGAGCTTCTTTGAAGGTAAACAGATTAGCAAGATCTCCATGGCTTTGGCTCAAAGCTTGGACTCTATCAGGACCAACGTCAGATGGCTCGACTCGGACAAGCAGGACGTCGAGCAGTGGCTCAAATCCAATGGTTACCTCAAGTAGAGGGCGCAGAGGAGCGCACAAGGAGAGCGAGGATGCCGATTCTTTGCGCGGGTCATACCTTTTTTGGGGGCGCATCCAAAGAGGTACAAGTTTAACAAATCAAATTGATGTCTTGACGTGACGAATGCTGATGCGGTTTGAAAGGCGTGGGTCGGCCATCTGGGTGCATGCGAGCGTGCATGCGAGCGTGCACGCTATTGTTTTCTATTCACATTCTCCCCGTGCAAGGACAGCCTCCTTCAGCCTCGTTTCCTCTTGCACAACTCGATCAGCTTCGTCGTCGTTCAGAATACGCGTCGCGCTTGATGGGCGGGGGAACAAGCAGAAAGCGGAGCAAGGCAAGCCAGATGCGTGTTTTGGTTTTCAGCTAGCTTTCCTCGGATGCCTCTTTGCCGCACCGCGTGTAGCGGACTTTTCAACCCCCCTCTCGCAGCTATCACCCACCAACACGCGTCGAACTCACGAGAGAACGTAGCCTGCAGTGGAGGATTGGATCATTTGAGGATGCGTCCGGCCAGGCAGTACCTTGGGCGCAAAAAGGGAGCACGGTTAGTAAGGGGGGGGGGGGAGGGCACATGCGCGCAAAGGTTTTGACGCATCGCAAGCACGGAGAGCATAATCAGAACTCACTTGGTACTCTCTCAGACAAGGCTCGGTGATGAGCACGTTGATTAGTTCTGGAATGTACCTCAATCTCGCAGAGGCCTCGATGAGAGGCTGCACGGACGAGTTTCTCCAGGTCAGCGATTGGGTTTCAAGCGGAGCAAAAAGGTTCGGGCTGTCGTCGTCGTGCGGCTCGACTGCTCACCTGCACAAAAGGACTGTGTACGGCAATGCTTGCTGAGCCGCCCAAGTGCGGAATCAATCGCTGCAGAACAGAAATCGTCTCGTAAGGGCAGGCTGCCAAAAGTCTGCCATGAGTGATGTGCCAGCGTTCACCAAGAAACTTGATTAGCGTCCAGCGGACAGACCTCGGTGCGGCGATTGTGCACACTCACCCGTCCCAGTCGCCATCCAGCAGCTCCTGCCGCGTCTCTTGATACTCTTCGTGCTGGCCCTGCCGCTTTCTGGTGCGTCGGCAAAGAATTCGAAAGATGAGCTGAACTTCCACGAAAAAGGGGGGGAAAACAGCGCCTACACCCTATGCGCTCGTCTTACCTCAATCTCTGCCTGTCCCGGTCATTGACTGGTTTGCCTGCCGGCTTGTGAGTTGCATGCACATCAATTTCGCTCTCTGATAGAGGCAAGAAACTCGGTCAGTCGAGCAGCTGGATACGAATTTGCCGCTTGCAAAGTTCGATGAGGGCGCACTGCCATGCTCAAGCTGTCAAGCACGCACCCCATCCGCTCCGATATGAAAAGCCTTACTCACGTGGCTCCCATCCTATCTCTGTGGCTGCCCAATGCAGGCTTCGCAGTATCGATAGGTGCTCCTCTTCCAAATTCAGCTGAGCAAGCGATTCAAACGCAGGGGGCGATTCTGAGCTCGCAAAGATCGATCAGTCTTGTGAGCCTCGATAGAATGATCAACAATGCGTTTGCTGGCTAGCGCTCACCATTATCTCCAATGACCAGCACTCGGCCTTCGCCGCCCAGCCTCTCGAGCACAGAACCAGTCAATGCGCCTCCAACCCCGTCCACGATCAGATACCTGCCTCCAGCAGCGACGTTCGCAAAGCTCAACATCTGCGCTATCGAGTCTTCCCGCAGACCTCGCATCTTTTCTGCTGAGCGCTCGGCGTTGTGCGCTGCTATGATGGAGGGTGTTGGTGCGAGCGGCGTAAAGATTCGCATGTGTCTGTGGGACAGCAAAGTGAGTTTCGATCCCATGGCAGGCGCGAATACAAGCAGGTTTGAGCACTCACTTGCTTTCCTTTCTCTTACGATATCTAGATGAGCAAGGGTGCGTCAGGGCGCTCGCAAATGCTAGTGGGATTGATGAAGGCGCAACAGCTGCACTCACTTGGCCTGTGAAAATGCAGTCTTCTGAGCAAAGTTGATGTTGCCTTCCGTGGCTTGCTGTATGATGGTCTGATGCAGACAAGGGAGGGGAGGAGATAGATCTCAGCTTGGCCTGTCAGATCAACTCAATCCCCTCCACTCTTCTTGCTCACCTTGCCGTCCACCCCCGCATCCTTGAGCGCGCTGATATCGATGGTCGTCAATAGCTGCGCGGTTTGAGCATACGCCGAGTCTGGATCGCCATCCGCGTACAGCTCGTTTGTCGCATCCGTCTCCTCTAAATCCCGGAGAAGTGAGCACAGCCGACGCCCGGAGGAGTTGATGGTGTCAGCGGCAACGATCTGCGCAGGCCTTGATGCGCCTCATCCAGCAGAATGGGTCTACGTCATCCGCAAGGCTCACACCGAGCGCCTCGACAGCAGCACTCACCAATCGCCTCTGCACCTGGCGCTTCAATGACCACCCTGAGCTGGCCGGGAGTTGGAAGTCCGGCTTCTTTGGACGCTTTGCCCTGCCTGCCCTTCGCGCCGCCTCCCTCTACCGGCTCCGTGCCAAAAGTCGGGCCAGCACTGCCATCTCGTACATCCTCCTCGCTCTGATCTAAGAGGTCCTTCTCCTCATCTCCAGCCTTCCTCTTGCCCAGCACGCCACCATTAGCATTCAACCTGCTCGGTCCCCCTTTATCGCCGCCCACGATTTCGAAAGAATGTCCAAAAGGCAATCCCACGATCTCGGAGCCTCGAAACACTCCAAATTTGCCCAGAGAGATGAGATCGTCGCCTCCTCTCACACCACCTTCTGCTGCTGCTTGAAGCACGACTGACTTGAGATGTCCCGATGGAAGTTTGAGCAGCACAGGCTTGCCGGACGGAATGTGCGTCAGTCGCTCAGAGGTCGTGAAAGGTGCTGACTTTCGCATTACTTTCCTCTGGCTTTGCCGATGCTTGCCATTCTCATCGACGTGCAAAACGCTGCTGGAAGCTGCTGAGCTTTGCAATGCTTCTTCCGAATTGCTCATCTTGACGGATGTGTCGTGTTCGTCGTGCTGAATAGCGTCAGGATCAATTCAAGATTCTGATGGATGCGATAGATTCACGGTCATGCTTCCAGTCTGAGTCTCTTCTGGAGGCGAAATTAAAAACAACAATGTGAATCTGATGAGTAGCATGCGGCTGCAGGAGCATTCACGTGATTTGGCCGCCCTCAGCTTTTCTCGGTCAGATATTTGAAGAGATTGCTACATGTCTGTGTGGGAGTCTTGGAGGTGAGAAATTGAGCCTGCATGTTCCCATGTTGTGTACCTCTTTGCAAGCCTGTGCAGGACAAATGGTTGTTATTCACTGTGACGGAAGGTGTCTCTTTCCCATGATTTGTTGTGCTTGGTGGCAAGCTGAAAGCGCTTCTGGTCAGTGTTCTGCTGCTCTTCTGAAGGAGCCTTATTAGTTTCCTACTCATACTGTGTGCTCTATAGTGACTGAAGCAGCCCTGATTGTTTCCAACCCCATACTGTGGCTCTGTCTTATGACCACATGGCCCCCAGAGCATACACCGTTCATTGGATACTTGCCACAGTACGCTATGCACTGTCACATTCAGAATCGCCGTAACCCCCTCAAACTCTCCCACTCATTTGCTCTGCTTCACACGCGGCATCTTGTTGACATGACTGCCAAGTAAAACGGCGCGGTTATCCAAACCTCAATGATTTGTCACGTATTGAGCTATCAGAACAAGTACTACTACTACTACTACTCGCGCTTCAATACGGCTACCTCTGCCTCATAAGTCCTCCCTCAGTTTCCGGAGCATGTCTAACATTCGAGGATGCCGAAAATCGGGCCACAAGGCAAAACAAAAATTGGGCCGGCCAAAAAAAAATCTCGACCGCACTTGGAGTCGAACCAAGTAGGGAAAATCCCACGGCATCGCAACAAGAGCACACGCTCTCGGTAACTCTCGAATAAATTCGAGTGCAGCCCGTTACCGTTCCGGCATACGGCCGTGATTGGCGCGGGAGCTAATAGTCACAATATGAACTATAGAGGTGTGCTCAAATACTTTTCTTTGTTACATGGCGCGTGCGACGCCGCCAAGCCAAGCTGTACGATTCGTGACTGCGCGCGTTCGCATCTTACATATAGGTAGGTATACCTGCACCTCTCGTCTATGTCCACACCGCACGCACCCCACGGCTCCCGCGCCTGTGGGCATGCATGCTGCATCACGATTCACATGCTCTCAGATCACGCCATCCTTCCGCCATGCAAGTCGTGAGTGGAAATCAATCTTGAATCGAGGATCTTGAATCCGATGAGCGCGAACTGTTTCAGCAATCACGAAGCGTAATAGCGAATTGTGAATGTTGATGAGTGTGGTAACTTTGTGAACCGTGGGACGTGAGAAGGCAAAAACTTGCCTCGCCTCTACATCCACCAGCCTCACGCTGGACGCATCTATATGACATTCTCGATGCGGCGCGAAGCACGGACCAGCAGGTGCTGAAGCGCTCCTGAAGACGAGACGTCGCTTGTCGCATCACTGGCTCTCAAGCAGCACAAGCTGGCTGTGCTGGCTGAGCAGTCCCATGCCCCCTAGAGATCCGGCGAGATCTTCAAGACGCCCTGCTGTAAAGCACATCATCCACTGCCAATTTCGAAGCCGAGCCGAGCAGTTCAAACATGTCGCAAGGTGCAAATCAAGACGCAAATGATGGGCAAATCTGGCCACACTTTCCGCGTATCGCCCTCTCCCTCGAGCTGGAAAATAAGGGCAGCGTGGCCAGAGATCACCTTGCGCTTGAACGTACATTGTGAGTTGCCGAGTTTCCTCTAAGCATGCTATCGGCAATTCGACATTGCATCTCTCATCTGGTCCCCCACCGCACACTTCGCCGCACCCCTTTCCCACAGCTTGGCCTGGCTGCGAACGTCTTTGGGTCTAGTCTCTATTGGAATCGCAGTAGCGCAGCTCTTGCGCATTCCATCCCTCGCAAGCTCACCGCCCAAAGCTTTCTACTCCTCTGACAACAACATCTATCAGATTCAACAGCCTCAGCAGCAAATACTCGAGGCTCTGCGTTCAAGCGATGCCTCCGTACCGCAGGACACCTTCACAAGAGAAGAAGTGATGCGCATGCTCCAACTCGCATCGACGCAAGACCCTTCCATCACTCCCGAAAAGCTGTAAGTGCGATCGATCGATCGTACACTGCCCTCTGCACGGCCAACTTTTGTGGGTCTGATGCTTCCCCCTGCCCCCTGCCCCCACATCTTTTCCTGTCTGTGTCGCTGTTTGCGATGCAAATCAGTGGCAAGCCGATCGGATGCGTGTGCATAGCCCTGGGTGCGCTCAGTCTGCTCTTCGGCACGTATCGCTTCTTCAAAGCGCAGCGCAGTCTGATCCAAGGCAACTTCCCACCATCTCGCGCTTCCGGTGCGTATCTGCAGCGCCCTCGTGCGACCCTCTCTCCCTCCTTCTCCCCCTTCCACTTAGCTGACTGTTCCCGCTTCGATGCCTCCGCCCATCTCCCGCACTCTCGCAGTTTCCATCATGGCTTTCCTCACCGCAGCGCTCATCGTCTCTTGCTTCATCGTCATCGTATACACACGCTCTTCTTACACTGGCTCCCGCTCCTTGAGCTGGCTCCTGTACCCATACTGAAAAGCAGCATTCGCACGTCGCCGCGTCGTCTCCACGAGGCTTCAATCGCGTAGACCCGAGTCTTGAACATGCGGAAAGAGGCGCATACATTGCGAAACATCGGCCAACACAGCAGCAGTGCGTGAGCGCAACCACGAAGATATGCATCAGGTATGATTATAGAAGAGCGTGTGCACGTGTGGCAAGGTGTCCGGAGACTACGATGATTTCGGGCAAGAACGAAGTGTGGCGTGCGAACCGCGCAAGGCTTGTCTTATGAGACTGTGGTACCAGCCTTGGCTGCGTACTCTACCGCATTCGTCGTGACGAGCGGATCCCCACCGAACAGTTCAACAGCCTCTTCCGGCGGTAGATCGTGCTGGCCGTCATTCTTCTCTCCTCGCCTTCGTCTCAAGTCCTCGGCAGCATGAGGGTCCTTGAGTGCCGTGGACGACGCACTTGCCGCCTTCGCGTCTTTGCCCCAAGTACCTTTCTTTTCCTTGCCGAGCGCTTTGAGCTTGTCGAATTTTTCCTTTGAAATCCTCGTTCCAAATACGGTGTCAAAGTGAACGAAAAAAGGTTGAGAGTAATTGTACTTGAGGCCTTGCATTTGATGATGCACGTCGTGATACTCGGCGCAGTTAGGGAAGAGGAGGTGCAGAGGGTCAAGCCATGGCGGGAATGCGTATCCTCCGTGATCGCAGACAGTTTTGAAAGTGCTAAACATGAACAGCACGACTCCCTGTCTGATCGTCATCAGCGCTGCGGCGTGCGCGAGCGCGGCGCCGGCAGAGTCTAACAGCAGACCTGTGAGGGTGCGGATGGAGGAGAGGGGAAACTGCTACTTAGCATGCGCATGTATGCTTCTCTCGAGGCAGCTTTCTGTGCGTCGTGATGCTTCCCAGCTACGGACCTTCTAGTGGATGATTGTACAGCGCTCCGTAAGCGTACGGAACGTAAAGGCGGTGATGATGCGAGTGAAAGTGGCGATATAGGAATCTGCTTTCGTGAAACAAGCGGTGCAGTCCGTACTGCCAAGCATCCATCACAAAGCTATGGTCAGGGCAAGACACGTCAGCAAGAGCAGTCCACAGAAGCCTCTCATATCCTGCGCGCAGCTGTCGGATCGACCCCGCATGCAGCTCGTGCGCGCACCGTGATACTCACAAAGCCCACCAAAATTGAACGACTGGAATGCCCCACCAGTAGATGAAGTGGACTGTCGAAGGACCCGCCACTTTCAAGAAGCTGAGACCAGTTGAATTACCCAACAAGCCGAGCGCAGCGCTGGACACGTAGGCGGCAATGTCCCTCATTCCCTCTTGATGATCTCTGGCGTTCTCAATCGCAGACTGACTGCCATCCAGCACCATGGCGCCTAGGCCGACCTGTATGGCATGCTGAAGCATGACCATGGCCGCCACTTTCCAAGGGCCCACTCGATTCCTCGACGTCACCTCTTCGGGTTCGTGCAACCTATACTGCTCAAAGAAGGGTAGCTGGATGTAGTCCAGGAAGGCGAACCAACCTGATGCCAGCCAGTAGAGCACGACGGGGCCCAAGACGGAGAAGTACTTGTCCGTCATGAATGGCACCAAGCGTTCCGATGGTGTATGGTACCATGGTGTGCTGACCGGTGTTGGAACCAGATATAGACTGTCTGCTGCAGACACTGTGGATCTGAACCAGTGACTTCCACTCGAGACGTTCATGGCGGCGACAGCTACACAGGTGCGTACACGCGTTCAGTCTGCCTCGTCGATGACGCGATGCAGGTGCTGCGACACTGTGGCGGCACTTCACTCGCCGTGTAGCGATGGGAACAGAGTGATGCTGTGCGATGTGCGGGTGTCGAATCGTTGAATGCAAGTCCCAAGGATCGACTTGCGGAAGGGGCTGGGCGGTGCGAGCCGGATGAGCGGGAAATGTAGGCGTAAGAGGTATAGTAGGTGTGTGAATAGGCGAAATAAGGGAGAGGGTCAAGTTCAGCGTTGCACAAGTAGAAAGGTGATGAATCGAGGAAGGTGAGGTAATAGCCACGATTGGTGATGGTTAGCAGGCAGAAAGTCTCGGTGGATGAGGCGGTGGGGTAGAGCATTGTGGTTCACTACTACTACTGTCACAAGTCGCTGATGACGGCTTGCGACTCCCACACTCACACTCACACTCAAACCTCACCCTCGACTCATCCTGACTGGACTGATCAATCAGCAGCAGAAATCTTGAATAATCACTTATTCACGATTGTCACTGAATGCGTGCATGCAGCAGCATGTGAGCGCGGAAATAACACTCCGCTTCCGTCTCGCGCGGCTCATGCATGCCACTGCTGATGCCTGCGCCGCGCCGCGCATCGGCCTCCCCGTACCGTACACATTCACGATTGTGGAATTGTTAAGAATGCCATGCTAATTCGTGCTCACCACGCGTGACGGGGGTATATATGATGTCAAGCGGATGCATTTGAAATTGACAAGATGATCGACAGATGGAGGCGGTAGTGTGAGTGTAACATCGTCAAGGCGATACTGTGACTGGTGCACTCTTGACTTGACTGAACACGTCAAATGTGAATCAAGAATGCCAGTCTCAGCGCCAGGCGTATACTCAGCGCTTGCGTCGCTTGATCGATCTTGTGGGATCATCGAGGCAGGGCATGCTGAAATTTAAAGCTCTAATTTAAGATTCACATTGATTCACACTCGTGACTTTGACTGGTCGCATGCTGCATGCGCGGGGAACAATTTCCAGCAGGCGGGGAACCGCGTCTGCGTGCTGGTTGATGCATGCATGCAGCAGCCCGCCTGTCAGTTGTGAGTGCGAGTGGGACGCATTGATTCACAATCAATCAAGAATCGAGTGCACGGGAACACGAATGCGATGCAGCAGCACACATCCACCCACATCCACGATCACGCATCACGCTGCTCTCAAGAACATCGATCGCAGAGCGCTGCTGGGAGCAGCTTTTATCCACCACTCTACTCACACTGCGCTACGTGTCATACGAGCAGGCGCTGGGCCAAAGTAGGAAGCGTACATCACGCTCGCATAGCGACTGCACCTCAATCACAACCCTTTCGCAACCACGTCCAAGCGCACCATGTCGAATCTGCTTGGCAGGAACGGGTCTGGGATGCGGTCCATCTCTGGCAGCTCCAGTGCGCCTCACGAGCTATTCGATTATACCTCATCCGCATCTGGCTCTGTCCCACACGAGCAATCGAGCGATGCCTCTGCACCGAGTCCCAGCTCTATCGCCGATACGCTGAGACACAAGGGCATCAAAATTGCTGGCTTCACCATCCGAGTGACGCACGGATCCATCGCTTCGTCCGCTGCCATCGATGAGCTGTCCTCGGATCTTCAGATCCCCATGCCAGAGATGCCCTTCCTTAAAAATCGAGTCTCCATTGAGCATGAGGCAACAGGGTGGAAGTACGATCTCGATTCGGTAGAAGCTTTGAAGTGCGTCGAGGGCGTTGCAGAAGCCCACAAGCTGGAAGGCATCTCTTTTGGCGTGGCCGGCAGCACAACGGCAAGAGCTCGCGTTGGAGAAAAGAAAAAGAGGAGGAACAAGGTCAAGGTGGCTTATGCGAAGGAGTGGGGTCGCAGTCGGGAGCAAGTATCCTCTTCCACAGCGAACGTGACGCACGGCTCCCAGGCACAAGCTTCGACTGCATTTCGCCCGGACATTGCCCCGGCTCTCAAAGCCTCTGCCGCTGCTGCTGCTTCCAGTATCGATGACGCTTCCAGACCCACGCATATCCCGGGCTCTAGCGGTGATGCTCCTATAGAAGCGAGTGGAACAGCGATCGGTGCTGCTCGTGACTACGACTGGACGTACACTAGCACCTATGCTGGAACAGAACAGATCGCTCTTCCTCCAGGTTTCCCCAATGGCGCAAGCGCTGAAGCTCCCAGCACTGCTTCACCAGCGTGGACCCCTGCTGCCCAGCTTGCTTCCAAGTTTCGACCGGCAAGCGATTCGGCCACTGATAGGATACCCACCGAGAGACTGGGACCGGGTACAGAACCCATCTTGTTCTTCGATGAAGTCGTGCTTTTCGAAGACGAGCTGGGGGATAATGGCACGAGCGCAGTGAGCGTCAAAGTGGTGAGTACTTGCTAAGACCAGTCTCGGGACTTGATAGGATGCAGCAAGCCGGTAAGGTATCTGTCTAAAGGCAAGCTGACCTTGAGCAATTGCACCCCAGAGAGTCATGCCATCTTGTCTCCTGCTGCTCTGTCGCTTCTTCTTGCGCGTCGATGATGTCCTCTTTCGCATCTTCGATACGCGGCTTTTCGTCGACTTTCAAGCGAATGCACAGATTGCTGCGCAGGCGAGCCAAGCTGGATCGACCGCTACAACTCAGCCTGATGCAAATTTGGGCTCGCTCAGCCTAGGCACACCTCGTGGTCGGAACGTCGAAACGCCGGCGCACTCCAGCGCCGCGGTAGGCCCTCCGCGCGTCGTAAGGGAATGTAGCGGCTGCGAAGCTTCGTATGCAGAGGTCAAGGCGGTAAGTGCTCCTTGTAGGCGGCTGTTCTCTCCCCGCTGGGTTAGAGCATTGCCGGTGGACCACGTGCGCGGGCTGTTGCTAATGCAATTTTCATCAATGTTCACAGAAACTACCGGCATGGAAACCAAACGACCTGTCACCCTTGACCGATCCCAATTGGGTCGCTTCGACGCTAGCCACGCTCTCGAGCGTCCGAGCACGGCAAGCTCTCTGCTCTTCAAGAGTTCCGGGAGCAGAGTCCGACTACACCAATGGTCAGCTTCCTAGAGGAGCGCCTGTAGAACTAGGTCCAGCTAGCATTCCTTCTAGATTGCCCCACATGCAAGGCGCGACGAATGCGCAGACCTTGCCGCGGAGCAACGCTATACTTGGAGAGGTGGATGACGAGGCTTGGCTCGGTCAGGGAGCTAGATGCGACGTCGCTCTCTTGGAATGAATGAGACAAATCCTCAAATGGACCCTTTCTTTGCTCTTTGCTGACTTGCGCGCTAGCAGGCCTGCGTGATGCTGCAGACTTTTCTTCTGAAGCTTAGCATGAGTTGTACAGCGTGAAGCAGAGGACCGAGCCTCGACATTCGCAGCAGCCTGCTGTGAGAGGATTGTGAGCAGTCGAGTCAGATAGATGCAGAGGGGTTCGGTCGATATAGCGAGCTTGGCAAATCGTCTCCAGCGTGACTCGCTGTTCACGTGATGCTCGATCATATCCAAACGCATGCATGCAGGCGCGGCTGTTTGTACCCCCGCACCGACTCGTCTCACGCGCGCACGCGATTTGCGCTGCTGATGCTCGGCCCGCTTCACCGGTACCGGTGCTGGACCACGTTTGTTCGAGGTTGATCGAGGATGAGACGGGAGGGGGGGGAGGGCGAAGTCGCACCTTTTCTTCCTGAAACTCACGACTCGTGATTTCAATTGGCGATCGCGATCAAAGAGGGTTCGACAGTCACAAGGCTCTCCCTTCCGACCGCGCTTCCGTAGCCACATCGACATTTGTAACTTTTGCAAAGCACCTTCCCCTGCCGAGCAATCGTGACGCACTGACAGATCCCCACGCAAACTTTTGATCGCCTCCGCACCTTCAAAGAAGCTCAGCATGTCTGCAAGCACCAATGCAGCGCCGAGGGCCGACATGGTGCAATCCGCAGTCTCTTTCCTGCTGGATCCGGCAGTATCGACGTCCACAATGGATCAGAGGCTGCAATTTCTTTCCTCCAAAGGTCTGACTCAGAGCGAGATTCAAGAAGCTCTTCGTTTATCTTCCACCACCACCTCTTCCACCCATCTCTCGCCCGCTCCTTCAGCTCAGGGTCAGGTCGGGCCTTTTCAATCTCATCAGTCGTATGCTCAGTCTGCTCCTTATTATGCAGCACCAGCTGGTCAATATCCTTATGGTCAGCCTAATCAGAGAGCCAATGATTGGAGAGATTGGTTCATCATGGCCGTCGTTGCTGGAACTGCCGGGTACGGCGTGATGAGTCTTGCCAGGGTGAGTGAGCGCATTCAAATCTTCTGCGTAGCCGCGGTGATGGCGCTTTCCAAGAGAGTGCGATCACTATGGACCGCATGTATGCGCCGCCAACAGAGCTTCCTACGCCATTCTCCTGTGTGCGGCCGCATTTGGAAAGCGCACACCGTACAACTGCACACCTACTGACCCCGACCCGACCCGACCCGAATCGCCGCCCCTTTTGCCAAATTCCCAACCACAGAAGTACCTCTTGCCACATCTGAAGCCGCCCAACGCTGATGTGCTGACTACCGATCTCGAGTCCCTCACGGCTAAGTACGACGCTGTCTCCTCTCAATTGTCAGCGCTGGAAGAGACGACAGAAAGCGTCAAGGTGGGTGTAGAGGAGCAGCGTAAGGCTGTCGATCAAGGCATCAAGGAAGTGGAGAGCGCTGTGGATTTGATCAAGAAGGGAGAGACGAGAAGGGATGAGGAGATTAAGAAAGTGGTGGATGAGGTGGAAGAGATCAAAAAGAGTCTACCAAAGGTGAGTTTTGTGCCCCCCCCCCCCCCCCAAAAAAAAACACTCGACGCCCCCAACCCCGACGCATCGAATTCGCAGAAATTTGAGAGTGTCCGTCTAACGAGCTTTTCACCTTTCTCGTGCTATATTAGATGTTTGAGAAGACGCAATCAGCGCAAGCTCAATCCTTGTCGGACTTGCAATCTGAATTGAAGTCTCTCAAGTCTTTGTTGGTCTCGCGCGGCGGAGCAGGGGCAGGAGCAGGAGCAGGAGCAAGTCGGTACTCTAGCGGTGTCGGTGGAGCATCATCAGGAATAAGCGGGGGCAGGGACTCTCCAGCACTAGGATTCAAACCGAGCATTCCAGCATGGCAGCTAGCGGGCGGTAGTGGAAGTGGAGCTAGCGCTGCTGGAAGTGGCACGGAGAGCAACACACCCGCAAAGGATGCCAAGGTGGGCGCGACCAGCGCGAGCTCGGATGAGGAAAAGTCTGTGCAGAGAGGCCTGCAAAAAGGAGGCGCGAGCGGCGAAGAGTCTGCCACTGGTGCATACAACATCCCTTCATGATGTTCTCAAGTTCCCGCTGATCATGGCTACCGCGACCTGTTTTCCCCTTCGCTTGTATGACATCCCTTGTGATTCTTCTGCTGCTTATGAGGCACAGGCCTTCATGTGCGCTTTGCAGCGCTAGAATTCACACCTTTGCGATATGGCTCCAGTCTAGCTCGGCGCTCTTGTGCATGGACGCTCTGATCGTTTGTGCATGCCGAGTAAACTTGTATTGTACAGCGCGAGCAGAGACTGGGGCGAAAAGGAGTGAGGCGGTGCACGGGGTGCGATCTTGAAACGCAACGAGGGCGAGGTGACCATGCGGGGTGGCCTCAAGCGGCTCGCGTCGTCTGTCGAAGAGAGACATTTGCACGATCGACATCGAAAGAGGTGGCGAGGGGTGTCGAAGTCGGTGTGTCTCGTGAGAGGTTCGTGCTGCCTGTCAATCCATTGCTAGCGACAAAATGGCTCAAAGACGCGTCTGAAGGTCTGAAAACCGTCTCTCTGCTCGTGCTCCTATCCCTCTCCGAGTTTTGAGCGGAGGTAGCATTGCCGTTCGAGGTAGCATTTACCGACGTGCCAGAGGCGACTTTGAGAGGCACATTGGGCGCAAAACCCGTCTTCAGTGCAAAAGCAGGTGATCTGAAATGATCCTCCAATCGCTCCGTATGGAACTCGTCCACGATTGGCTTTTGAAGCACATTCATCCTGGGTGTTATGCAGACCAGCGTGTTGGTCGAGATCTCCATCCAGTCTGCTTTCTCAAATGTCAAGGGCTCGGAAGCTACGACGACTATGCGCTCTCGCTTGTCCGCTTTCACCATGCGATAGGTACCTGGCGAGTGCTCGTAGAAGGAGGTGCCAGACGAAAAGTACTGCAAATCGGTCCTTCATAGCGTCTCAGTTCTGAAAACAGAACGTTTGGCAACGGATGGTGCAGTGCAGTGCTCACCAGGCTCGCCGCCTCATCTGTCCGAGATGAGACGTACCGAGTGCATACTACTGACTCTCCATCAGTGACGCAAAAGTTCATGAGGCTTGGCTGCGCAGCGGAATCGTGTTTCGATGAGCATGCGAGCGCAAGGGCATGATTTAGCAAATCCCTGCGAGCGAAACAGCAACGCACCTCGTCAACGCCCGCTTCCCTTGCCCAGCGATTGAAATCTGCAATCGTCTTGAGCATTGCGTTTTGCAGCACCTTGTGATCCGTGGGACTCTGACTGGCCGGATCCGGCAAGTGAGACAAAAACACAGCAAAAGCGTATTCAGAGTCCGTATGACCTTGCGGGTACAGAAAGAGCTCCTCGGGCAAGCTTTGCAGCAGTCGTCTCTTGATCTTGGAAAAGGACGAGATGGCTCCATTGTGCATCCACATCAATCTGCCATACCTCCAAGGATGACAGTTCGTCTCGCTCAGAGCTCCCGCAGTGCTAGCTCTAACATGAGCAAAGACCAAAGGGCTTTTGATCTTTTCCGCCAATCTTTGAAGGTTCTGATTGTTCCAAGCTGGAGTGACGCTGGTGAAGATGCAAGGTGCTGAGCCTAGCTCTGCATCGTGCGACGCATCGTACCATCCCACCCCAAAGCCATCCCCATTCACAGATCGCGTCGCGTCCAATCGTAAACGAGCATCGAAAGCCTGGTTGATGATGCTGTGAGCCGGACGTGTGACCAAGTGAGAGAGCTGTATCGGCTCCACGCCCTTGTACACCAAAAGTCGACACATTACCCCTCCTCCTTCTTCTTCTTGGTGCGCTTGTGCCGCCCGAACGATGCCAATAGGTCCAACGAGACCGCTGAGCGCTCTCACGTCTCTTCTTGATCGCTATCAGAGCTTCGAGGGACGTAAAGCGTTAATGAGCCTACAAAGTCTCGACCGCTGAATGAGTTGATATCGTCGGCCTTTTTGTCATGGACTCTGCCCAAGGCGCCGCTTTCAATCCTTCGCCAGGTGGAGGATCAGTGGAATTCCTGCACAGCCCCCGTCCGTTGCTCTCCTTGAGCCCGCTTCTATGATGACCGATGAACGCCGCGATACGTTCACACCCGTTGTCTGGTAGACGATTTGCCAATCGCGAGCAGAGGCTCAAACCCTCGACTTGACTGTACGGCTCTCGTGTGTCCAGGGCAGCATGCGATATCTTCCTCAGCTTGACCCTTTGCCCTAGCGTTGCACCTTTCTCTGCAGTCACGAGTGGAATGGTGGTCAGTACCAGCCAGCCTACTCCGCTCTCTGCAACCTCTCACTCCACCGCGCTAGCTGCTGCTGGGTCGAGTCATCAGATGCTTGATTTCGCGCATCACGCCATCCATCCACACAACATGCTGTTCGTGATTTAGTCACGTGATCGCCTTTCGGTTTCCAAAATTCCAATCCAGTTCGCTACCCAAACTCCGTAACTCTCGACTCGCTCCAAATGGGCTCATGGCACGACCCCTACTTGCATCGATGACGCTATGGACTTGCCTCGTCCTGTCGAGCATTCCGCTCACACATCGACAGGCCCCGGCAAAGGCCATTGCGCAGCGCGCAGAATCCATATCTGGCCCGTTCTCCCACAACGTGGGGTCCAAAGCAAAGACCGAGGGGACGGGCGCTTCTTGCAGTCGTGAGTACCAAACGCAGGCACCGCTGCCCAGTGAGGGACGACAACCGTCAACCTTATCGCAGCGATCTGCACAACAGACAATGGGAGCAAAGCGAACGATGAATCATATAGAGTTGCAACGAGACTCGCAAGAGTCGATAAAGTAGCCAAACATCGTGCGACGCCCAACGAAACATATATGCAGTCCGCAAAAAGCCAAACGATCCGAACAAACTGCGTGGCTGGATATAAACGATTTCGCGTGCGAAGGAAAAATATTGTCCGGTAGTAAAGCGCCTCCAAGAATGTGCGCCACCAACGCGCTGGTCAGGGCTGGGCCGGTGTAGGGGCATCCTCCAGTGATGGACAAAGCAAGAGCAAGTCCGCGTAAATGTCCACAGCTCGCTTCTTGTCCACTCCAACCCTCAAACAATTGCCAAAATCGTCTTGTTCTCCCTATTTTGGTGTTCTAGGCGAAGTGGCACGAGGCAAGCCGGTGGGATCTTGATCGCCGTACGGGCTGCTATTCGACGATTGAGCAGCTTGCCAAGCTCTAGCCTGAGCCTGAGCTGCCTGTATACGACTGATCGCGTTGATCAAGCTTGGCGTAGCCTGCACCGCATTCCCGTTGTTTGCGCCCGAAGCGGGATTCAGAGGGCTCGTGGGTCTGGAAGAGGAATTGGGAGCCCTAGGCGCTCCCGCGTCTCTGTAATTCTCAAATGCCTTGTGGGGCGTGCCATCGTGCGCTGTGCTGACGGAGGACACCTTGGTACTGCCGGACATGTTCGATCCCACGCCCGTCGAGGCCGTCGCGTCCGATCTGTACGACGGCAAGGGCGTCGCGGTGCTCAATGATCCAGGTGGACGAGGTAATGGCGATGGCAAAGCGTATGTGCTGCGAGCCAAGGCGCTGAGTTGCTCGGACGTCGCAGGTCCCTTGCTAGCGGAGCTCAAACGACTCTTGCTATCCGACGCTTCTTGGGAAAGATCGCCAGCTACGTCTTCAACATCCGTAGCGTCCAAGTCATCCCCTTCGCTCTCGCTGTCGTCCCCATTCTCCAAGTCCAAATCTTTGTCTCTCCTACTGAGAGCCTCGAACCTAGCGGGCACGCCTCGAGACGTCTTGCCACTCTTGTGCGTCCTGCGACTCGAAGCGCCTCTGCTACGCTTCCTGGTTGGAATCGCAGTGAGCGTATCTGCATCTGTGTCCCTGTCGTCAACATTTTGCCCGCCAGGAATGTTGCCGTACGATGCGGGTCCGGATCTTGCCGATCCTGCCTCAGCAAACACAGCCGCGATGCGCTGCCAGGGCGTCGGAGCAGGTTCGAAAAGGCCCTGTCTGGCCAAACTTCCTTCGTATTGGCCAGGCAGCATTCCACTCTTTTCGTATCTCTCCGTATATGCGCCCAGATAGTCGTTCCATGAAGCCTCGGCATCCTCTCCCGAGTGCGAATGGAGCAAAGCCTCGAATGAAAATCCAATGACGACTGCTAGGACCGCCCCAGCGATGAATCCTTTAAAAGCCGACGTGCCCCAATTGTCCACGGCAGCGCTCAAAGCGTCCGATCCGTCCGGAGCAAAGAGCACCGCTGTTAGGTTTATCCAGCTTTCGGTAGACTTTTCGGGTGGCGCGAAGAGCGCAACACCGTTCAAGAAGACGACCGAACCGATGAGGCTAGTGTTGAGGTTGAGCAGGTGTCGTTGAAGCAGTGCCGATCGGGGCAACAAGAGTGGCGCGCTGAGGAGCACCGCAAGAATGCTGACGAGGATGGCGCGAATGAGCAAAGTGTGTATGCCGAACATGGCAGTGAGGATGATGGTGAGACTTGCAGCTCCGAGCAAGCCGCTGAACAGCCTGGCAGCAAATTTGAAATGGCCGCAAAGCGCAGCGCCAAGTAGTCCAGGTACGAGCCAGACTGCAAAGTAGGCGCCCGAAGACATTGTCCGAGCCGGATTGGCGATGCAGATGGCGGCATTGATGAGACTTGCAAGAGTCGAAAAGCCAAAGAAGCCGATGAGAAGCCCGCCGATTCCTCCGGCGAGAGGTGCAGATCGTCCTCTGCTCCCTTTGCTTTTACCATTTGATCCTCGAAGGCCCGGAAGCGCAGCTGCGGCGGGGGTCAAGGGTGTGCCTGCTTTTTTGCCCTTTCTGGAAAGCCAGTAGAGCGAGGCGAAGCCAAAGAAGAGCAGAAACAAGCCTCCGACAATCCACGTGATACAGTAGATGACTCTAGCCCACTGCAAAGCTTTGAGCTGAGCGGCCCAAGAGAAAGTCATCGCCGTAGTCGTCGTCCCATCCACTGCAAAGCTTGCAGGCGTTTCCAAAGAGTTCAGAGCGATTGCACCACCCGTTGCACCCGCTGAACCGGCCAGAAAGTTGCTCAAGCCCTTGTCGGCCTTGAAGTCGGCAATCTTTAGATCAGGATGCTTGTGCCTCCAAGCGACGAGTGCCTCCGCCAACTCGTTTGAGTGGTGACCTTTGTGCAGGTCACCATCCTTTCCCAACCTTTTGAGCTCCTCCTCTAGCTTTTGCATGTCATCGTGATGCTTTGCCAAGGCGGACACGATTTCATGCGACTTGTGGCCCTGGAAGGATGGGTCGACATCAGCGGATAGAAGCTTTGGAAAGGCTGCTAGATTGGAAGGTGGGGCGGTCTGAGAGACGGGCGTGATGCCGATGGATGACGGAGAGTACAGCAGCTTGCGAGCTCCTCCATCGGGAGAGACTCCTTGCTGGACAGCATGATTCGCGGGTGCCGCTCCACCGCCAGCAGGCTTGGTGTAGCCATTGCTGAGAGCATCCAGCAGGGCTTTCGTGCCCGCACTTCGCACTGCATCTGCGTCGTTCGGAGCAACGCCGATCGAGGAAGGAGAGTAGCGCAGCTTTAAGGAGGAACCGCTTGGTCGAGCACCTTGATCAACAGCGTGCAAAGCTGGTGGCGATCCACTCCCACCCTGTTTGTTGTAGCCATTGATCAGGGCATCCAGCAAAGCCTTGGTTCCTGCGCTTCGAACATCACTCGCATCATCGACCACTGCGCTACTGTCCGCCATGGTCGTTGCAATATCGCTCGTCGAAGACTGGTCGGCCTGCACGCTGCGCGTTGTGGGCGCCCACTTTCTTGGCGTGGCGCAGATGGTGAGGTCTCGTTCTGGGGACAATCTCGTGTCCTGTCGTGGCTCGTTACTCGTAAGAGATTCGTAGCGTCGTCAATCGTTCTGTCGTCAAAGAGGAGAGGGAGGGAAGGGGAGAAACGCGCGATGAAGGGCGGAATGGAATGAAGAGGTAAGTGTGTCAGTAGATGAGAGGGATGAGATGGACGGCTCGGTGCAGTCAAAGAAAGGATCACGAGCTTGCAATCGAAAAGCGCATGCATGCCTGCCTGCCTGCCTGCCTGCCTGCCTGCCTGCCTGCCTGCCAGCTGCTGCCTGCCCACGCATCTCACGCATCACGCAGCGCAGCGCAGGACGATGTTGTGGCTGCTGAATCGCGCGCTCGACCCTTGGGCGCGCCGGCGATCGAGCACGCGGCGACCTGCAATCGTGACAGCCTACGTGCTGCAGCTGCTGCTTTACATCTAGTCGTACTATTCGTGATTCCAATCACTCTTGACTATGACCGTTGCACCTTTTCCCCGGAATAAATGGCGCAGCCTCGCTCGCACAGGACAATTGCTGTTTTGGAGATGCAAAAAAGGAGAGACGTGGCTCGTCCTGGCGCCGCGGCCGACGACTTGACCAAGATCGTGAGGGCAGCCCGCAAGCAGCAGCAGCAGACCTCGCGTTATTGCCTGTAGATAGCTCTGACGTCTGTGGACGCGCGCACACGCGATTCAGACCCCAATAAGCGCAAGCATGCACTCAGGGGCTTTTCCTCAAATTAGCGCGCGCGGCTTCTCGCGAGCAACGGCGGGCGCGCGCCAGCTGCTGTATATCGGCATGCATGCATGGGTGAAGTACACGCGCGTCCTACCTGCCTGCGTATGTATTTTGATTCAGAACGAGCGCCGGACCTCCGTCGTCCAAATGGCACAGTAGGCTGCAGTCAGAGTGGGGCGCGAAAGACGCACGGACTCCTATATAAAGGCGCGCCCGCGCGTCTCCATGCAGACGCGCCCATAGCTCCGCACATGTCCCTCTCGCATGCGTGTAACCACATTTCATTCAAGATTCGAGATTGATGTTCAATTCAAGATTCTCTAGATTGTGAATTGTGAATCTGGTGAACCCTGAATCTGAATCTTGAATGATCGCACTCCACTCGATCACAATCTGAGCTTGACAACTTGATCTTGGTGCGCAGTCAGTCATGCCTGCATCAACACCACAATTCACGAATCTCGGCCTGGCTGGCAAGTCGTGCGCTTCATTGTAGCTTGTCATCCCCTACACATTTCACCCTGCCGCTCCAGCTCAATCACACTCACCATTGCGCCTCTCGGAGCTTGTGCGACAGACCACCTCTCACAAATCAGCGCACATCGAGAGGAAAGGGCCCCTCGCGATTCGCACATTTGCACGCCTAAAGACGAAACGGACACCGACATACAGCGCCCCCTTTTTGGCCAATCAGCTATACCGAACCTTGCTGCTCGCCCTCCGCACCACCTTGCTGAAAACTGCGCGCTAGCATGTCTCATTTTTCTCGCCCTGGGCCTAGTCAGGCAGCAGGGCAGGGGGGAGATTCAGACGATGAAGATCCATGGGGTGCCAACGGGCACGTCACGCGCGCATACAATGTCAAGCTAGACGAGCCGACAAGTGGCGCTGCTGGGAGGAGCGGCAGTCCGGTGACATCGGATCCACGTGCTCTGCTTGATCTGCTTCCCGTCATTTACGGCCAGGTCTGGCAAATCTGCAGGAGGTGTGAAGCTGGCAGCTCGGATGAAGAGGAGAGCATATCCATCGGACAGATGAACAGGATGCTGCGCAGCGCAGGTGCAGGGGCGTCGGTTGTAGAAGCTGTGAGTGCTTGCGCTGGTATGAGTCGTTACCACACACAATAGAGTCTGCAGAGTGATTTGGGGCCAAGCCAGGCTTGCCAAATCCCCCAATTTGCGAATCGATCCGTTTTTAGTGGCTTGAGTGACTGACCTCTTGCTTCGATCATCGCAGATCATCACGCTTGCTTGTCAATCCGCGCGCGTCTCGACTCACGAGCACATATTGTGCCTTTCTCTGCTCTCCCAAGCACAAGATGGACTGCGCCTCTCCGTCGAGAATGTCACCGAGGCCATCGAAGAAGTGATCAATACAGGACAGGGCGATTCGTATCCATTTGTCCCCACGCTAGATCTAAATGACGTTCGAGAAGCATGCACGTCGATGACTTCGTCCGTCAGTCAAGCCCGCATTCGAGGAGCTTCTTCTGGAGCATATTCTAGAACAGGCGTCGGCACCGGTCCGGCAAGCACAGCAGCTCGAACCGACGCACAGCGCAGGGAAGGTCTGCCAATCGTGAATGAGCCTGATAATTTTGCGTACGGTGGGGCTTCTACCAGCGCCCAGCCAGCTGCATTCAAGCCTCTGCTTCGCTTCGACCCTACGAGCACCGACTCACCGAGCGTCGAACCTCTTCCTCGGTCGACTTCCGGCTTCGCCTCTTTGGATGGCGCTGGGCCTTCAAGAGCAAGGCCAAGCATCGCCGCTGTCCATGCGGCGCACTTACTGCCAGCGTTATGCGAGGCGGACAGCGTCAGCGTCCGTCTACGAAAAGAGACGGGTGGCATCTATTTTCTTCGTCATACGCTGTACTCCATCTCGAGCACGTACGCGGCGCAAGATGAAGCGACAGCTTTGCTGTTTGGTTCCACAGCTTCTGCCAGCGTAGATGTCAGCTCGAAGAATAGGAGGAAGAGCTGGAGACCTTCTTCGACCTCGGGCGACCCGGACGGGCTGAGCGGCGCAAGCGAGAAATGGAACGTCGTCCGAAGATACTCGGATTTCACCTGGTTGGCTAACTGCTTGATCAAGAGGTATCCGTTCAGACTCCTGCCTGTGGGTGATCAGCATTGCGCTGAGTGCAAATTCAGCGCACGACACCGGCTCCTCTTACTGACCCAACTTGACTTCTGCCTCATCTCTTGCGCTACATCAGATTCTGCCGCCAAAGCGAATTTCAAGTGAGTATTCGTGTGCGGATGGGATGTCTGTCCCATGGCGCAGTGCGAGATGTCGCTGACCAGAGTCTCATTCTCTCCCCTGGCAGTACCGATTGGGGGCAAACAAATAGCTGGCTCGGATCCGTTTTTGGAGGCCAGAAGGCGAGGCTTGCAAAGATATCTCCGTGCAATCGTGACTCACCCGGTGCTCCGAGGCGATGGACTTGTCAGGGCCTTTCTGACCGAGAAAGACGTGAGTCTCTGGGTGATCTAGCTGGCTCACATATGTTCACGCCTCTGCGAGTTGAGCTGATCTTCGAGATCGAACACGTCTCGTCTGCAGTCATTGACGGATTGGCGTCTGGCTCAGCAAACCTCGAGCGCGCACCTGCTCTCTCCTTTCACATCCACAACGAGCGTTCCCGAGTCACTTGCGCTCGTCGAAGAGTGTCTCTCGCCTTGCCTCTCCCTTCCGAGCTCTGCCTTGACGTCTCAGGCCATTCCGGAGGTCAATGAGGTCCAGACTCTTGTCTCGGCTTTCAAGGCCAGGAATGCTCTGCTCGTCGAGCGGTGGAGTCATTTGTGCATAGTCTTTGAGCGTTTGGCCAGGCGGCTAGAAGGCCTAGGCTTGGACCATGGCAGATTCTCGCTCGCTTTGGCAAGCTTGAACGAAACGCTTTCGACGCGACATTCTGGGCCGTCTGCGGATGAGGAGAGGACAGTGGAGAGGACGAAGAAGGTGACCAATTCGATGGAGAGCTTGACGAACAGCAATCAAGACTTCGCCGACCTGTGCTCTGCAAGGGCCAGCAAATGGCTCGACACGCTGGACGGTCTCAAGGTGCGTCGTTGGAATGCGCTCTGACTTCTTGCAGCCATGCGGCTTCGGATCGACTGACCTCATCGTTCGCACCGACAGTATCAAAGGGATCAGCATCAAGCCGCGCGAGATCTGGTCTCTAGGTATGAAAAGCTGATTCCCGATAATGTGGGCACGCTGCAAAAGCGTATTCAAGCGTCTCAAAAGAGGCAGAGGGATTTAGCATCCCTGATCTCCGCTCCTTCGTCGACGACGACGGACAATGGAGCAGAAGCGGAATCGAACAGATTGGCGCAATCTATTGCGGAAGACAGGGGGCAGGTGGATAGGTTGATGAGGAGGAGGGAACATGCTAGATTGGTGCTGCATGTCGAATTGAGACGCTTGTTACCCTCGAGAGAGAGCGGCGTGGTGGATGTGGTGAGGCATCACGCAAGGGAGGATTTGGGCCTGATTGCTGCTGAAACTCTGGCGGCCGAGGAGCTGGTCCGCAGTCTGCTTGGAGCATAGGAATTGGGCGCAAACATCCAACTCGTGTGTACATTGACCGCAAACATCCAACTCATCGGTGTACATTGACCCATCAGTGCGCATGGCATCCCGTCCTCTTTCGTCCAAACGCACATCCCTATCAGATTCTGCGCGCCACACACAATACATCCGACGCTTCTCGCCTCACACACGATGTCCGCGCAAATTTTGCTTCCATACCTTGCAAATCATAGGAATTCTTTGGGTCCAGTCATTCGCATCATGTTGCGCCGTTCGAAGGCCGTTCGAAGCATGAACGGCGTCATCCGGTGTCAGGTACATGTCCAAAAGACGGTGCAGGAGGCAAGTCCCAAATCGTTTTGAGTACATGTTCCGCTTTGCGTCTTGTTCTTCTGAGCAAACCCAAGCTAGCCAGCTCATTGACCGCGCATGCAAATCTGACCTGATCCAAATCTTCAGGCCTGGCTTCCATGCCCGCCGGCCCTTCGGTCTGGCCGTTCTCACCGCCGGCTGAAGCTGGGCTAGGACGTTTGCGAGAACTTTGTTGGTCGTCGGCAAACGTTGCGCGCGAAGAAGAGATCGGCAGCGAGACTTGCTGAGTGAAGGCATCGTACCAGTCAGCCAGGTTAATCATCCTTCCCGAATCCCTGTACAGGGAGTAAGCCACGCAGACATCTGGCATGGGCATCTCTGAGCGCTCTCTAATGACGCCCAAAGTATCTTCAGTACGCTCGCCAGAGACACGCAGAGTTTCTGCGAGGGTTCGATGCCTCAAGAGTCCATCCTGAACAGCGTCAAAGGGATGATTGAGAGCGTGGAGCAGTGTGCTTCTCAGATGTCCGTCTACTCTCGCAGAGACGAATTCGGGAGAGTCGAATCTCTTCGCTAGGCGTGTGAGCGGATCGTCCCTCAAGGCTTGTTTCAACATTGAGCTGTGTGAGTGCGTGGACCGAATCTCAACTTTAGCTCTCTATGACTCGACAACACTCGACGCTTCGCTCTCACCGCAAGGAGGAGGAGATGGAGTTGATCACTGTTCGTTTCGAGGTAGTCATCGATTCTTCTTGCAACAGCTTGCGGTGCACATCTTGGAAATGATTTGCAGCATCTCCGTTGAGCAGAGCATCCTCATCGCCTGCGCTACCGGCCGAAGACTGGCTGCCGAGCTGAGTGATCCACGACTGCAACATGTCGACCAGCTGTAATGAGGCAGGCGACCCGTTTTGGAGGGCGTCTGCGTGGTCATCGGAGGCCACCTGCATGGTGCTTTGCCGCAAAGTGATCGAGGCGACTTTCAACCTCTCGATGAGCTTTGCAGTATCCAACGAGCGCAAAGACGTCAGCAGCGGCTGGACAAGGTGTGAGACGCTTGAGCCATCTCCATCATTCTGATCACCATTCTTGAGTAGAAACCGCCAGACTTCAGACGCGCTGAAAGCTGGTTGACCACGGCTGGGCGCGACATCGCTGAGCGAACTAAGTAAGTCAGTCGCCAGCAGCGCTGAGCTCATCGCACCTTGATGGGCTGAGACTGTGAGGGTTTGCTCGCAGGTTCTGAGGAGATATTCGTCATCCTCCAACAAGCGTTTGAGATGCTGGCCAGGTGTCAGGTCACCTGTCATCCGCTGCCCGCTGGACGAAGTGGCTGACCAAGATGGCCTAGGAGGCACCGAGCTTCGCTGCTGTGTGCCGTGAAGTAGGGCAAGCCGAAGTCGAACGAAAAATGCGTCATTGAAATATGAGCTGTGCAGAGCGTCTGAGCTCGATGTGAGATTGAGCAAAGCGGATGCGGAACATGTCGAGAAGTGCTGAAGCGCAATGAGCTGCAGCAATGCGCAGCATGCGGCGCGACGACCAAAGGACGATTAGAAGGAGGCGGTCATACTTGAGCTGAGCAATGCCACACTCACCTTGAGAGCTTGACGAAGTGATTCGATGTCCGCGTCTAAGGCTTTGTATTTGGTTTCCAGCTGCGCCCAGCACTCGTAGCTCACCAGCAATGGGGGGGGTTCGTGCGGTCGAAACCAAAGCTGCGATAGATCATTGCGATCATCAGCTTCGCTCGACTCTCCGTGCATATCAGTCTGATGGCAAGTTGCCGCTCACAGAATGGATAACAGCTTCCCAGACTGCCTGGTCATCGGGTAGATCGATGCCGTGCACGTCCAGATAGCACTTCGTCGTGGCGGGCAGAGGTAAGTCATGACTAGCCAAAACATTCTCCTCCTTCGAGCTTGTGGAACAACGCCTAGAATCCGAAAAGATGGTGCAAAGTCTCGGAGCACGATCGTGTTTCCAGCCCTGAGACAGCCCAAAGAAAGAATGAAGCGCTTGGAGGAGATCTTGAAGTGCTCCGAGAGGATGCTCGGACAGCTCGGGAAGCGAAAAGAAAATTGTGCGAGCTGCGAAAGAGATAGCGTCGGCGTCAGTCAGTAGGCCTGTGGGCAAGGAGGATGACTTGGGCTCGATTCGAGATGCGCGCACCTTTGCATGCTCTCTGCAAGCTCCACAGAGTGGCCAAACGCGAGGGACCGCTCCCACTTGCCTGCGCATCGGGAGCGTGTTCATCCCAAGCCCCGCCAGCCGCACATTCTCTTCTGACAAGGCGGACAAAGAGATCGACACCCTGCGCATGAGTCTCGTAATCGTCGGCATTCATCTGTATGAAAATATCCCGCTCTCGCGGTCCAGAGGATGCAGCTGGCTGGGAATTGCGCGTGAGTGTGCGCTTGAGGATTTGAGTCGGCAAACGGGCAGTTCCTTTTAGGAGCACTGTCCGAAGCACTGGGCCATTCGATGGCTGCGGGAGCCAAAATGAAGGAGCTGAAGCTTCCCCATCCAAAGTCGCACTCGAGGTGCTCTCATCGGCCCAGTGCTTCAAAGCGCTCAGCGTAGAAGCATGTACTGATGCGAGGCCATGCTGCAAGAAGTTGAAAAGGCAAGCCATCGAGTTGAGCCCGAGCTTCTTTGCTGGAACTGATCACAGGCAAGAAGAAGCGTCATCATTCACCTTGAATGCCCTGTCTATCCATCTGTGCGCAGCTCTCAGATTGCCCTCTCGTCTTCGTGCAGGCACTTCGTCATTCTCGAAGGCTTCCAATCTCTGCAATCCGATTTCAGGTACTGCATTGCGGTGCTGTGCATGGAGCTGGCGTGCGCGAGAGGATTTGTGAGCCTTAGCGGCTCCATTGCACGGAATGAGGTAGGTGGAGCGAGCTAGCTGGTCCAAATCTTCACTTGCACCGGCCATCGCGCAGAAAATCCGAACATGTGCTAGCACCGTTGCATGAGAATGGGGACGCAAAAAGTAGGGATGCACCAGAATGAAGGACAAAGTGGTCGAGGCCTTTCACAACTGCCTTTGTCGGAGTCAGGAGGCAAGAGATGCTTGGTGAGCTGGGGGACGGATGATGGACGAGCTAAAGACCGTTGCAAATTCCAAGGATCACGAATCTTGAATGGTGCTTAAACTCGGGCTCCGTTCTGATGCGGAAGCATCCAGGTCGAGGAGACATCATCTGAAGCAGCGGCTGCACGGCCGGGGCCACTCGTGACGGATCGAGAAGCGCACGAGAAGATCGGGTGGCGGCGCACGTGACAAGATAGCTGGGCGTGTTGGGATGACGGTCTGCGTGCGATTCGTGATTCGTGCCCAGAGAATCAAGCAAGTTAGACTCAAAAGTCGGTCAAACGACTTGCTCACTCACTCTCAACGCCTACCCAATGATGAGGTGGCGTTGATGAACTCCACCATCTGACCCATTCGAGCTTCACAGCAATACTGACGACCTCAGAATTATCGAGACTTCAAGTCCGAGTCGGTCGTAAATCGCAGATCGGAGATCGGAGACAGAAGCAGCAGTCAGCTGATCACAGAGCGGCTCGCCGGAGCGAGGTTCGAAAGCAGCATGTTGCCGCTCACTCTCCTCAACGCCGCAAAGGGCAAACCGATGGTAAGCGCTCGCTCTCTCTTGGTCTCTTTGTCTATCGCTCACCCCCATCGACCCGCTCTCCCTCCCTCGTCAAACCCGCTTCCCGCAATGATAGCTGGTAGAGCTCAAAAACGGAGAGACTTTCAATGGAACGTTGGACCTATGCGATAACTTCATGAATTTGGTGTTGAGGGATGTGTACTTGACTTCTCCGGTGAGTAGCTGGGTGGACTGTGTGGGCGCTACAAAGTAGTGGGGTGCGCGCAATCACGCCAACAAGCGTGGAGCAGGATGGCTGACAAGGCTCCTCATTGCGGTGATGGCAATGTTTAGACTGGCGAGCAATTCTGGAAGATGAATGAATGCTATATTCGTGGCAGTACTGTGAGTGCAGAGCATACATGGGGTCCATCCCATGCCTTTAGGCGCCACCTGCGCATCTAGAGGTAATCGAATCGGACCAGATCCACCTCTGTCTCATCCGCTGCTGCTGACTACCTCCTGACGACGCTCGCTCAGATCAAATATTGTCGCGTAGCAGACGCATTGGTAGACAGTGTTCGTGAGCAAGAAGAGGCAGCACGCAGAGCGCGACAGGCAGCCAGTGGAGCTGGAGGAGGCAGAGGGGGAGGGAACAACGGGCCTCTTTCCGGAGGTGTTGGATTGGGAAGTAGAGGTGGAGCGGGCGGAGGACGAGGAAGAGGCGGAGACCGAGGACGAGGAGCAAGAGGTGGACCGGATAGGGGACGAGGCGGAAGAGGAAGGGGAGTGGCTTAGGCTGAGAATTGAAAGCAATCTCAGGGTACTCTTCGACAGCGATCGACCTGGTTTTGGGTCCTCTCCGCTCATCAACTGTCACGCACGGCTCAAGACTCTCACGCAATCGAATTCAAGAGGGCCACACGGTCGTATTTTTGGCTTGCTGCATTTGGTGAGAAGATTTTTACGTGATCGCAGTGCAGTCGCAACCGATGAGACGCACTCAAAATACGAGCGTTCGCCGAAGTAAGTACGTACAGTGGACTGTATGTGGGAAGAGGGGAAGGGGGTGGGGGGGAGGCCTTCATCACGGAGTAAAGCAGAGACTCGGATAGCAGAGTAAAGAGGCCATCACGAACGACCAGTAGACATCTTCGAGCTTTCAGGAGAAGTAGCTCTTGCAGGAGGGGACTGTGGCTCGGGCGATGGGGAACGCAAGGCGGAGTGGGCTCGAGAAGTGACGCGGCCTGTACGACGACGAGTCGTGGCGCGCGGCTTACTGAATCTGTGAAGACCCGAGAATGTGCGAGGACGCTTGGCTTTCGGAGGATCTGCTCGCTCATCGACTGGTCGCAGATGCCAAGGAGGAACGTCGGGTCCATCGAACTCGTACTTGAATCCACCTTTAGGCTTTGGAGGATCTTCCTTTCGCATTCTTTCCAATTCCGCTTTTCCTTCCGCGGACAAGCGCTCCCCTTCCCCTGGCGGCAATTTGACTAGCCGGGTGCGATGGAATGGAAACAACATGGAGTGTTTACGAGACATATCTGCGTAGTGTCGAGTAAGATGGTGGTAACTTTCCGGATGCAGCATTCTCTCCAACTTGGTGTCCATGTAGATCTTGTTGGTGATTGACAGGTCTTTCACTCCACCATCGCCTGGGTCGTCCTTGTACTCTGTCAAGTGCGCTCGCGCTTCATCAGGAATGTGAGTTCGCGAGCTATCAAGCAGCATATGGATTCTGCGGCGCTTCTCGGCTATCTCTACCGGCGTGTCTGCTCTGTTCGTGCGCTGCTGGTATTCACGGCCAGTCTCGAGCCAAAAATGCTTAGCTTCGTGTCTTTCTCGATCCTTCGGTCCGGGAAGTCGACGAAACGCAAGCACTCGCGCGGTCAGCAGGAGCAACGTCGTGCACAAACGACTCTACTCGCCATTAGCTCCTTCCTCAGGTTCTCGTCCATGCCATAGGTAGGATCTTTGGTCCATTTCATTGCAGCATCGAAGTCAAGTGAGTGCTTTGCTGCGCTGCCCGCTGACTCCATCGCTGAAGTGGCCGAGCTGCTTCCTGGCACCACAGCCCGCGCTCCAGAGAGCATTACGGCAAACATCGCCAAGATTGCGAAACGACGTCGCATGGCGTCGAGCATCATCGTTGTCCGTAGAAGTAACGTCGACTGTATTGTCCAGCTCAAACGCCCACCGACGACCTTTCAGGATAACCTCAACCAAATAGTTGCTGGTGCGGAGGAGAGTGCGATAGCTAATCTGCAGCCAAGTAGCCGACCTGCGAAACGAAGTGAGAAGAATCGGAAGCGGAGATCGTCACAAGTCCACGTAAATGTAGCTCACGCGACCAGCGCCAAGGGGCCAAGGATAAAGCAAGGGAAGAGCAAGAAAATGTGGCCATTGAATGCAGGTGAAAGTCCGCTGTACAACTGATTGTACTGTAGGCAGCGTGGCAAACTAGGCTGGCGTGCTGACAAGAACAGCGTCGACAGGGCGCGCAGGTAGCGCTCCTGTGGCGGCAAAGGTTCTTGCTGGGACGCCGAACACTGACGCCCACCGTCGATGTGGTAGGCACTGAGCAACTCAGAGGTACAGTGAGTGGCGGGCGCGAACGCTTTCTGCCACGCCACGGTGTGGCCGTCGACGATGAGCCGTCACGCGACCTCTTCCCTCGGGGGGTGATGTGTCAGGCACCAAAGGGCAGCGGTACCGAGACATCGTCCGTTACATTCCTCGTCTGCGTTCGTCTGCACTAGTAAAGCGGCGCCTCTTTGCCTAAGCGTGAACAAAGTGCAAGTCAGTATTGACAGCACTACCTCCGAAATGGCCGTGATAGAAATTCTCGTCTTGCTCGCCCTCAATATTGTCTCGGAAATGGTCGCCACGGGGACATCAACGCGACTGCGCTCAATCGCAAACGATAGGAAGGCGATTACAAGACTGGTGAGTAGAATGCCTCTCATATTGCATGCATTCGTGGATGGGGCTCTGGGCATTGGCGTGCGCCGCTACACGTTCGATGGACGAGACGTGTCTGAAAGCAGAGCGTGGCTACGACTTGTACGTACTGCTGGCAACAGTGGCAGAGCAGACGCTCAAGACTTGACGGCGCCTGTGAGCGGTCGTCCGCTTATCCAGTGCGCGGGTGGGGCAGCCACGCAGTGTCGGGAGGAGAGCTTGAACGAGAGCGTGAGCGTGCTGAGCTTGACGGCAATGCAGATTCTTCTTCTGATGCATGATCAGCGCGATTGCTACGCGAGAAACGAGGTGGACTTCGTGATCTGCTTCGGTCGCGTTGGCGTCGGGCTTGAGCCGCTCTATGCTCTGCGTGACCAAGATCTTCCAGGCGTTGCTGCTCTTCACGCGGCAGCCTAACAAGATCCCGCGCAAACGGGTAGACGCTATGAATTTGATTGAGGCGGTTGTAGTGATCTGCGAGAGACTCCCGGTCACCACGACTCATGTGATTTTGCAGCTCGCCGCCATACTGGAGATGCATTGCGTCAATGTCGTTTAGTCGCCTTTCCGCTGTCAAATGCGCTCTGGCGGCTTCAGGCACATTGATGGGCGCGCTGTCCAGCAGCAGATGGACCCTTCGCTGCTTCTCTGCAATCTCCGCGGGAGTGTCGGGCCGATAATGGAATGCATTCCATTCTTCACCGTTCCACTTCATGTAATTCTGAGCGCGATGTCTCTGCTGGGCCTTTGAGGTGATAGAGATGTCGTCAGCTTGGGTCGACGCTCGCTTGAGTCTCGGGTGTGACTCACGAGAAGCCGACGCCTAAGACCTGGATCCATTCCATTGAGGGGATTCCTCAAAAAGGCATCCGCAGCATCCTGGTCTATGTGACGGCTTCTCGCATCCTGCAGCCAGCGAGCAGCAGAGTAGGAGTTTGTGCCATTTCTGCCAAACAGCGCGCAAGCTGGCGCAGCGAAGACCAAAAAGAGTAATAGGTTCAGCGCCGTGCTATGAGGTGTTGACAGCATCGCAAGAAGGGAGAAAGAAGAGTATCGGATCTGTCTCCGGGGGGCCGCTGGTGTGGACTTGTCGGCAAGGCACGTTCACAGCAGATATGACGCTTTGGTCAATATGAAGAGGAGTGCTCTAGAATCGAACGTCGCAAGGAGTAGCTTAGGTGAACAGGGATAAAGCAACCTGATGGCCAAGTTGCGTCGGTGCAAGAGCTGTAGCTCCAGCTGGTGTGGCGTCTGATCAGAATCCAGCAAGGTGCAATCCTTCCTTTAAGTAGTCTCGGCTCCCCTTGGTTGCTATTTTTGTGGCGAGGATCAGCATGCGTCTCCCTTGCCAAACACCGTGCCGATATGGACGAGACCGTCGCCGTGAATCTGACGTGCGGAATGGTACCGATGAGGTTGCCACCCTCGCCTCGAGTTTCGGTGGCTCTGCCGAGGCTTGTAAACACCGAACAGCATGAATCTGGAGGTAGTCTGGCGCTCAAGCGCTTTCGCTGCGTAGTCGGTGGCAAAAGTCGGCCGGCGCGTCAGTGTTTGGCAGAATGACTGGAGCAAAGGTGACGTGACGTCGCAAGGTCGGTGCGGTTGGCCAAAGGAGCCCCTGTTGTGGGCGACTGGCAGTGCTTCATTTGCAGGAAATAATTTGGACTTTGCAAACGATAGTCGAATTGCCACCACGCACACCGTTGAAGCGTAGTCATAGCCGCTTCCATAGCCGCAGCCCAATAGGTTCAAAGTATTCATAGGTGGCGTAAGAATCGCCACACACCGCTGACGGCCACCTGACAATTCCATTTCTGCACGAGGTGATATCATGGTCGGCGCAGCCAGACCAGTCGACCAACTTTTTTTTTCACACGTGGGACAGAAGGCCGGCCGGGCTAGTGCTCTGATAGCAGATGGGACAATGTTTGCCGTTCTTAGGTGTCGTTTGATTGGGAAGCGTATAGTTGTCGAGGAATGACGGGCTACGTTGCACGAAGCCGCGAAGTCGGATTCTTCAAGGGAAAGATTCGAACAGGCGATCTTTGCTTGTTGACGTGCTCAGAGCTCACGCCTAGCATAGCAGGTGTGACCCTTCTCGAGCCAAAGTCCCTGTGCAGGATGTTGTAAAGGCGATCGCCCTGACGCCTATCGCGAACAGACCTTGCAATCTGATCTTTGTCAATGGCTCGATGCGGATGTATGGGGGTGGTGGTCGAAGGTCGTGTGGGGCGCGGGAAGCGAGACTGCTCACTTTCGCGAAGGGGGATCTGAGGCTCATCATTCTCCACCGCATCCTTATCTACGCGTTGCTTCTTTTGAATGGGGCCTCGGAGGGCAGCTTCGGCCTTCTTGAAAGCACGAGCTTTACTTTCATCGTACTTTTGACTCAAGACTTTTTCCTCCTCATCTGGAAGCTTGAGCAACTGCCAGTGATGGGGATACACTTGGTGCTGGCGAGCCTGAGCTTTGATGTGCTCCATGAGCTGATACTTTTCGTGCAGCGAAAGCGCTTTGACAAATGGCCGCTCGAAAGTAGACTCCTCTATATGCCCTTGGTTGTGGTCGACAAACGTCTGTCTGACTTGAGGCGAGACCTTGACAGGCGCGTGATCTAGCATCGCATGGACCCTTCGTGCTTTTTCAGCTCTGATCGCCGGGGTGTCAAGCCTCGCCATTGACGCGTCGTGCTCGCTCGCTCTGAGAAAATTCGCCTTTATGTAGCGATACTCGCGCTGCAAACCTCAAGGCAGAGTTGACGCCGAGTCAGAGCAGTCTGTCTCACTACTTCGCTGTTCGAACGCCTCCAGACTCACCAGTACCTCGCTTTTCAGCGCTTCATCCATTCCGGCCACAGGATCGATCGTTCGAGGCACGAGCCACTCAATCTTATCAGGTGCTGGCCTCGTCAGAAGTGGAAGGGAAGCCTGCGATGCAGATCGCGCTGTGTCTGCCAGAGCTTGAGCCCACGGTCCACACAAAGTTGATCCCAGCAGCAAAGACCATATAGTCTGGAGTGACTTTCTCGGCATGCTGAGTAGCCGCCGATGCTAGCTTTGCAAAGTCAAGAGAGATCTTTGAGTGTTGTACGCGTCGAGACTGCAGGTCTGCAGGGCTCAGGATATCGAAAGCAAGAACAGGATGGACGGAGCCCCTTCTGCTGGACAAGCGGAGTCTGGTGATCCTCGGCCTTTTGTGGTGCAAGCCAGATCGATTGGCATCAAGTGGCGGGCACCGCTCAAGACAGCAAGAAAAGGGAAGGAGGCCAGCTCGCTGCTAGACTGGGACTCCGTCTGCGAGCGGAGGTGGCGATGTGCGTGGGTGTAGTCAGATGCGAAGGCGCAGCCTTAGGTATCTCATGTCGGGTTGGCTGCAGTGCGAGCCTCAGAATAGCGCCGTGCGCAGCCAAGTCGAGGACTGTCAGGCGCATTACGCGCGGGATTTGCGGACTTCCGTTAGGACGAAAGTACTGGAGAGCTAAGGCGCGAATCGCTTTGAAGATGCTGCAGGATCTGTGAGACTAGCATTGTGCGGCCTAATCATTTCATTCTTGACCTTCCCATCTGGGATCGTCCAGGCTTGCGATGTGCCGTGCGGGCTGCAAGACGTGCCGCATCAGAAAGACTCCATTGGGCAAGTCGTTGTTACGGGCTACAGCGCAATGCAGAGAAGGCCAACGCAGTCCAGTGCAATGGACGGCAGATTGTCAGACGAGACAGCGGAAAGAAGGCGGACATCTGGCCACTCACCTCTCCAAGAAGCTTCATCCCTGTCTTTTGCCACACCAGTGGCAACATGTCGCGCGACCAACCTTTTTTCTGCTTCCGCTTCGTCGATGTCCACCACCCACCTAAGGTCTAGTGCCTTCGCGCCACGTTCCCACGGTGGCTCCGAAAGATTGCAGTACAGACCTTCGAGGAGCACCAATCTCACGCTTAGTGGCACCTCCAAAGAGTGCGGCACTGGATCGGCTGTGGAATGACTGAATGTGGGCGCATACAGGGAGGATTTTGCGGAGCGCAACGCCTCTACAAAGTCGGCAAAGGCCTGCGTCGGAATTGTAAGGGCAATGTGAGAGCTAAGCTCACCGTTCGCCGCGTGACGGTTGCGGATGATGACCCACCTCGCCATCGAATGTCCACTCCGCGCCACGCCGAGCGTAGGCCTCTTTTGGCTCAGGCATTGCATCCAAGGCGGATTTTGGCAAGTGCCAGCCGTCCATCGGTACGACCATAGCCGAAATTGGCATCATTCGGCTGATCTCGGCAATCACCGCTCGCGCAAGAGAGGACTTGCCTGATCCAGGAATGCCAGAAAGTCCAATGAGAACGCGTTTCCTGACACAAATTGGTGATCGCGAGTGAGCAGAAGACATCAGCGAGATAAGATCAGCGCCACAGCTCTGAAGGAACCCGCTTACCCATTCGACTCGTCCAGCGCTCTGAGAGCCTCCTTTACTAAGCGGTCCACCTGCGCGTCCATTTTGATGCCCGCTTTGATGTGTTAGCGCTGGAAAGGGGTGGCTCAGAGCGCGAGCAGATGGAGGTCAGCTTAAGCATTCACCGGATTCCCTTGCGCCGAGCGTTGGTGCGGATGGAGGGAGTCATGTGGAGGTATGCGCACATGTATGCTCGAGTAGTTGCAGCCTAGCTGACACAAAAAGATCTGGCCGCACGCGTGTAAGACGCGTCAACCAGCACATTCCAGTTCCATCCCCATTTTCGTCCAATCCCCAAAGGTTGGTTTGCCCTTCGACAACTCCCCTTTGGATTCAAAGTCTGAGTTGAAGCCATGGCGTCCGGACGTTTCACACCACTGGTACAAGCTCTCAAAATCGTGAAAAGGGCGAAAAAAATCGACGGCTGCAGGATTCGAACCTGCGAAGGTTGCCCCAATGGATTTCGCAAATCACGTGTCGTAATTGCTCTTGATCTAAAATTCAAGTCCATCCCGTTAACCACTGCGGTAAGCCGCCAAAACGAGATGCATCACGTGATTCAGAAATTGAGATATATGAATGCGTCGCAATGTTCACAGGAGTCATGTGCCTCTGATTCAGACGGTGGGCTACCAGCAGATCTGTGGGACCAACATGGATTGACTCGCGGCCTCGTTTTGATCCCCGTATGGATGAACGCTGACCGCGCGTCACGCGCGCCATCGCTTCACCATCCTTTAGCCGCAGCTTGATGAGGGGTAGTGTAGCATCACCAATGCACGGTGGATCAGTAGTCGAAGCGAGCGATCGGTCAGTAGTCAAGTTGAGCCGAAACCTTGATTCGTGATTCAAGATTTTTGATTGGCAAGACTATGCACCTCAGGATGGAACTTCCGTATCACGTGACCTCAACGCACGGAGGCAGACCTTTGCGGGTGCTGCGTCGAATCGCGACTTTTTTTACTGCAGAGAAGGACTCAACTTCTGATCGGGTCGGGGGAGATGCATCTTCATCCCTTTGACCTGTGACTACTCGCGATTTTGACACCTCCTCGCCTCGCCTGTTCAATTTCTGGCTTCTGGGGACAGTCACGCAAAAGATGGTCTCGGCAGGGAATAGCGGGTACCCTGCCCCGGGGTCAGGCCCGACAGCTTCTGCTTCCACCTCCACGTCAAGCCCACCAATTAGCGCCGCTGTCAAACCGCCCGCGCCTCCTCGAGAAATCCCGCCAACCTTGCGGCCCCTCCAGTATCTCGGCATTCCGCGCAGCGTTCTGACATGGCAGCCTAAGCTGCCCTCTCGGAATTGGCTGATATTCATCGGCACCACTTCTACCTTGACTGCTCTCTATGTGTACGATCGAAGGGAATGCAAGAGGATTCGAGAGGAGTACAAGGACAAGGTCAGGCATCTGGCAGAGCAGCCGCTCAAGCCCAATCAGTTCACGCGCAAAGTGAAAGTGTACTGCGCCAAGAGTCCGGGAGACGACGACTACGACAAGAGCTTGATGTTCTTCAAGAAATTCGTCAAGGTGAGTGCCGAGAGGAGGCTTTTGCGAGGTCCGAAAACCGCTGACGCTCGAGCGCGCCGGTCTTGCAGCCAATCTTGGTAGCAGCAGCGATAGATTGGGACACGACGAATGGCACGCGCTACGGGGGACTAGGCAGAGCAGTGCGAGAAGACATTTACGCTCGACGAAGACAGCTTCTCGGCTTGGAAGCATGGGGCACTTCACCCTCAAGTCCCGGAGCCTCTTCCTCCGACCCTCCATCCGAAGCACAGCTCACCGCATCGTCACCATTCGCTCTTTCAGCTCAAGATCAACTGCAACGCGAGCTCGAAGGTGCGACAGTAATCGTTGGCAGGCCCGCATACAAAGAATACATGTGGGGCTTGAAAGAGGGCTGGACTACTTCTCTGCCCGCTGCTCGGTCGGATCTTGACGAGCCATTGGCCAAGAGGCTTGCAGAAGATTCCGTGTTCGACGAGGTGGAGTATCCGGAAGTTGCGCAGGCCAGAGAAAAGGCCGAAAGATTGCGCAATGCTTCGCCTCTGAGCAGAGATGATGAAGAGTGGCAGCAAGCGCTAGCAGAGGCGGAAGGTAGCGCGGCGGTTTCCGACACAGCCACTCAAGGCGGCTCGTCGATTTCGGGCTCATTTCTGTCGGATGCTGAGAGGAACGCGGCTGCTGCGCTTGCCTCACTCGAAGGCGAAGGGGATGGAGCAGGTGCACCTTTGCCCCCTCGGAGGCACGGAGGGGGGGCCACGGGCTCTATACCTTTCACCATGGGTCCCCGCTCCGTCGTCGAGGGCATTTCATCCCCAGCGGCAGATGCACGTCTTGCACCTCCCGCGCAAATCCCTGCTCAAGCGCCTCTCGTCTTTGTCGACTACATCAATCTTTACGGCTTCAGGTACGCACCTCGTCGCATCTACGAGTTCTTCTACCAAAGGCAAAAGGTGCGACAAGGCGCCGAAGCGGGTCTGGCCATTGCTCTCGGTGCGATTGCCAATGCGCGAGAGTTCGAAGGAGCTTCTTCAGTGCAAGCGTATCGGCAGTCTCCTCCTCAGGGTGGAGATTTGGACTGGGGCTTGAGGTCGGAAGATTTTATTCTACCTCGGTTCGAAAAGACCCCTACGGACGTGTCCAAGGCGCGAGAGAGCTACTACAAAGACCTACCTCGGCAAATCAGGGATACGAGGACGTTGGCAAGAGGCTTGAGAGAGCCTAGCGCGGTGGAGAAGAATAATCCGCCAAAGACGGAAATGCAATTGAGAGAGGAGCGAATGAGAAGAGAGAGGGAGTGGGAATGGACGGAGCAAGGGTATGAGATACTCAGAAAAGACAATGGCGTCGCCTGGCACGAAGCTTTCAGAGGCTCGCTCAGGGTGTTTGAGTTGTCGCGGGAGGAGGCCAAGGAAGAGCTGTAGATTTGCGCTGCTCTGAAGTTGCGACGTAATGCCACATCTCACCTAAAAACCAAGTTGCGGGCTGTTTAGCCGGGTTTCCTGGCTGCTCTGGGTGTTCATGCGCAGTCGTCTATTCGTACGACGGGTATAGCGCTCCCAAGTAGTAAAGTCAATGCACGTCGTGGAGCGTGCAAAAGCGATCAGAGCATCTCGGCGTGACATTGCGCGATACAGAGTACAGGAAGGAGGGGGACCAACAGTGTTAAAGGGATGATGACAAGCAGAGGTTTGGCCCAGTATACGTCAAGCAGGCACTACTTGAACACTTTGATATTCTTGCCTTCACTCGGAAAGCTATTGTCCGGCTTGCCACCAAGCGCGGCGTACGAGACGGGTCTGAAGACGTGCAAATTGCCCCTTGAAAGCGTCGACAGATCATAAGTGGTGCGGCTGCAGACGCTTCTTGCCGATTGTTCCATGACTGTCAAATGACCGAGGTGCTGAGGGGCCATCGGAGGAGCGTCGTGCGGATCAGCTGCGGAAGCCAGGGCGTGGTACCACTCCGGAGCGGATGCATCGGAAAGCAGCACGGCTGTGTGGTCTGGTGCTCCGAGATCCTGCAAAGGGGTGGCCCGAAAGCGAGTGTAGCATATAGTTAGCTACCTTAGCTAGACGGCGCTTTGACGAGCGCTTGCTTGATTGCGACCGATCGACCGGCAGATCGAAGAATCTTCAACTCACCACGTACGATCCGGCAGGAGAATGGACGTGGGAACATCGAGCGCTTTTCCACTGCAAGATGTCTCCTCTTCGCAAGGCGTAGTCTCCACCTCTCCACCTGCCTCCTGCATCCGCCTCTCCAGCGTAAACAAGATGTCCAAGGGTGTACGAGATGGGTTCGACTAGCAGGCGCGGTCATGACGGTAGGTAGTCCACATCAGCTCAACGTATATGCAGACGATAGTGCTGCCGATTGCGATCGGCCCGATCACCTCACAAACTGCATAAGGACCTGTCAGGCCGCTAGTAGCGTTCAGCTGCACAAGAGCTTGTTGGGCCAATGTCCAGCACTCCCCATCGCCTACACTGCTTCCCTCGCATGTCTCCACAAACCGCGCGACCTCTTCGCCGAACCTTTGGCTTTCGCTATACAGTCGTGCCGCATCCAAGGGCGCCGGGGGATCCCTCACCGCCACTTTGACTTTTGCTCCGCTATTCCCAAAGATTCCTTCGGACCACGATACGCTGTACCACAGCACACTGAGATCTTGGAAAGCTGCGTGTCCGACGACGGTGCGCTCCGTGCCCACCCATTGTATGCTTGAAGATCGAGTGCATTCTCGATGAGAGACGACGAAGGAAGGAGCGTAGGGTGACTGTGCGTACCAGGCGTTGGGCAAGGTCCATTCAGGGCCCGTCTTTGACATGAATTGATCGACCAGTGTCCGAGCTGTAGATTCTTCGTCATACGGCTTCGAAGACGCCGTGAGCAGTGGATAAGAGCCTGTTGAGGCAGGGACGGGAGCTGAGGATTTGACCGGCGCCACGCGGATCGAAGGTGAAGAAGGGGGCTTGGCACTCAAGGGTTTGGGAGCGAAAGACGGCGGACGAGGCTGGGTGACCGCACCTGGGATGGGTGCGGAGGAGGTGCGCGCTGTGACTGAAAGATTGCGATGATGCACATGCTACGCGATCAGTACGCAGAGCTGGCGGTCGCAGAGCCTCTACGCACGCTCTGCAAAGAACTTTTATATCATTAGCGCATGGATGAGAAGGAGGTCAGGATTGGGAAGCTCTGGGCGCAACGACGCAAGAGCCAATTGGCTTGTACGCTCACCTCATCTAGCAGTTCGAAGAACGCTTGCTTGTCCGCTTGCGAGATCTGACTCCACTTAAATGTCGCATTTCCGCCCGTTGATACTTTTCTGGAAGGAGGAGCTGGAGGAGGAACAACGCTGCCATACGCCGGTGGTGGATTATTCGTTCCAGCTTCGTTGGCCATTCGGGGCGGTAGCGCTGGAGTTGGCCTGTTCGAGTTGGCACGGGAAGGAGGGAGAGGAGAAGGACCAGCGAGAGTGGAGGAGGCAGTGGAGCGAGATGGGGGATGAGGAGGTGCGCCTCGCGAGGAGGATGCGGTCGCGGATGTGTTCGAAGCTTGACCCGCTTCCTCCTGCTCCTCTTCTTTCCGAGCTTTGGCAGTCTGATCCCACCTCCTATCCGCTGCTGTGCGGGACATGTCCAAGCGGTCTTTCATGCTTGTTCTAGGCATATGGAGTGGAGACGGGTACGTGAGCTGGATCATGCGAGAGCTAGGTGATGCTTCACATCTCTTTGATGACCTACTTGGTCCCCGCAGCCTTTTGATCCTTCAATTTGGCCATGGCATTAAATCCAAACTGGTCCAGCTTCTCCATCTTGTCCTTCATCGGATGATAAGGGTACGGCATCTTTGATCAAATCGATCCAAATCACAGATCTTGGCGGGAGCAGGAGCGGTCGTAGGCGCCGATTTGAAGGTCCAGTCGAGCGATGGGAGAGGGATGACTTTGTGACCTTCGTGCGCTGCCTCTTCGAACACGAGGAGGCGAGGGTATCACAAGTGAGATGAATGTCCTGGCAGGATGTGCGCATCCAGAAATGCGTGGATCATGGTGAGGGTGAGTCGTGAGTGTCAGCGCCTGCACACGGCGCGCGCAGCATCTTATGTAGCATGACTGCATGAGCTCTTGGCATTCTTGCACGTGCGTCATGCAGCGAGCAGAGTTGGGTGTGTGGAGATGTGGCGATGCTTTTTGCATGGGGCTGATGTTGCACCGGGTGGTACGAGACACACGTGACTCGCCTAATTGGTGGCTCATGACCCTCAAAACTCATCAGAAACTCTTGACTCAAACTCAAAACTCTAGTTGACTCTTGACTCTTGACCTCAGCCTCGAGTTGCTGATCACAATCGTGGACGCTCGGATCCATAGAGGCGGCTTTCGAAGCTCACTCTTTCATCACTTCGCACTTTACCCACAGCGCAAGATTGCAGCTCGAGCCTGGAAATCGCATCATGTCCAATCGCGCAGCATACCCAGTATCCGAGTGGACGCTCCGCCAAGCATAGTTTCGCGGGCAAAGTGGTCATGCATTCCCAGTCAGACTGATGATCTGCTCGTACTGTATGCCGCGAAGATGACGAGGCCGCGAAGATAATCGGAGGCCGTCAATTTCGAGATCCACTGGCCAAGCAGAGACCTGCTGAGTTTCGCTTCTTGACCCACTCACCACAGTAAAGGTGACCGCACCGCCCACAGTTAGTCTGAGTAATCTAGGAGTCGCACCAGCCCACAAACTTCTTATGCCCCGTTCTCGCACAAGGTACCCCGTCAATCCCCACATGCCTCTTGGCGCGCTCTTCGGAGTGCTCGGTGGCAGGCTCTGCTGCAAGCTCTTGAGTACGCTGCAAGAGGGAGTTACGTTGGCCTCGTGATCAGGAAAGACTGACGGTTGCTCATCGAGTAGTACTCACTCTAGCGGCTGCGTGGAGTCTATTTGACGAGGAGGTGGTTTGCCGTGTAAGTTACGCACCAGCATCACGACAAGAGCAGCGCCCTTGCTACTCACACACAGTGACAAAGCCAGCAATAGCGCCCAGGGTGAATGTAACTCCTCCAGGCAACGCCTGTCCCGGTCTAGCGCTACCTTGCAGTGCATTCTTTAGCGAGCTATAAGTGGAGAACCTGATAGCTCCATGCATCCCCTGCCTTAGAAGAGTAGCAGTCACGCCCGAGTAGACGTGTCTGAGACCGATCGAGGTGAGCGATCTGTACGATATGGTAGGATCGGCGATCTTGCGCGTTTTTAAAGTTTCGCTTGGGATCACTACCAACAGCGCTTCGATTAGACCGGCTCCCATTCCAGCTTTTGAAAAGTGCAGCATTGACAGTCATCAACAGAGAGGTCAGTGCCAGATGTATTTAGGGTGAATTTGCTGCAAGGCGTGCGCTCATACTGACCGGCCAAAGACCGTCCTCCAGTCAAGTAGCCTTCGTCGTTCTTGAAGGCTTCTCCAAGCCTGTCGTATGCCCCAAACCTTACGCAAGTCTATGGCGATGAAAAGCAGTGAGCGGTCCGCGTCGCGCTGTTAGGACTCCATGACGTCTTACATACCTTGAGCGCGCCGCCCGCAACGACGGGGGCTGCACCCGCATACAGTCTCCTCCAATCACCCCTCAAGTGCCCACTGAGCACCTTCCAAGGTCCCCTCTTCCCAACGAGCGCATCTCTAGGCGAAGTGTCTACGCTCTTTGCGAGCGTCAGTGGCATGCCTCCACCGACGAGCTTGATTGGAGAGTGCTGGATCTGAACAAATGTCTTTGTGTATTCTAGTGGGTAGCAGATGAGAGCTTCGATGGATGAGGCCAGCGATCCGCTCAGCATTCCTAGCAGCAAGGGGTCGCGACGAAGAGATGGAGGAGTGGAGATCTGAGAGGAGGAGCGCGAGCGACCAGCCAAGAAGGCGGGGCTGCTGGAGCTCGACATGATCGCTTTGATTGCGGCTTGTATGTCGACCCAGCGGGATGGAAGCGCGGAAGTCGATGTTCAGGATGGCAGAGCTCTGATTCGTGATTGTGAGTCGAAGTTGAAGCTGGATGAAAGGGATGGTGCGCACAAGCTGACCAATGGTGGGTGAGGGTAAAGAGGTGAACCACAGGCCGAGCAGAGCTGGCCAAACCCTGCGCCGAAAGTCTTGAGTTATAATCGTGCCTGCAACACCCATCCCGCCGTATGCAAGCAGCGTGTGGTATGTGGAGCTCGCAGCTTCATCGACGCAAGACGATCTTGGATGGACGTTCATCAGGCGCGAGCCACTTGCGCGAGCTTCAATCACGTGAAACGCCCCCACCTCGCGCTGCTCACAACATGCTCACCCTTCTAGTCCACCACCATCATCACCACGACCACCACCACCGGCAGCATACTCTTGACCCTTGATTCTAGTACACGCACAGCTAGATCCCAAGCAAGGCTCACTACGCCTCTTTGCTAAGTCTCAACATGGTCAAATACCTCGTCGGGCGGTGAGTCACTCTCGAGTCCAGGATAGCGCGAGCAAGTCCCACCACAAGGCCTCGCTCGCCGCAACTCGCTCCCTTCTCCTCACTTACCCGTATCAAAGGGCACTCCCACTGAACTCTTTCCCCCCCATTTTTCGCACAAATCGCTCTCACTCCATCGACGATGCGAAATTCCGACTCGCTTCGATCTGCGTCAATGTGGAACACCCGTAGCGTATCCGACCCGCTCTTGGGCCTCTTTACAGGTCTCTTTGCCTACTACATCTACGAGACCGACCCACGCAACGCGGCTCAAAGGCCAGAGGGAAGGAGGCTGTGGGATCTGCTCTCGAGATGGAGCCAAGATCAGAAGCCGGACAAGAGCCTTTATCAAGAGGTCAAGCATGCACACAAGGTCTAGCTTAGCGGATCTGAGTGAGGAGATGTGGCTGATGCGATAGGATGAATGGGCGGAACAGCTTGATGTGTTTCTCCACGCCGCACAGACGGGTGAGCAGCACACAAAGTTGACGGTGCATGGGCGAACGATGGGCGGTGCCGATTTGTGCAGCAGAAGCAAGCCATCGGACGAGTCCTGCCAGCATTCCCTTGTCATCGATCCCGCCGGAGGAATGTGCGCACCTGATGAGCTGCACTAGCTTTCAACGCTTCCACAGACCCACGTATACCTTGGTCTCAACGGCTCGTGGTCGATCGACATGGTCACGATATTCAGTGGGGAAGCTAACGTCACGACGACGGATGCATGCTTTTTGAGCATGGTTTTCACGCATAACGAATGGCAATGATCATCCGAGAAGCGGCACATGGCCAGAGTGTGCAGCAGGCCTGATGCGAGTCGAAGCACCTTCACTCGAACCTTGGCGCATGTCCTCATCAGGCGCGCTTTCCTTAGCAGGGGTGTGCTCTTCCTTGTGTGCTTCTTCGTTCCCATCCAGCTTCACCCTGAACCTCTTGCAAACATCCGGAGGAAATACCAACCATTCCTCCCAAAGCATCAGAACACTTCTCACTTGCTCCTTGAAGCCTTCTTGCCGAATTCTTCCTCCTAACACCCTAGCTGTCTGGCCCAAGTGCACAAAGGCAGCATCCAAACGGGCTTCTAGCGCTGCTCGATATTTCCACGCATTGGGCAGTGGAACCGCGCTGTTGTGCAGAATGTCCGAGACGGCATGCAAGCGGGCAAGCTTCCTGGCCAACGGGGTGCCCGGCTGCAGAAGTGAAGCGACGAGGACCTCTGAAATCTACGTACGGCAAGTTTCAGCACGTCAGTGCGAGTTGAGTCCGTCTGCCAAAGCGTGCGTGAGGAGCGCGTCTCGTTTTACCCACCTGATCTGCTGCAGCGCCTCGTTCCAAAGCAAAGCACATGACTCGAGCGATACGCTCTCGTCGAGAAGTAATGCTTCGCAGCATCGCTTCGAGTCTCCTTCTAGCGATCGGACCAAGAGTGTCGGTCTTTTGCAACTTGCGCTGTCGTTCCACTTCGGAGCCCTCTTCAGAATCGGAAGAGTAGAGTGATAGGTAGCCCTGGCAATTTGAGAAGGTGAGATGCACCGTCAGCACAAATTTGTCATGTGCGATTTCAATTGCAGACTTCGGTGAACGCACGTCATCAGCAAATGGTGGGGCGTCGATGATGGGCAAGTGATCCGGATCCACTAGGGTCCTGTAATAGTGGTATGCGGGCAGCTGGCATCGTGGAGGACGTGCTACGTGTCAAGAACCATACATCGTCGCAAAGATTTGACAAATCCTTCAAACTCACGTTCTCATCCCACATAAACGCAAATTTGTCCTTGACGTCTGTGGTGCCATTGTCCCTCATAGCCTTTAGATAATACCCGTCGCCATGATCGACCACTCTCTTTGCAACATCCCGAATCAGCTCCATACCGGGCGCTCCGACGGCCTCTTCCACTTGCTTGATAAGATCTGGCATTGACCCAGAGGCGGTGGGGCGGGGCTTGCGGTGCGGCACAGGTCCGCTGCCTGGTGATCTTTGTCGCGCCCGCACAGTCGTGCTAGTGGGCGAAGCACCGCGCGCAGTCGACGACGCTATCTTGGCAGAAGACGGTTGCACTGCAGAGGCGCGTTGATCAAAAAAGACGACAAAGTGTGTCAGCGTCGACCGCGTCAGGTTGGACTGCGAGGTGACATCGCGATGTCAGACTCACAGAAACATGCGGTCGGCGGCAACGGCATGGCTTTTCCCCACCCAGTTCTCAAAATTGGACCGCCTGAAAACGAGCCTGCTCCAGTCCATAGTATTCCATCCGCTTCTCTCAAAGCATACTCGGCGTCGGATCTCTTCATGTAGGATACAAAGCCAACCAAGCCTTGCCTGTTCGCTTCTCTCTCGCGGGGATACATGATCTGAAGAGTGAGTTGGACGAGGCCCTGGGTCAGGTGGATTAGTTTAGCTTGAGTCGAACAATTTACTTGCCTTTGCCGTCCCGACGTCGCCCCAACGACTGAAAAATCGACCGAGAGCAGCTTCTGGCACTTCTGCCGGGAGATTTGTGACGCAGACGTTGGTTGTGGTCATATCGCTCGTGTCGGGTCTGCTGCCTCCTTTTGGTGCAGACTCGGCAGCCAACAAAGAAGAGACGGATGTACCCTCCGCTAGAGCGCGGCCGACATTCGCACAAGTTGTTCAATTGATCGATCAAAATAGAGGCGTCGGCAAGTGCATTTATGATGAGGAGCGATGAGATGAGCCTTCCTCTTCCATCGTCTATGCTGCGCACGCTGCGAACATTGCAGCGTATGTGCATCCCTTACCGCCAATGCGCTCTTTCAAGCGAGATTCACGCTCCGCTTGGTCTCTGCCGTGTGCAGCACATGTGGAGTACATCGCGTGTAAGTGACGCACATTCGGGCTATGGGCTTTATGCGTTGTCGACCGAGCTATTCCTCACCTTGCCAATTCCCCTGCGAAGCTGTCCATCAGACGTTTGCGTTTGCCAGGGGGATCCTTGCGCTTGTTCGAAGCAGGCGAGTCCTGGACGATGGACAAAAGGCGTCAGCTGGCAACCCTGACAATATCACGCGCAGCTGTAACGTCTCGCTTCCTTGGATGCAAACGTGCCGCCATGCGCGAAGCTTCGAAACTAAGGAGTAGACGCACCTCTTCTTCCTCTGTCCCAAAAGCTCCCACTCTGCCAGCAGGTAAGACGGCAGATTTTGAAGGTGTCGCACTTCCAAAACCCGCTCCTATGCCAGCGCCAGATGGACGCAGAGGTGCTGTGGCGGTAGCCAGCTTAGCACTGGAGAATGCAGGTGCCCGGGGCGCATTGGAGGTCTTCGATGCCGATTTGGCTCCCAGCCCACCTCCGGTGCTCATCGGTCCCCAGCCGTCCCCTGCTCCGCCATTGTTTGCTTCCTCTTCGTCTTCTTCTCCAAAAGCTCGCGCTCCGAGACCTGCACGAGGTGCCGGCGCGACGCTGCTGCCGGCGTGAGGAGTACTCGGCACATTTGGCGCTCTCACTATGGGCTGGTAGGCTTCACCTGGAGGAAGTAGCAGGCCCACGAATGAGTTATGAAGGCTTGCACGAAACGTAGGCCTGCATTGCGTAACTCACCGCCAGCTTTGACGAATCCCAGTGGAACTTTCCGCTTTGCCTTGTCTTCTTCCTCCTCTTTGGCGCTGCCAAAAGTGCCCGTCTTTCTCTTTGTGCTTTCGGTATCCATGTCGTCAAGAAACTCCTTGTAAGCCAGCTCCATAGCTTCCTTCTCGTCCTTTTCTTTCTTCTCCTTTTCCTCTCGTTCCTTCTCTCGTTTGGATTTGCCGGAAAGAGCTCCACCGGCCGCTAGACGTGCAGCTCGCGCTGCTGCCTCGGATGCGCTGTGCGAAGAGGTCTTTTTGGCTAGGAATGCGGCTAGTTCCGGATCGGGCGAGGGTGACTTGGAAGGGGAGCGAGGCGCGGGCGCGCCATGCCCGCCCGGACGCGGAACAGGAGGTGCGCCTCGAGTTGGATGACGATCTGCGCCATGCTCCAGTCCGCCCGCTCGAAAGCGTACTCCATAATCCGAGGCATCTCGACGAGGACTGCGACTGCGACTTCTGCTTCGCCTGCGCGGTGGAGGAGAATAATCGCGGCGAGGAGGTGGGGGTGAATAATCGACTCGGCGACTACGGGGTGGATGATCGCGCCAGTCTCTATCGCGATCTCGCTCCCGCTCCCTGTACCAGTCCTCCTCTCTTTGCCTCTCCCAGTTCCTTGGCCCTGTTTCGCGTCTCCAATCGGCTTCCTCTGCCTCGCGCCTATACATCCTGCTGTCCCCTTCGTCGTCGTATCGAGCTTCCCTGGGAGGTGGGACTCTCGGATCGTGCCTGTCTTCATACCTGTCGTCTCGGGGCGGTGGGACGCGGGGATCATCGTAGCTCGCATACTCTTCCCCTCGTGGCGGTGGTACGAAGCCTCTTGGTCCAGAGTCGTAGCGCCCCTCCTGCCATCTCGAATGGGAGTGGTACGGAGCAGTCTCCCGCTCGTACCCCTCTTCTTCCCAATCGTAGCCTCTGCCACTCCTCGACATATTGTTCGCGAGCCGGCCGCTCCTTTGAGGCCGGAGTGATCGGAAGCGAGTCTAGAACGAGCAGTGTTCTGCTGACCACGACGAGAGTGATGAGTGAAAAGAATCAAAGTACTCGCACTTAAGCCTTGCGCCACGACAGCTGGGTTGTGAGTCGTGAGCCAAAGAGGAGCTCAGTCAAAGTCAAGAGTTTGGTACGTGGTGCGCCGCCATCCGTTTCTGGCAGCTGAACACGTGACAATTTCCGCGCACTGCTTTGCGCGCGTCGCGAGGGCGCACGCTACGCTGTACGCACGGCGTGTGATGCATCATGTTATACATGTGATGCTGCTGCATGCAAACACTTACGACTCAAGACTCCAGATTCACTTAATGTGATTTGATGAGCCCTTGAGTCAATTGACCCAAACCAATCGTGGATCCAAGCAAAGTCGAGTCGAATCAGTTCTCACAAGCAATCACGGCTCAGACTGTCGCGACCCCCCTTGGGCCCATATATGCCACTGTCGCATGCCCAGATTCCAACACCTCGTCTCGTATGGGTATTGCATCGCGGTGTGCCTCTCTTCAAGCCGGTCTAGGCTTTCCGCGCCCTGCGCTGCGGAATCGGACCTCGAGGCCCTGGCACTCACCCGCCCCCATTTGCTCGAGTCATGGAGCCCTTGAGAGCTTCAGCAGGCGCCTCGAGGCCACGCCCAAAAGCTAGGGCCGTGCGAGCGAAGGTGCAGTCTGACTCTGTGCTGCACCTTGGATCAGAAGACTCCAATCTCATCGCTTCTTCCAGGACGTCAGGCGAGACCTTCCATTCGGCTCTCACTGATCAGGATGTGAAGCAGGCGGCATCATCACAGGGACTGCCTGCCTCTTCGGCCGTGGGAAACGACTCAATACACATGGGAGGATCGCCAGCCGTCTCACCTCGGCTGTCAGAGCCCCGGGGTCACTCAATTTCGAAGTCTCCGTCCAGAAACGGCGCGCGGGACCTGTACGATGATCGGCTTGGCACCTCGTCCCCAGCTCGGCCGCAGAGTGCCTCATCCCCAATGCCCGGCCCTTCAAGTGTTATCTCTTCGTTCGTGCCCACTCAACACAGCATACCTCCCGTTGCCGCTCCAGTCAAGACTGAACGCAAGGCTGGTAGGGTCGAGCCAAAGCAAGCCGAGCAACCTTCTCTTCAACGACACAAGATCAAGGCATCTCGTCCTTCTGCCGACGAATTCTTAAGGAAGAGAGACAAAGACAATGACGCATACTTCACGCGACCAGGTCGCGCATCTAAGCCTGTCATGCTCAGAGAAGGCAGTCAAGAAGGCAGCGAGCTAGACACGGACGTGGACGGTATGTATGCGGGAGGGTACAGCGATCGGTCCGACGATGAGGAAGAGGATGACGGGTTCGGACAATCTCGCAGGCGAAGACGCTCATCGAACAAGCACAGATTGAAACCAGGCTCGCAGTTGCCACAGTGGGTCAAGAACCAGCCTTCTCGGGCGATGGTGGACACGCAGGAAAGCGACGAAAGGTCTTTGGAACTCGACGGACTGAACCAATCTCAATCAAGCATCAGTTCGGCTGGTCGGCGCAAAAGGCGTCGCGTACGGGTCAATGATAGTGACAGGCGGAGTGCCAGTCTGACACCTCCTCCGCCTCTCGATGCTGCGTGTGAGTAAGGATCATGCAGTTGCGAACATTTTCCGCGCGCGTGAGACTGACGAACCTAGCATGGTGGGCCGCAGTGCGACGAGAAGTAGCTCTCCTTGTCGAAAAGGAGTTGTTGGGAGGGTTGCGAGAGAATGCTGACGTGTCAGATGAAAGTGATCCGGGGTCGCGAGGGAATACAGCGCAAATGGCCTCTCGCGTTGGAGAGCTGGACCTCAGCGAGGCGCAGATCAATGGCCTTCATCCGGACTTGGCAATGCACTACAGAGGCGCCAGAGCTCACGAGGTACGAGCGAGAGCGGCGCAGGAAGAGCAGCGAAAGGCGAAAGAGAGGGAAGAAAGGATGCGACACGAAAGAGAGCAGCTCGAGGAAGCCAGGAAAAACAAAGAGGCGGAAGCGGCATCAAACAGACAGGTGAGTGAATGCTTGCGGTAATGTATTGGCTTCTCGAGGTGCTCATGACAGTTGCATCCCTGCTGCCAATTGCAGCCTTTTGGAGAAGTCATCGCGCTGTCAGACAGTGATGACAACGTACAGAAGATATCGCAACACGCCGCATCGACGCAGGATGCAGGTAGTGATTCGGAGGTCGAAATGTTCTTTGCTCCGCCTCCTCCATCAGCCAGAACAAGTCGAGGAGCATCAGCGCTTGCTTCCAGAACACCACAAAGTGGTGTCGCTTCTGGCTCAGTAGCTCCGATCGCGAGCCCTGCATCAGGCTCAGCCCCGCGCAGGTCTTCTAGACGAAGGAACGCGACTTCTACGACTCGCCAGGACTGCGACTCGGATGCGATCGAGATCACGCAAGTTCGGACGCAAAGCTCATCCGTGGCCCTGTCGCAGTCTCAGTCGCAGGCGCGAAGACGCAAAGAGGCTATGACCGCATCAGCCAATTCTGCTGCAGAGCAGCCACCAACGCCAGTCTTGCAGACCCAGAATGAAGCGGCAGAGGGTGGTGAAGAAGAACGCCTGACGGTAAACCTTCGAGGATCGTCCGATGCCTCTCTGACCATGTCGATACGGACCAAACCTTCTACCAAGATTGGACGCTTGTTGGACCATGCGCTCAACACGTGGGGTGCGCATTTTTGTCCAGATGCAAACAGGTCCAAAGCTCGGGTCGTCTATGATGGCGAGGTGAGTCTATGCGGATTCTCCCATGACTTTGGTGCGCGAGAGACGCGGACTTATGACCTCATGTCTACGCCATGGTCAGACCTTGTCTCGCGAAGACACAGTTATGGGCGCTGGCATCGAGGATGACGACATGCTCGATGTTCGTCTATGACTTGTGCTCTACAAGGGCATAGACTATACCGCCCTGAGGTCGACTCATACATAGTGTCCACGCTTGCAACCACGCCAAAATTTGCGCCAGCAACGACCTCATCCACACAGATACCTACGCTTTGCCCTTTTTGTACATCATGCGTCACTTCTACGCCACGTTCCATGTTGTATCAGCACAAAGACGAGACTTACATCCTGTGCCCATCCCAAAACTTACACCGAGGCTATACCACACTCATCAGGCTTCGCCGCTTCGTCCACGAGAGCCCACGAGCATCTCAGAAACAGCCTTCATCATCGACGCGCGCGTCTCGACAGTGGTCCGTCGGGCGGCGGAAGACTTCGCTAGCAGGGGCGAAGAATGGACGCCATAGTCACGTATTGATCAAACTGCGGCAAAACATCACATTTCCCGTAATGACCAGGTGATCGGCAGTGGAAAAGTCAGTAGCTGGGTCGATAACCTTGCGAGCCGTACTGCGGCTGCTGACTCTGACTCGAGTAGCCTCCGTGAGGCGGCGGTGGAGGTGGTGGCCCAGTGGATGCACGCCCTTGTCCGTATCCGTACATTTGAGCGGGAGGCGGTGGAGGGGCAGATTGTGACTGCCAGCTTTGCTGCTGAGGCTGTTGCGCACCATAGTGCGAGGGTAGCGGAGGTGGCGGTGCGCTGCCATAATGTGAGGAGTACTGAGGCGCGTAGTTGCCCGGTGCAGAGGGTTGCGAGGTCTGCCATTGTGATTGGGACGAGGGGGCAGCAGTGGCCGAAACGTAGGCTCCCGCATACCCCTGAGGTACACTAGAGGTATACTGTGATGGAGGAGGAGGTAACGAAGGCTGCCTGCCGGGGGGTGGAGGCGGTTGTGCACCTTGTTGCTGATACAAGTGTTGCTGACCAGGTTGAGAAGGCGTAGGGTAGGGATACGATTGGTTGGGTTGCGTTGTAGCTGGAGAAGATGAAGCATGCACAGTCTGAGGAGTGGGAGCAGGGGGAGGGGGCGGTCGAGGCGTGCCAGCAGATGATGCTCCAAACGACCCAAAAGATTCAAAGGCCGAGAGCCCCTCGTAGGGTGACGCAGGCGCTGGGTTGGGGTGCGTCGGAGAGGAAGGTCCGGATGGAGACACGTATGCGCCTTGCGCAGGAGGCGGAGGTACTGGGTAATAAGGTCCTGGTGTGTGTTGCGCGGTTCTGGGACTTTGATACGCAGAAGACGGCGGAGGTGAACTTGGACCTCTTGGTGCGCCCATGTTGAGACTACCGAAAGATCTGTTCAGCTCACTCGCAGCTGATGCACTGCTGGTATCCTTGCCTTTCTCTTCCCATTCTGCTTCCGATTTGAGCCTTTCTCTCTCCGCCGACCTCTCATCAATAAATGAACTGACGCTTCGTTTCAGCTCTGCAGCCACTTCTTCTACTTCCGCGTAAAATTGCACAGCCTTGGCCACGCCCGCTCTCGCTTGCGCGTTGGTCTCCTTGGCCCGTTTCAGCTTTGCGATCAGCGCGGCCTTTGCCTTGAATTTCTTGTTCCAGTCGCCTTCAACTCGTCGTCCAACTTTGGACTCTGTGATTTCTTTCCACTCCCTCGCAAGTTCGGCAAGGACCTTTTCCTGTTCGGCAGATGTACTCGCAAGCTTAATCTGGTGCGCTTTGAACTTTTCCAACTCTTGCGAGAACAAGCTCCGTTGAGCCTCTGGTGGAGAACGTCGATTGAGAATCAACAGGTGCGAAATGTCATCCGATTGTATCTTTGCCCTCAAATCCGCAAGTGTATCCGCCCTGCTCTTCTTGATCTTGTGTAGCGTGCTGAGATGCTGCTCGATCGCTGCAACTGCTCGTGATAAAGCTTTGAGCTCCTCATCCGAAGCGCGCTCGTCATCCTCGGTCAAGTCTAGCAAGCCCGCTTGTCCGGTATGTGAGTCCGAAGAAGCGCTCGCTACTGCCTGAGCAAATGCGCCTTCGAGTTCATCACGATCGCCCATGAGAACTTGAATGCCAAATCTGGCCTGATTCCACAGCTCATTGAGCTTGTCATCGTTTGCTCTAGCTTGCTGCAAAGCCTCTTTGTGACTCTTGGCATCGGATCTCAGTGTGCGCGCGGCAGCACCCTGAGGTTCTTGCTTCCATCCGCTTCCAAATCTGCCCCTAAGCTTCTCACAAGCTGCGTTGTCCTCGTCCAGCAGCCGTAGCGCCGCGTCTAGGTCGCTCTGTGATGCGTGCTTGCGTGCGTCAATACTTCTCAGAGCGGCTTCTACGCCTCCTTGACCAAGCCCTTCCGCATCATGTGATGCCCCTCCCACGCGCTCCTCCTCTGCCCACGCTCGAACTTCAGAGCCGGGGTCGGCGAGCGAATTGATAGCTCCTTGGCTCAGACCTGCAGGTCCAGCTCCTCTGAATTTGAGCAGAGCAGACGGCAAGCCCATGTACTCTAAGGCCGCCGCCAGCTCTCCATCGGCCAGATCTACACGCTCGGCTTCTCCGCGCGCAACTTGCGCCTTCTCCTCTGAGTATAGGCTAGCGGCTTCATGCACGCCCAGCGGGACAAGACGGCTGAAGAGATCGTTGCTCGCAAGGCCGCTCGCTCCGCCCCTTGATGCTGTTCCTCCGTCTCCTGCTACTGGTACTCCGATCAGCTTTTGCACCTCTGGGCTGGAGTAGATATCCTGTATACTGATGGGCGTGGCAGCAGTCAGTGTGTCGATATTAGGCAACGTGCTTTCAGGCGGAAGGATGTCGTGGTAGATAAGATCATTGTCCTTTACCGCAACATTCTTTCTTCCAGTAACCAGCGCGAGATGTGTGGCCGTCAACACCTGCATGGTCTCCGCTGCATCGCTTGGTAAGGTCTGACCGGCTTCAGACGTCTCGGACCTGGTGGCAAATGGCGAGCCGGGAGGCGAACTGTCCAGGGAGCCAAATCCGCCGGACCAACTACCTGCACTTCCAGTGGCGGAGCTAGCAAAGGAGCCCGCCAGCTTCTGGGCTTGCTTGGCAAGCGTCTCGGCGAGTGTGAGGCGCACAAGGTTCGATCCATGGTTGCCTGCTGCATGATCAGCATTGGCTCTGTAGTACTGAGCGATGGAAGCAAAATATTTTGCTTTGCACTGCGATGGAAAGCGCCCCGACTACAAGTCAGCATACGCCCCCATTCTCAGTGCAACGTTGCAGACTCACGGCAACTAGCGCAGCCCATGCACGATTAAAGACACCCTTGCCCACCCACTCCTTGGACTCCTTTTCCAGATGATCGTACTTTTCTGCAGCGGAGGCGGCAAGTTTAGCAGCCAAGCTAGCACTCTTGCCTTCGTTAACCATCTTTTCCCACAGGACCTCGTGAGCTTGAGCAAGCATGAGGTCTACAAGCCATCTGACGACGTCTTTCGACATGTCAGTGGAAGGGGCGTGGAGGAAATTGTCATTGATGTAGCTCAGCATGCCAGCAGATTGTCTCAGTGAGAGGAATGATAGCTTTAGGCCGTCGGGAACTGGGCCTGCTGTGGTCGTCGATGCAGTACTAGCATCAGCGGCGGAGGCGGCACCAGAAGACGCGCTGCTAGACAGACGCGAAGCGCGCGATGCGATGGCGCTCAAAGCAGAGGCAATGTTGAAGATGACCGACGCTTTCTCGTATGCTAGCGAGTGTTGAGAAATGGGCTTCTGTGTGAAAGCATCCTTCCTGTAGCGGTTGCGAACGTGTTAGGTCGCGCAAGAGTGGCAATTGTACCCATCGCTCCTCACCAAGGAAACGGCACTCGAAGCTCCGGAAACCGTAATTCGAGCATTTCAAGCATGTGGAACCACTTGTAAAGCAGGTCGCGAGCTGCTCAAAGGATGTGGCGCCTCGGATGTCAGCGAAGACAGACAGGTACACGTACATAATGGGGACCTCGCAGGCTTACCGGTAGCATCGCTCCCAGCGCCTCGGACTGCGTCTTGACGAGCGCGATTGAGCGCACTGAGTGCTTCAGCATGGCTCTTAGGGTCCTCCCCATATGAGCTGCGGATGAGTTGAGCTACAGGGCTTGCCAGATCCACTTCTTCCGTCTGCTTCGCAGGAATGCTGAGGTGAATCGTAGAGCAATTTCAGCAAGTGTGTGCTCGAGGAAAGGCTGATCACTTACGATATCAGCGGAGATTGCCCTGACATGTTGGGCTTCAGCAAGTGGGCAAGCTGTGTCCGGCCCTGCAGGGTTCGTCGCTCTCGAGAGCCACTGGGCTTGGCAGCTGGGTCCAGAAGAGGCGGGCGGTGAAGGTGGAGTACGGGTCGCCGACAGTATCTTGGCTTTGAGCCCGCCCAGCTTCGCTGTAGCCGACAAGCGTTCAGGAGCCGCTGAAAGGCTTTCGTACAGGTTCAAAATTGACCAGCAGCGGGGGCGATGATGGTGGACATGCTGATCGGGCGAGAGGCGCGGCTGGCCAGCAAGGAATGCCGCGCTCAGCATCCCGGCGCATGCACGCGCGCACATCATCATGCGGTCGCTCTGCAGTGTGCCCCGTGCACCCCACGGGAGGATCGCCTACGTACCATTTTGAATCATGAATTAAGCTCTATCCTGATGGAGAAATGTCGATTACAAGTTTAACCAAATCTTTGTAATACTTGTGGCACCTTGTCCAAGAAGGCGGTACAAGGCACTCTATTCAAGATTCACTGTAGTCGAAATTAAAGCAGTGTGGGTGGATGGGCGTCTAGCTTCTATATCGAGGCTTTCATTCTTGATTTTTGACTGGTGTCGCTTTCTCTTCTTCGAGCTCGACCTGCGTCAAGCGTCACCTTCCTGCACCTTGCCGTCGCGATTGTACTTGTCCATCGTACACCCAAAGACTCTCAAGCACTAATGCGCCACCACGACATCTCAGCGGGCTCACTCGCAACATGACCTCTCACTAGATCAGCGCACACATCAATTTGTTCCTCGTTCCAGTTGCGAGTCGATCCACCCCAGGCTCCGCTAAATAGCGGAGGCGCGTGCCTCTCCCCAAAGTCACGACTGTCGTCACAGCAAATTTTCCCGCCACGCAGCATTTACGAGAATCGTTCACGCAATGACCACGGGCCCGCCTCACACTGGGCAGCCAGTGCCACGGCAGAGCTGGTTCCAGCCCACCTTCACGCAAGGACTCTTGGTTGGACAAGCATCGATTGTGATCCTTCTCCTCATCCTCTTACGCTTCCTCTTATTTGCCGATCCATCCGAGTTGGAGAACGACCCATCAGACCCAAGCAAAAGAGGCGGCAGGAGTCGATCGAAGCGGAGCTTCTCGACCCTCCAAAAGCCGAGCGGCAAGCGGCTCAAAGCGGAGAGCGCAGCTCATACCGCGGCTGGTGGACAATCCCGCGTTTCACAAATTCAGCTGGCAGAGCGAGTGACCGGCTATGACCTTGGATCGCACGGACCAGAAAGTTCGGACTGGGTGAATGTTCTACTTGCGCTTGCATTTGATGGTTACAGGGAAGATCTCAACCGGGCGGCTTCAGCTGGCTCACGTCCAGATGTGACTGGCGGCAACGTAGAGGGAGCGAGGAAGGTGTCCGAGGGTGTCAATGAGGTTGTAGAGTCCATCTTGAATAGAGCAGTAGATGGCAAAGGTGGTGGTATCATTGTGAGTCAGCGAATGAGCATCCGAGGGCGCCTCGAATAGCCGAGCTCACCTTTACTTCCCGCGCCCGAAAGGACCACATTGACGTCTCCAGCGTAGATATTGGGGCTTCGTTCCCCAAGCTGTCAGACGTGCGAGTGAGACCCTCGGATGAGGTGGGAAGTCTCGTGAGTAGGGCGCCCGAGGCCGCCTGCCTGCTCTGCGCTGACATGAAATCATCTGCTGTCGTGCAACAAACAGCGCATTGAAGCGGAGCTGGACTACGCGGATGCGCTGGAGCTTTGCATCTCAACCAATCTCGTTATCAACTTTCCTCGCCCGAGGTTTGCGGTATTGCCGATCGAGCTTGGAGTTCTCATCGAAAGATTCAGCGGGACAGTGAGTCTGTTCGACCATCCCCCATCGTGGCTCATTTGGCTTAATGTCGACGCGTACTTGCACAGGTTTCACTCGAGCTGGTTTCGGAGCACGAGATTCCACCCAATTCTCGCTCGCGCCACGTTCTCAAGCTCTCTATTCACCCCGACTTTGCGTTGAGTGCGCGCGCCCGATCTCAGCTTGGCTCACGAGCGAAGCTAGTCGATGTTCCCAAGCTAGAACAGCTGATCGTGGAGCGTATCAGAGCGGGCATAGCGAGCAAAGTCGTCTGGCCCAGATTCATCGCCGTCTCTTTGCCCGATCTTGTGAGCTCCGCACTAGCCAAGAGAGAAAAGGCAGAAGAAAAGAGCGCGAAATTGAGCCAAGCAAGGGGGACGTACGAGCAATTTCTAGCTAGGCAAGCCCACGATCGAGCTGCCGGAGCGCTACAAAAAGGGGGAGGTGGACAAATTTGGTTCGAGGAGGCGGGGCAGGATCATTTGGCAGGAGACCAATCATATGCGTCTTTCGCAAGGACAGTCATGAATGGCGCTCGAGCAGGCAGAGAAATTCAGAAAGCTCAGGAGGTGGACCCATCTCCCTCTCCGCCCGGCGGACTAGCAGGCGTAGAGGCGTGGAGACAGGGAGCTCTTAACGCGACTGGGGCACCCGCTTCTGGAGCTACGTCAAGCCAGATCAGACCAGGCATGATAAGTGCAGAGGCGAGCACATCCACACCGCGCGCGCCCGCGACCAGAGACGCGAGGAGGGAAGAATCAGTCAGATCCTATGGAAGGACGAGCGCGGTCAATCAGGTCGCGCAATCTGCTTTCGAGTCTGAGGCCGTCAGACAGAGGGTCAGGTAGGATCAGTATAGAGAAATACCCACGATTTGGAGAGATGACGTCGGACTTGCTAATGCAGTATTCAATCTTTGTAAGAGGGCTTAAGGAGGACCGCGTAAAACAGCAATGAATGGACGCTATCGCGTGCTCCGAGCACTATCGACGCTGACCTGTACCTGACAGCTTCGCCGCTGACTGTGAAACATGTAACCAGACTTGGCTCGTATTGAGCCGCAGGCTCTCTCCCGTCGTTGTACCGTGAGAAGGAAAGCGAAAACAAAAAAATTCTGAAAGCGGAAAAGGCCGCTCCCTACTTTCCCCAGCTCGCGATATTCGCCCACGAGTCAGCATAGGTATACCCCGCTCGATGCGCTTGACTTGATCATGAACAAGTCGCGCAACGACCACGGAAAAAGTGGCTCTGAGAGAAGTCGCGTCCACCGCGAGTCAGCAGTGAAAGATACAGAGGAGGCCGACCAGACCTGTGTGGGTCCCGCCGAGAAGCAGTTGCAGGCCCCGTCGCTGGGGGGCCGACCACACCGGGCCATATCGAATCGCATCTAGCGTTTGCAGCTTCACGCTGACCACAAAAAGCATTCACAGGTTGCTGCACAGCGTCGCACCATTCATCGCGATTTGCCTGCGTTCTGTGAGCCAGGCGAAGGCAGCGCGGATTATGAGGGGCTAGAGGGAGCTCTTGAAGACACGCCGGGCTACGGACGTCCAACTTTCACTCCAGCTTGTAGATTCGGGCTTGGCTATCCATGCCAGACTCAAAGCGGCGAGCCTGAAGTCTTGTTGTCCGAAAGCGCAGCGAGACTGCTCGTCCCGGATACATCCCACCAAATCGACACAAGAAATCGATTCAAGCCTTGTTCGATATCCCGGAAGATAAATCACACGATCGGCGTCGTGACCTCTCCAAAAGACGTCGGCCAAACGCCGTAGATGATCACAGCGTGAGGGCGTTCATAAAGTGGAGGAAAGACGCGAGTGTGGAACTCAATATTTGCCATGGATCGCCAACGTTGAGCAGTCTTTACTGAACTTGCCTCTCCAACAGGAATATAGCGCACGCCGCCGCAGAATGGCTTCACTGTTGCAGCTTGCCGATCTTCGGCGGTCTTACTATGCATCATCGTCTATACATTGGCGGTCTCCCGCCAGACGTTTGATCCGCCCGTCGCTGTCGGCGTCGCCTGGCACCAGCCACACCAAAGGAGGGACGCGCGCGGTGGGAAGTTGTGAGTCTCTTGAGACGTTGCTGGTGATAAGCGCAGCGTAATGTTCATCACTATTCACCATCCTCAATGCGCAGCGGTCGTGCCGGTTCATGCGTCCTTCTCAACAGAGAACGACCGGACCGGAACGTAATTACTGCTGCATGAAAGTACTTGCCGTCCCGTCAACGAAAGCTGAAGCGTGTGGCTTTCAAACTTTCATGCCAAGTCGTTCAAGCAGCGATTTGCAGTATTCCTGACCCCTCCGACGCAAATTTTCTACCACCATGAGATTTGGACATGTGGTTGATTGTAAGCGGGTGTGTTATGGTGATGGTCTTCTTGACGAACGAGCCGTTGCGCAAGGAGACAGGCGCATACATCTACGATTCTTGCTCGCCATGCGTGGTCCACATTCACGATTCGTGACTCACCCACGTTCATAACTCATCTCAGGTGGCAGATTGCTGATGATGAGCTTCCTCCTAGGAACAAAGCTGTAGGTGCGGTCGCTGTCGACAGTCGTAAGTCGTGATCGAGTACTGCATATGGTGGATGCACCCTACGCCGACATAGCCGGCGGCTCTGTTGCATGCAAGCTGAGCTTGCATGCAGAGCCAGCATGTGCCGGACGCATACAGTCAATTTATGCTTTAGTCGGCCGACACCTTGCAGCAACCTCCACATGCTGCAAGACTTATTGTGCCCCATCAGCTTGTAGAGATCTCGAATCAACGTCAGTCCCGCCTCCGACGACGCATCCACACCCTTGATTAACTATGTACCGTACCTATTGCAAATTGCTCAGGCTAAGCTTTAAGCCCGACGTGGGCTGACAGACGCTCGAAGGACATGACATGAACGAAGCACGGCTGAGACCATTTGGTGAATATCTGACTGAGATGCGGACTCCGCGTCCGAAATTGTTGTGGAGGCAGGCAGCGGCCATAGCTCATCCACCCACCCTCTTTCCTGCCGCACTTGCCCATTCACCACTCAATCCCGAAATCGGTCGTCTTCCGTGCCGAAATCTGTCATGCCGGCGCACCTACGTCACGCGCACAAAGCGATCACGAATGTATGCAAGGTCGGTCACAAGCATTCGTGATTCACATTGCTGAAGAGCTCGAAAAGCCTGACGAGCAAGCATCTGCGCGCTCTCAAAGGCTTGTGTGGTCAGAACACCTCGAGGTCTGAGCGTACATAAGAACCCCCCACACAGACGCGACAATGCACCTATAGTCCCCCATCAGCCACTCCTCACATCGCTGCCCGACCAGGACACTCGCTAAGCCCTGTCAGTATGATCTTCAGACCACTCATCACGGCCTTTGTGGCCAGTGCCATGCTGTCAAATGTTCTTGCCTTCCCTGCCTTCCCGCCAGCAACGGGTCTTGGCTCCATCGGCAAGCGAGACACCGAAACGAAGCTCTATCCCAAGAACGTTATGGAAGCGATGCGCAAGCGCTTTCAGGCTGCGATTGACGCACAGGCAAAGGACGTGGCTTCCAAGTATCCTGTTGAGCATCTTGGCAATGTCACAGACGAGTCTCTGTGGGACTACTTTCATGAGCACGGCGTCATGCCACAGCCCATTCGAGGCAAGACCGGAGCGACTTCGGCGGGGCCCGAATGGACTGAGGGCAACCGTGAGAACCCGGATTCTTACGCGCCGCCCAACTCCGATCACGGGTCTGTGCCTCAAGCAAAGTGGCCTTTTGCACTGAGCCATAATCGTCTTCAAAATGGAGGCTGGGCAAGACAGTCCAACATCGATGTTCTTCCTGTATCGACCGAAATTGCAGGTGTCAACATGCGACTGGACGAGGGCGCTTACAGGGAGGTGAGTTGAGATTTGTCATTCACATGACTGCTTGACCCAGTCTGACCGACGCATCCCCTCTCCAACTCCGCAGAGGTGAGACACTGACCGCGCTATCTTGCGTATTCAAATTTTGCTCACACCTCTCCTCCAGCCATTGGCATTCGACAGCCGAATGGGCCTTCGTACTGAACGGCACGTTCCGCATCGCTTCAATAGACGATGAAGGCAGGAATATCGTCGCTGACGTCGGGCCAGGTGACCTTTGGTGTGAGTAACCTCGGATTCTGTCTTCAACTCTCGGCTGACAAGCGCATCGTTTTGCATTTCAGACTTTCCTGCTGGCAGCCCTCACACCATCCAAGGCATTTCTGCCGGAGGAGGAGAGTTCTTGCTGATATTTGATGACGGGCACTTCAGCGAGGACAGCACCTTGCTCCTGACCGATTTCACCGCACACATTCCTCGCGAGGTTTTGGTCAAGAATTTTCCAGGTCTCTCCAATGACGACTTCAACAACGCACCGGGATCTTCCCTGTACATTTTCCCTTCTGATTCACCAGCGTCGAACGACACTCAGCAAGTCGAGTCGCCTCAGGGAGAGGTGCCTGATAGTTTCACTTACAACTTCTCTGAACAAAAGCCTATCGACCTCCCTGGAGGCAGCGTCAAAGTGGTGGATTCCAGGAATTTCAAGGCAAGCAAGACAATCGCTGCTGTTGAGGTGACAATTGAGCCCGGTGCGATGCGCGAGTTGCATTGGTGAGTGATGTGAGCGTTTGGGGAGCGTCTCGCTGTCCTCACGCATGTCCAATCGCTCTAAAATCTTGCTCGGAACAGGCACAAACAGCAAGAATGGATTTACGTGATTTCAGGCCACATGAGGGTCACCGTCTTCAGTGGCCAGTCCAATGGTGCGTGTGTCTCGATCGGGATCAGAGATACAGGCGTCATGTTTGACAATCTCCTTTTTCTCTGAACAGCTCGCACGTACAACTTTGGACCTGGAGACACTGGAGCCTGGCAAGCACAGAATGGACACTACGTTGAAGCGCTTGGAGACGAACCGGTCAAGTATCTGGAGGTCTTCAAGTCGGCCCGATACAGCGACTTTTCCCTTTCCCAATGGCTTGCCCTGACGCCACCTGCCGCGGTCAAGGCCCATCTCGGCTTCTCGGACGAAGCTTTAAAGACATTGTACAAGAACTTTGCGAAGAGTGACCATCAAGTGGTCAAGCGAGATGGTCCCAAGAGGATGCCGGGTGGAAAGCGCAGCTTCGACTAAGCTGCGCCCAGTAGCGCGGGTGCAATTACTTGGAAAGTGTTGTTCTGCACAACGTCGGTAGCATCATGTCGTTGTACCAATGAACTTAACCAATGGATGCGATTTCTTGACAGCCGCGATGCAGGCATATGTGATGACGATGCTGTGGTGGAAAGAAAACCGCTTGGTGTTGCTGAGGAGAGAAAGACGGTGTCCCAGCACAGCCTCTGCTTGGTTACTTTTGCTGTCTCCACGTGACTTGAATTGCGCGTTCTCCGCGACGAGCGTTCATGCAGACCCCGCGCGATCGCGCCTGGGCGCGCAGCAGCATCGGCGGCGCACACAATCACGAATTTAAGCGTGCATCGGTGCCTTGGAGATGAGGCTGTTGAAATTTTGTCGTTGGTTGCATGCGATCGAGCTCGCGTTACTCAGACCACATCGCAACCCACTTTTACACCTCCACACCTCTCACCACAACCGTATACACGCAGCATCAACTCTACAACCCATTTAGGCGGTAAAACACCGACTCGGTCGCACCATCGATCGGCTGTGGATCGAGCATCTGCTTCGACCTGGTCGCATCTGCGTCATTTGGGAGAATACGAGATTACTCCTACCCGAGTGCTTCTGGCGCCTCGATACTACTGCCTAGATAGATGCTAGCATCTTGAGGTGCCATCACTGCTTGCCAGCAGTGAGAGGCCAGTCACATGAGCATGGCTGAGGCACAAGTGCCGACGGCAGATGAGCCAAGTGCGGGTTCTTCGTTCTCCTTGGCGCAGTACGGCCTGGACTTGGACGATGTAGGCGAAGATGGAGACATGGATGAGGGGGATGATGGGGGCAATGTAGCCCCAGCATCAGAAGTAGCAGCAGGCTTTGGTCCTCGGGCTTCGACGTCTGCAGCACCTCCATCGAGTGGAGAGGGTGCCGGCCAGGGGGAACGAAGAAGCGCTTCGTCATCTGCGCGGGTTCCCATGGCTCGCAACAACCCTTTTCTTAACAAACTCAGGAGGTGAGTGCGACGTTCGGGTATCTGTTAGCGCCGTCAGCTTCTCAAAGCAAGCCCTATGCCCACAGTATGGTCGATGACCCCAAAACCAATGAGCTGATTAGGTGGTCGGATGATGGCGAATCTTTCTTGGGTGAGTCGTGTGGATGCTCTTAGAAGTTACTCAAATCTGATGTATCGCACGCTTGCAGTGCCCAACCAAAATCGCTTCGAGGATGAAGTCCTACCGCGGTATTTTAAGCACAATCGCTTTCCGAGCTTTGTCCGGCAACTCAACATGTACGGATTCCACAAGGTGCCCCATCTTCAACAGGGTGCTCTCAAGCACGATTCACCGCAGGTCGCAGAGCTGTGGGAGTTTCGCAACGACCACTTTCACCGCGATAAGCCAGAGCTGTTGACGCTCATGAGCCGTAAAAAGGCTGCGCCGCGAGGGGGTGCTGCGGAAAAGGAAGGCGCCGAAGGCAATGGCAAGGCGAGGGCGGTAGATGGAGAGATCGATGACAAGATGGAAGGACCAACGGGACTGAACGCCGTCACGGGCGCCTTGATGCGCAACACTGGCGCGCTCGCTGCGGACACGAAGAGCGAAGGGACGCTGCAACTCGCAAGCATTTGGCAAGCTATTCAGAGCATACAGGGCGCGCAGCAAGGCATCAACGATAATTTGAGGCATTTGCACAATACCAATGCTGAACTTAGAAGAGAAGCAATAGAGCAAAGACAGCGGTCACTCAAGCAGCAAGAGACGATCAACAAAATGTTGAGATTCTTAGCGGGTGTATTCGGCGGGCAGGATGCGGGCGTTGAAGCGAGTGCTAACATCCCTGGCGGAGCAGGTCCTCGGCCTGCGGAAACGCGCAGAAACCCCTCACAGCGAGGCCAGCAAGGAAGGTTGATGATAGGTGATGGCAGCAGTCCTCCCAGTTCAGCAATCTTCGAGCTGCTGGATGACATCAAGAGCGGCGGCGGAATTGATGGCTCTGATGACACGAGTGAGTGCGTGTGTAAGCCAAATGAAGGCTTTTGGTGCCCTGACGCGCGCCGCACCCAATCAGAACGCTTCACAGAGGCTGGTTCAGCTACGAGCTCGCCTAAAGACGGCGGCTCCCCTCAGTCACGCTTCATCAATCTCCCCTCTTCGCCTGATGCGGACATGAACACACTCCACGACAGCGCTCCACCTACCCCAGGCGGCACTAGAAGAATGAGTCAACAAGCGCAAAAGCAGATTCTCGATGCACTCTCTTCTGGACGGGGCTCAGATTGGCTAGCTCAGCTTTTTGGAGGCGAAGGCGCGAGTGCGGCCATGACGCCCGCGGCGTCCACCTCAAGAGTGGCTCCTGCAACGCCTTCCAGGTCAGGCACCCCTTTTGCAGCCTCCACTCCGGGCAGCAGCGGCATGAAATTCGATCAGAGCACCCTAGCGGCGTTGCAAAGCATCTTGAGTGGCGGTGGGAACGCTCAGGCTGAACACGCAGCCAAACAGTCTGCCCCCTCAAATGAGACCGACTCTCGTTTCTCCTTTTTCAACGATGCGCCTGACTGGGATCCCGCTGCTGCCAATGCACCTTCGACCAGTCGCGCCCTCTCGGCACCTAATGCTGTGAACGGACTGCATTCATGGGCGCCCGATCAGGGCGCTAGCGGCTTGCCCTGGTCTAGCGCCTTTTCGCAAGCTACGTCCACGTCCAGGGGGCAAGACGCGTCGCAGACATCTGAGGCGATTTACGTTCCAGGTCAAGGCGAATTGCCCTTTCCTTCACCCTCAAAGCACGATACGGCAGCGCCAGCGCCTTTGTCACCATCTGCGCAGAATCAACTCGCTGTCACGCTTCAAAGAGCCAGTCAGGGACTTGCGGGAACAAGCAATGACTCTGCTACTGTGCAGAATGCGATCAATGCGCTGGTCGAGGGCCTCAGGCAGGATCCCAGTCTTTTGAACAACCTCGCTGCCTTTTCGCACCCGGGTCAGGAAGGCAGCGCTACACCTGTAGCCAGCACGAGCAGCACACAACCGTACGCGCCGCCGAACAGTACGCAAGGGTTGACTTCTGCTGAGCCTGCTGGAGAGGTCGATATGGACAGCCTCTTGAGAGAATTTTTGGAAGCCGGCGCCACGGGCAGTAGCGCGGGCACACCTGCGGCTAGTGGCGAAGCGCCGCTAGCTGACCCGCCGAGCACGACGCTCAATGGCACGCATTCGCCCACGTCTACAAGTGGAGCCAGATCAGGGACTGCGACCAATCCCTCCACTTCCACCAACTCGCCAAACCTGGGAAGAGGCAGCAGGGCCAATTCGCCAAGTACCACGACGCACTCTGCTGCTCCCAGAAAGCGTGCGCCTCCGCCCGAATTCGAGGGCGCACTTGGTGCGGATATAGAGGTGGCCAATGCAAAGGCGCGAAAAGCACCGAGGCATGCCAGCGTTAGGACTGCGGGGGCGGAGTAAATCGGGGAGCGGAATTGCGGTCATGTAACAGCGCCATCACGACATTTATAACGGGGAAGGGGATTCATCAACTTGACGCGATAGCTTTCGATCGCTTGCAATACAAGCTCTCCAGCTCTTCAACCTCTTTCATATGCGATTCTTCACCCAGTGATCGCATTTTTGCCTCACAATTCATACACGGAACAGGCAGCTTGCATCTACCCTTCACCACCCCAAGTCAGCGCACATTGTGGGCAGAGGGCCGGGCGCCGGTATCATGAGGCTCCGCATGCTCTTGCTGCAACAATGTGCGCTGAACCTTATCCTTTCAGCAACGTCGAGTTCAAGCTACAACTTTTTTCATGTAACATATCCCCAAAAAGACCTTGAGAGGTGATAATGCACAGACAAAGCCAGGCCAGAGCAGCAACGTCTGCAGGGTCATGATTTCTCCAATTGAGAACCGCAAATGTCAATGCGAACGCATCATTGAATCTTGCTCAAAGGTCTGCTTCTCCTGACCTGTCAGACTCCTGACTGTTCTGCCGCCTCAACAAGATGGTCACGTGAGATTTTGTCACGTGTCTGTTACTCAAGACTCTTTGCACGCGATGCCATCGTCGGATTCTTGCGAGATCGCATCGGTTAACTCATCTCGAATTCGACCGTGATTCGTGAGACGCAAAGCCGGTGACTCTCTAGTTCAGCCTTTTCATTTCATCTTACCGTCAGTGAGACAGCGCAGGGAAACAAATCGTCGTCGGCACCTAACCAAGGCTCATCGCAGCGCACAGACGGCGCAGCGCGCAACTTTTGGGCCAGCACGCCAAAAGATGCCGCGGATCTCTCCACGAGCTGTTTTGCAGCTTTGCAGAGCCAGACAGCCGCTCACATTGGGCTCCCCCCTCACTAGCACTGAGTCTTTGGCTGGAGCTTGCAGACTTGCCAGCTCAAGCGCTTCCTCGTACTCAAGGGCGCTGCCTAGCTCGAGCATCCTGTCCCTCTCGTCCAGCAACACTCGACCCGCACACAGCGCCAGTCACATCCCATCATCCCTCGTCAGACCCAATCCTTCCACCTTTGCGCTCTCGCAACCTCCTTCGAACACGAGGTCGGTCACGTACGGTGCGGAGTATCAACCTTCTCAAAGAAAGAGAAAGAGAAAACACGGGTTTTTGAGCAGGATCAAGACCAAGAATGGAAGGAAGACGCTGGCGAGACGTAAAGCTAAAGGGAGGAGGTTCTTGAGCCATTGAGACGTCTGCGCGCGCGCGTGAACAGTGAGTCAAAGCTTCCAGATGCTTGCACGGTTAGGATATTGGAAAGAGAAGAGTTGCGATATGCTCACGTCTGGCGCTTCCGCACTCGCAGCGCTTCACTGTGACAATTGAGGCTCATCTGAACCTGCATGGGGAAGCAAAAGAACGTGAAGGAGTACGAGGCTGAAAGGAATGCGATTGCGGAATTGGGCGTGTGGTGCGAAAACTGTGGACCAATGATGCGAGGGGTAAAGAAGGATCGGGATGGTTCAAGAGGAAACGAAGATCGACATTGCACTGCACCAACAAGGGTGATCCCTACGCACACCCATACACGCAAATCACACTGCCATCTCCTTTCGCGCACCTCCGAGTGTGAAGCACGACGAATGTGCCAAGTACGTCAACTCTTGTTGTCAGCGAGCTCTCCTCATGCATCTCGCGACGACATGTCAAAGGTACAGTGGGGGGAAGTGTCACACGCGGGCAGCTTGGGGGAGTTGGTTGTACGCACCGGGCAATGCCGCGAAGCGCACGGACGAAGCCAGAGGATCGCACTGTCCAGCTTAGCACATGCGGCGGTAAGATGGATCAAGTATACGCTGGCTGGTGATGAGCGAGCATCGTAGCCGATGTGATGTCCAAGGGGGAAAGTCGTATCTCCCAGCTTCACAGCGAATCATTTGCGCTCTTTCTTTTTGCGATCACCATTCCAGCGGTATTGAAACAATTTGAGACCTTGACTGCTGCCGCTCGTCCCCACAGCGCTTTGCCACTCGTTCATGACTGCATGGGCTGGATGGGACGCTTGCGCAGACCGAGGTCGACATTCGATGCCCTAGCACGGCCACCATCACTCGGTACCAGTTTCCAAAGCGGACTCACTTGCCAAGGGATTGGTCAGACGCGAAGACACTTTGCGCCCATGGCATGCAATTGGGCGGGACGAAAGGTCGCGGGTGCGGCTGCTGTCGTTGCCACGCACCCGCACCAATGCGGGTGGCACCAGCGCCGATCATCGAAGAGCAAGCGCTGGGCCGACACTTCAGACAACTTTAGCTCATGCTTCGTATTCACCCTTCTCCCCCTTTCAGATGAGAGTCTGCCGTCCTGCGACTCTTTTGCCATTGCTCCCTCGCGCGCATTTCCACACGTTCACCATCCCTTCTTACTGACACTTTTTCTACACCAACTTGCTTTTCATCTTTTCAGTCTCACATCGCGCAGCCGGACTGCATCGGTGATTGCACAAATCTTTGTCAGCATGCTCGTCAAGTCATCCCAGCTGGTCTTTCTCGGACTCTTTGTTGCACTCCTCGGGCCGAAACAAAGCTTAGCCTTACCCCCTCTTCGCATACCGAGCGCAAAGGGCGCACAGGAGATGCCTCCTATCCATCCACTCAACATCTCTCCACCAGGCAAGCGTCCCGCGCAAGAGAAATTCGACGACTCGTCGCTCCTGGAGCAGCTTGCGGTACGTACATGTGGCTGGACAGCCTTGCTGTGTTGATCCTGATGGCTCCTCAACTTGTGCGCCGCCCATGCCTGGATGGACAGACACTGCCCCCAATCAAGACGAGGTGAGCGGCACGACGGGCAGAGGTATGACCTTTCTTTGCACGAGAACGCTCACTCTCGCGCGCCCTGTCAGAGTCGAGAAGTCCAGTCCCGACACACTGACACCCACGACCAAGAAGGCTGGTGAGCTCTCGCTTCATATGGCATACCCAATGCTGATGCTGACATTTGCCTGCGCATCGTCGCAAGCGGATGCGCTGTATAAAGGATACAAATCGGCCGTAGCTCGTGCAAGAAGGTCACTATACCCACTCAACAAATTCGCAGTCAAGCCTGAACGCATGAACAGCTTTCACAAGTGGCTCGCGAACTCTAGTTCTATGGAACCGTTGGGCGATGGGGTCGCTGTGACCAATCGTGCCGGACATGCGAGCACGTCTGCGACTCGCGTGGAACATGGGACGGGAGCGCCAGTGCTTCGTCAAGAGCATGGCAAGGTGATCCGGCTTGCTGGAAAGAAGAACGTCCCTACTCCTGGTGGAGTCAGTGTGAATGTGAGAGGATGGCATCGAGGTAGAAACCCTGCGGGTGTACCCGACCTGCTTTGACCCCTGATTCTCCATCCGTGCTTGTCCCTGCTCTCGGTGGACTACCCACACATAGGGCATCACGAATGCCGAATGGTTCATTGGCAAGCAGCAGAGGCCGTGACGCAGGAGCCTTCGCTGCTCATGCGCCAACGAAATGACAATATGCGCTTTCGTCTCCATCGAGAATTTAATTGAATTCATTCATACCTTCCCTTAACATCTCGTAAGCGCACAAACTAACATCCAAGTCTGTTTGATTGTGTTCATCAATGTCATCTCTGAATGAGTACATGCTTTACTCGTAACGCGTGTCGACATGTCGCCTGGCGTGATGGACTTGGCCGCCTTTGGACGTTACATGCTGTCTGGAGCCTCCAACGTGGCTTCCTGCAGCGAAGGTCGGCGATGGAACATCGTCAAGGCGTCTCTTTGACATGGTGGATGCGGGTCTCGGGGGTTTGAAACCGTTATGGATCATCGGTGTCTCCGTCTGATCAGCCTTGAGTACGTTCGACAAGCTCTCGACCTCTGATCTGTAGGGATGTCCCATGGTCAATGCTCCGTAACCAGGCTCTCGATGTATAGGAGATAAGGACCTGGGCACCCTGAACCAAGTCTCGTGGATCTCGTGATTCTTTTTGGAGCGCGTTTTTCCCAGGTACTCCGAGTAGCCAGGCGTGTCGAAGGGAGGCTGGACCACTTGAGACTGTGAGGACGATTTCGAGCCAGAAGTCGACGTCAGACTTTTGAGGCCGCCTGAAATTTCGTTGTGGCGATAAGTGACGAGCGATCCGGGTAAAGAGGCTCGCTGTGCGTGCGCCGAGTCTTGATCAGGAGACATGGCGCCAAGAGATATTCTCACACATGCTCTACTCACTCTTGATGCATGCCTCTCGTGCCCATCCATCGGTCCACTCTTTGGCACGCCTAGACTTTGCGTCCGACGAGGCGGCTCGGGAATCGGAGGCGCGTCTTGGGAACCGAAATGATGATGATTGCCATTCGAGTCGATAAAGGTGACTTGGGCCTCATTTCTGAGCCAGGCTTTGCTATATCAGCATGTCTTTTCAGAGACAGCATAATGATTAGGCTCGACGTACAGAAAATTGGCGCCTGCGCCGTGGAATGGCACAACGTGATTCTGATCAAGGAAGGCAGATAGATGGGTGAGCAAAGATTGGAATAGCGACTTTGGGTGTACTTGCTTACCAAGCTGCTGGCTCCAGTGCCTCTTGCGACGAGCTGGCGTATGGTTGCGGACAGAGGAGAGGTGTGCGCGGGCACAGCCTTCGCAGCCAAGGGTGCATAGATGATCACCACCAGGGCAGTGCTGACAATATGCGAGAACATCCCAGCAGAAGCGGATTGCAGACCAGCTGCAAGGACGGGGAGAGCGTCAGATGCTTGGATCAGGCAGAAGGCCCATCGACACGTCGTGTGACATTTTCAACCAGCAGTCGTGCGACATCCAGTCTCCCCTATTGTAGACTGTAGCTCGGTCGCGTAGCACTCTGCCACCTCTGACTTGCTCGCGCTGACCGCCCAAATGGGTCGAGACAGTGCGAGAGTGGGAAGAGTTCCGCAATTGCGCAGTGCTGCGCTGGCATGTCCACACCGGCTCGGACTCGCACCCACACACGATACACACGAGCCCGAACGTGGCAAAGGCCGACCCACACCCGTCAGAAATGAAGACTTATGTGTTCATTTACACGTTCAGGTGGCGCGCCAAGCAACACCGAGGCTTTACCGTTTGGAGCGCTCGGAGTCATCGTTGCCACCACGCCTCTTGCAAAGCCCCTCTGCGGTGGTGATGATGGGTTGCCTGAGGCGCCAAACGGTGCTGGATGATCATTACTGTGACTATTCTATGTCTTTACAAGCGTTGGTGCGGAACTGTACACACCCACTTGAGCAAGATCGCTCGCTCGCGGTACGAAAAGAGCAGTCAAATTCCTCGTCACCATGTTGTTCTCCGAAAACTCTGCCTTGCCTTGCCTGGAAACATCGAGGACGTGTTTGACTGCATCATGGTGACGCTCTCGCAGGCTGATGTTGACTCACATACTCACGACTGACTACTGCGACTTGCGGTTCCAGCGCCGTGAAAGCTACAGTGTGGTATATATGCACTCCAGCGGATGTTGCCCGAGACTAGACATTCTTGTCTTACACAATGTCCACTCACCACTCGGCGTCGTGAGGGCGCGCACCAGAGCAGATGTTGGCCGGAATGTCTCTCTCTCTCGCGCGATCGAGCCTCACCGTCTTCCCCTTACCATTGCTGCCACGATTCGTCGCCCCCCACTCTTTTACTGCGTAGGATACGAGCGCAGTCCAAGACGCTCGATTCTTCCACCCGCTGCGCCACCTCGACCGGATCGGTCATCACGCAGCATAAAGGTCTGCTCTCGTGCTCTTCAAATATCATCACGTCACCAACGTGCAGGAAATGCAAATCATGCTGTTTCTCGTTCTCCAAAATCTCGAGTGGGCTCCTCAATCGTCGAGGTGCTCAGCCACGAGTGGGTCCTGCATCACGGCTCACACCTTGGCTAGCCTGAAAGCCTGGCGACATGCTGAATGATGCGACTTTGGCATTCAGCGTTCACGTGTAACGGTTGTATTCACGGATCCAACATACAGCGCGCTTAGCGAACCAAATCGTGTTTCGGTAGCAGCAGCAGCAGTCGGCCAAAGGATCCGATCGAGATCCCCGCCGTCCTAGCGGTGTCGCTCGATCCCGCATGGTGCAGCCGGGGCGCCTGCTGGCGTCACCCGCGTACCACTGATGAACGTGCGCCCCGGGGCGCGCGCCAACTGTAAATGGCGCCTAGATTAAAAATTATCGGCGGTGGTGTATAGGTACCGTACCGTACCGTACCGCGCACCGCGGATCGACGCATAGATTCATATTCGTGATTCTGCAGCATCGCAGCAGGCGCGCGCGCGGCGCCGCTAGAAGACTCACGAGTCACGACTCGATCGCGACCACATGTGATGACTGTTGTGACTGCAAGGGGATCGCGACTGCGAAACTCGTGATCTCTGCTGCATGACGATTTACTCGACGAAGCGTGACTCGTTGCTTAATTGACTCTGATGATTTGGCTTGACCATGCCGTGTCCTGTTTGCATCTCGCTTGAATGCTTTCATCCTCAACCTTTGCACCCAAGCAAGCTATTCGTCGAAACTCGCCGCCTCGACAAAGGCAAGCAGCCATTAAGCATCACGCAAGACGGAACAGATAAGCTTTTCATCGCCGACCATAATCTACCACTCACAACTGCCAAGACGATCGATTCGACCTCGTCGCTCGCTGTCCCTACTCGCGACTGCTCTCTACACGCGTGCCAATCTCTCGGATCTTCTGGCAACGCATCCCCGCCCCAACCTCTGGCAACATCGATTCCGTTGTCCGCCCACCGCGCGCGCCCTTGTCACACCTCACAGCGCACCAACCAGCATGGCCACGCTCCTCTCACCGGAAACGCTCGAGGGCAAATTGCTGTTTGCCATTCCAAAAAAGGGAAGGCTGTACGAGAAATGTTTGGAATTGTTGTCGGGTGCGGATATACAATTCAAGAGGGCGCATAGATTGGATGTAGCCCTAGTGCAGAATCATCCCATGGCTCTGTGAGTGCGGTGTGAACAAGGCGTAGCAGAGAAGCGGACGGCGGCGGTAGTCTGGTCGCCATTCAGCGAGGCGAGACGTGTAGCGAGGGAGCACGGAAGCACCAAGATGTTTTCGTCTTGCCCCGTAATTGCTGATCATCATCCCCGCCCGGCCTGATGCAATGCAGCGTCTTTCTTCCCGCAGCCGATATTCCGAGGTTTGTAGCAGAGGGTAATGTGGACTTGGGCATCACGGGTCAAGACATGGTGGCAGAAGCATCGCTCAATTCTAGCATCACCGAAGAGTTGGAATTGGGATTCGGCAAATGCGCGCTTCAAGTGCAGGTTCCAGAAAGCAGCGCTTACAAAGCTCCGAGGGATCTGGTTGGTAGAAAGATCGCTACGAGTTTCGATCGATTGGCTGGCAAGTACTTCGAAGAGCTGGAGAGTCAAGAGGGCTCTCAAGTTGGGGACAAAAAGACTGCCATCGAGTATGTTGGTGGAAGTGTAGAGGCTGCTTGCGCTCTCGGATTGGCCGACGGTATCGGTGAGTGGAAGATCGATGCTGGCCGCGCGATGGTTGACGCTGATGTTCAGCATACACTCTGATCTGCTCAGTGGATCTGGTCGAGTCGGGAGAGACAATGCGAGCTTGCGGTCTGCACGCCATTGCCACACTTTTGCAATCCCAAGCCGTGCTCATTCGGCCCACCACGCCGCACGCGCGAGCGAACGTCGCGCTCATCAAGCTGGTCACGAATCGCATCAAGGGAGTCATTGCAGCTAGCAAGTACGTCTTGGTAGAGTACAACATCGAAAAAGCTTCTCTGGGCGGCGCGCTAACCGTCACGCCCGGAAGAAGAGCTGCGACGGTCAGTCCGCTCGACGATGAAGGCTGGAACGCGGTCAGCGCAATGGTGCTCAAGAGCGAAAGCGCCAACATTATGGTGAGTGTATCTTTCCAAGCACGTAGTATTGGCGCTAACGATGACCTCTCTCGCCTTCAGGACCGCCTGGAAGAACTTGGAGCGGTGGACATCTTCGTCGTGCAGCTGAGCAATTGCAGGATATGACAAGCGCATCCCACTCTCTCTTCAAATGCGAATGCGTACAGAGATCGCGTTTTCATTGTTGCGGGCGCCAAACGCACGACGTGCATAAGAAATACAGGAGTAGAGATTCACTGAGGCTGACTCATAAAGGAAGCCAGGTCTGCACCCGCGCCACCCATCATCTCGAGCCACCTATCGATCGAGTCGATGCCCATCGACTCGTTCTGCCACGCGCCATTGTGTTGGTGTTGATGATGCATCAGAGGATGTTGCTGCGGATGGCTTGAAAAGGGGGCCATCGGACTGTGAGGAAGCGGCACCTGCAAGTGAGCTTGAGGATGGTGAGGTGAGATTGGCGAAATGAGGTGATTTTGCCCCTGCGCTGATCCTCGGTAGGTCATGGCGTCGTGATGGATCAGGTGATGATGATGATCGACTGCTCGAAGGTGTTGCATAGGGTGAGGTATTTGAATATGATTGGATGATGCGCGTTGATGTTGTTGGTGATGATGAAGATTCGGGGAAGCATGAGCCGACGAGCTCTGTGCTCCGTTGGACGACGTGATTCCCCTCATGGGATGCGTGGCACTACGAGCATGCAACAAATCGTCGTGCGAGGCCGCGAATCTATCGCTCTCGCCAATCGCCGTCGCATCGGTGCTTTTTGCAGGATTGCGAAAACCCGCTGCAGCCTCTGGGGGCACTAAGCTCAAGCCTGCACCATTACTCTCTGCGTCCCGTGCAGCAGCTGCCGAAGCGCGAGAACGGCTCGCGAAGGCCGCTGTAGTTCGTGGCGCGGGTCGCGACTCGAAAAGCGCAGTATCGCCCGACTCGCCGAGAATCGTCGATTGTGCTTCAACAGCCCTGGTCAGGAGGTCCAAATCTCGCTGCTTCTTGTCAACCAAAAGCCTGGCTATGCGATGAGTAATGTGACTTGCTTCTCTAGTCGTCTGAGTGTCGAACACGCTCTGCACCTTGTGTAGCGCTTTTAGAGTTCTGCCTAGATGTGCCAGGCTCGTGGGACTGTCGATGGCAATGAGCATGCAGCTGAGCTGAACGAGCGTGTTGGTGAGCTGCCACCATGGCGCTTTGGCATCAGCAATACCTTCCGCTGCAATGACGGCGCCTAGACCCAAGTCCAGTATCGTCGCTTCGTGAGTCTTGGAAAGAGCGCGTCCAGTAGCGCGATATCGTCGGAACAGGGAGCACACGATGTCCGCTTTGACCAGCGCTAGCACCGCCGAAGGCTCCGGAACGGCTTCTATACGTGCAATGGCACGCAAGAGAACCCCTTCGCCATTGATGATGCTGGCAGCGCTCGAGTCATCCGAGACACGCGTCGGGCCAGGAACGCCCTTGCCCCCACCAAGCCCAGTGCCCGTCCCATCACCCCTCACATCCTCGTCCAAGATGGCGACCAGAGTGCAGAATGCGTGCGTTGCGTCGTGCGCGCTAGGCTCCAGAGGTAATCTGGTGATTTGTCGAAGTGCTACCGGTGTCAGACCAACTTCCCAGCTGACGATGCTATTGAAGCTCTTTGCTGTCCAAAAGAGTCTCTGCAGTCGAGTAGAAGGGGGCCTCTTCGGGCTGGCAGAAATGCCTACGGCTGCACACAGCGCATCGGGCTCTTGCCTCCCTGCCTGATCCTGCACACTGTGCTCCGCTTCAAAGTCCGCCTCTTCGCCTTCCAAAGGCTGCAGATGCAACCCCAAGGCCTCGGCTACGTGCACAGCTTGAGAACTTCGACGCCATGCGACTTGCGGATGGTCACTTGCTCTGGCATAGAAGCCGAGATTGAGCCAGGCAGCCACGTGCTCCACTTGAGGCGACCTCCATGCCGAATTCTCATCAAGCAGGCTCTGTGCCCGCTTGACGAGGCGTGCTTCGAGACGAGCTGCCGCTTCCGATTGCTCGCCCGAAAAGATGCTCCCGAGCGCGGCGACGGACGCAGCTGCGGCTTCAAAGCCCTCACTGTATTCACGAGGCTCTATCAAAGGAGACGGTGGCGAGCCGCTTTGAGCGTTACCGGCTGATTGCGGTGCTGAAGAGTCTCCACTAATGCTTTGACCTAGCTGACTGCCTTGCAGTCTTCGCCGTTTGACTTGGTGCCCATCGCTGGCCGTGTGACTTATTCTGCTTGCGTAGAATGCGAGCACGTCCTTGACAAACGGCTCAAAGTCCAAGATGGCATAGTCGGGCCAGACAGCAGCAAAGTAGACGCGAGCGAGGGCAAAGTAGCCTTCCAGCGTCGGCACAATATCCCTAAGTGTCGGCTCTTGACTGCTAGAGCTACGAGAAAGTTGCGGTCGCAAACCCAGATTCCAGCCAAAAGAGGCGACGGCAGCCCTGGAAGGCGTCAAGTGCGAGGTTGCAGGACGCGGTTGGCTCTTCGACCCGAGGAAAGAGTCGGACGGCGCTCCGGACAAGCCGTCCCGCGGTGATATTGAGCTGCTGGCGTTTGGCGATTTGGAAATTGGTCCAGCGAGATGTCTCGACGAGCTGCGCCCCTCCTCACCGCGATCGCTGGAGCGGAGCTCGGCGCCAAGCCGAGCCGGAAAGCCCACGGAAGAGTCTTCGCCAGAGTAGCTGATGACCTTGTGACGGGCCTCGTCCTCATCATCCGTCTCTGATTTTGGCTCGATCTCATCCGTCGTCACTACCATAGACGGACTCGAGTCCAGATTAGTGGCCCCCTCGCCCTTGAGCGTAGCGGCGGCTGCTGCTGCTGCCGTGGCATCTCGTGCTGCTCGCGCTGCGACCGCGCGGCTCCACTTGGCTGATCGCCCCTCGGCATTGTCAGCAGGGTCATCACTGGCGGGAGAGCTATCGACGCTCGCATTTCGTACGGTCGATGTTGTCGCATTTGAGATTACTCGCTGACGACCGATCTGCATTGCATCCGCCAGCGTCGAGGAGGACTTGGCGGGCGGGACGGGCGAGGCGTGAGAGGCTTCCAGTTTTGGTGCGGTGCCCGAGCCCATCACCTTGCGACTATCCTCTTCAAATTCGCAGAGATAGCCCATGCCATCGCAGCTCGAGCATGGAAGCTTGCCATCGCATTTCCTCTTGCGTTGCTTGCAAGGCAAGCATGCCTGTAGAACGCGTTTGCGCTTGAACGATGTTGGCAGCGCTGCAGAGCTCGGGGCAGGGCTCATTGCGCCATTGGATGTGTTTGTCCTCGAATGGTGGGTGGTGGGCTGCGGAAGAGCTTCTGGCGAAGGTGTAGGTGCGTTGGTGGAGAGGGTGGAAAGTGTCACAGCGTTGTGGAACCCAGCAGAGGTGGCAGGCGGTGTTTCCATGCTAGTCTTCTCCGAGCGGTCATGCCAACTATACCTCGATCATCGGCAAAGAATGTTCCGGCCTCGCTCGTCCTCACTTGGTCTCGCTGAAAAATAAAATGACCCTTCACTGATGCCCATACCAGCGGCGGCAGAGTCTGCTCCAGCAACGAAAGACGACAAGCCCAACACCTGTCCACCTGTCCGAGAAGTAAATGAAGGTGAAAGGGTGCGAAATGAAGTGCCCTCTAGCCAAGCCGGAACACCCGCGCGGACTTGGACGGCGAGAGGTAGAATGGCGCTGGCTTACAAAAGCTCGACTAGCGTTGCAGAATTTGACCGATTGTCACCATGGTGCGGAGGAAATGTCCATCGTGTGGAAGAAGAAGCGACCAGATTGGCTCAAGTGTGATGCGAACAAAAGACCGGTGGAAGTGTGTCATGCTCCGAGCATCACCGCCCGTGACGGCAACTTGTCGAAGGACTTCCCGAATTGTCTCTCATACACTCGTTCACATTGCCGCACGCGCTCCAAAGACTTCAAGCTCAGACTGCGTCAGCGGCGGGTCCAGAGCGCGCATTAGCGTGTGCAAATTGATGAGGGTGCATGGAACCGTAGCGGTGGTCACGGTACTACCACACTGGTACGCACTTACAAAGGCGCTTGCCCTGCTCTGGAGCGTGAAAGCGGATATTCTCTCAGCGTCTCACTTTGGTGTAGGTACGTACCTACAGCAGGTTGCCTGCATGCATCGACCTCGAGACCTCACAGTCTCACATCTCGTCCGACTGGCCGTAGGCATCGAGATGCCTGTTGTTAGAAAGGCTTCCTTCGGCGCATCCTGTCAGAGCAAGGGCAGATTCGCTGTCACTGTGACGTAAGCGGTACCCTCTTGACGTGGAATCCTTTCCAAGAACGGAGAGGCGGGAGGTCCGAGCCAGGCGCAGAGGACGCTACAACACGCTCGACGGCTCGCTCAGGTTCACGTGCCGCGATCCGGTGCACCTGCTGTACAACGACTCAAGACTCTCGGGCCTTTGTTGCATTCATGTCGAGCTCGTCGCGAGACGATAGGCGTCTGCATAGACGACTCTCCACTCTAGCAGGAACCTCGTCTCCTCATCAACACAGCCTGCGCGAGCGGATCCAGTAATGCCAAGCGCTGCCGACTCCCCGCACTGTGAGACGCAAGCTCCAGAAAGCCGAAGGAAGCAGCTGCCTGTCAGGTGCGGAAACTCTGCAGGCAAACGACACGCTCTGGGATCTACTTGTTGGCCTGCTTGCATGACCGACGTGCATGCGATGCTGATCTCACTCCCAGGGTATTCAGCTTGCTCGGAACCTTTCTCGGCTCAGCCCCGAGCCCTCGGGCAGTCGCCTGCCAAGCTGCAAGCAATCCGAGATTCGCATGTGCAAATCTTGTCAGTAGTAGTAGTAAAATCATCTTGGCGGAGAGGTACAATGTCGGTACCGACTTGGGTCGATGGCGGGGTTCATGAATTGCATTCGGTCCACAGCGGGAAACAAATGAAGAAGCATCGAACACGCGGAGGCCCGTTCTCACTTTCGCACGATGGGGGACGATGTCGCTGCATGAGGTGCGCGCCAGGAGCTGCCTCGCCGGAGAAGAGATACTTTGCGATGCTTCGCTGCTCGCACTACGCCGGGCCCAGCAGTGCCCGGCACAATCTACTTGGCCGCCTATTCCGTGTGCTATACCGATGTAATGCCTGCGTGGATCCTTCGAGAGCGGCGACACGCGATGCTTCGCGAGAAGATGACTCATCCGTCCACTCAACCATGGCGAGTCTCTTCCTTTGCGAGAAAGACCCTCAGATCATTCCGCCCCTATGCGCCTCCCGCCAATTGGAGACTGGCGCAGATGCTGAGCCAAACGTCTCAGCTGGAGTCGCAGGACGACGCTCGTGTCAGGTTGCCAGCCCGCGAGGCATGTGTTGTTTCGATTGTGCAATCAAAGCTCAGATACCCGAGGCTATATTATCCAGCACCCATGCAACCTCGAGATTCTTGAGCGATCATCACCGCAATGGCACGCGGTTTTGCCGCAAAGTGTTCCTGCAAACCCCTCGGACACAGCACGCTCGTTAAGCCGATGACATTCGAACGGAAACGGAAGCTGACCGCAAAAACGGAGCCTGCCAGGTGCAGCGCGCTTGTCGCTACGTGCGTCGCTAGCCAACCTTAGCCGCTATCCCTGATCCTTTTGCTCTGCACATCTCATTTCCGAAACAACCTGGAGCTATATAGTGGCATAGACGCGCTCCCCGTTTCCCAGCCCTGCCTATTCCCCAAGAGGTGCTGCTGCTGCTACCACCACTAGGAAACAACGGTAGCAATCGCGCTTCTAATCCTGGCCCTTCTCCGCAGTACCTGAATCTAGTCATCCACCGGCAATTTCGAGCTCTCCGCTACGCTCGTCCCAGGTTGCGCCACGACCTCGTGAACCCTCGCGCCATCACTCGTCAAGAGCTCTTCTTCTGACCGCATGTCAGCAATTTGATCCACCAGATTGTCCGAAGCAGTCCCCGGCGGCAATGTCGCTCCCTCGAGTTGAGCGCCGTTCTCTCCGACCATCTCCGTGTCTAACGAAGAGATCGGCAGTGCCGTCGCATCGGCTTCTTGCTTGACAGAGTCAAGAGCAAGAGCGTCATCGACGAGCTGTTCCAGCGGGTCCTTTGGCTGCGTACCTGATCCACTCCCTTCGATCGCACTGTCAATGTCCACGACGTGACCCGGGGGCAGGGTAGTCGACGTCTCCTCTACGCCGACTGCAGAACCAGACCAATCGGGCAACTCGAGCTCCGTCTCCACCTTGACGAGCGGCTCGACTCCCGAATCCGTCTCTATCTTGGCTTCTGCCTCGCCACGTTGCCCCTCGCCACCTTGCGTCTCGCCTTTCACTAGACCCATTCGGCCCGGACTTGCCGTCTGGCTTTGGCTACTGCTCTGTTCCTTACTTGAAGGTGCATCTGTCCTTTGCTCCACTTTAGCTTCATCCGACTTCCCTTGCGTATGCTGCTTGTCTTTCTTAGCCTTCTTTTCCGCTTGCTTTTGAGCCTGCTTGCGTTCAGCGTCAGCAATGCGCTGCTTTTCGTGCGCTTCTTTCCACTGCAGAGGAACGGAAGCTATCAGCACTGCTCTACTGCTTGCACTTCCGACTCCGCCGCTCACCAGTGCGTCCAACGCCTTGAAGATGACTGCAGTAGGAAGGGCCATAATCAAGTCATTCAAATGTGTAAGGATGAGCTCTCCGGACGTGCCGGATGCTGCGCCGTATTCTTGGATCAAGTCCAGCAGCCTCAGGGCAGCAAGGGCAAGATGGTTTTGGTTGGCCGAAAAGGCAGTCTTGTCGAAAGTCCCGAGCAGAGGCGGCGCAACCTCGTGCTTTGCAAGCGCAGGATTGTTGGGATTGCGCATGATCTGCGCAACAATCTCATGCATGGCTTCTCCTCCCTGCAACTGATCCGCGATGAACCGTCGCCGTTCTCTTGGGGTCCCAATCGAGCTCTTGTTTGTCCAATCCTGACACACCTGCGATACCGTAGGCAGTGGATCCGGATCGGCAACATGGATTTTTTTTTGCCACACTGACTCAGACACGCGGGTGGAGAACGCGGGCAAGGCTGATAACCATTCTCCGACGTCACCGCTACGAAGCCACTTGTCTTCGAGTGTCGTAGGTCTGTCGAGCTGCACATTGATGATCAACTGACTTGCGCCTCGCGCTTCAGGTGCTCCATCATCGTCCGGCACGTTATGTTCTTCGAGCAGTCTGAACAGAGGGGGAAGCTCATTGAAAGGCCCAGCCACTGGCGCGAGCTTCTCTTCCGAGCTTTCTACTTGCGCGGCGTCTGTGTCTCCTGCGGCGTTCTTCGTCTTGGTCTTCATTTTTGAAATGACAGGTTCTTCATTTGTTTTGTTCGCCCAAGCATGCTCAAGTTGCCTGCGACTGGTGACGCCGAAGGAGTCAGTCTCGGTGTCGCGAGTCTCGAGCAAAATACCCCTGGCAATGACCCATTCTTTGCCTTTGCGATTGAGGTTTGAGTCGCGAGCGTCGGAGGCAGTTGTGATGTCGACAATGATCTCGGCTCGATTCTCAGCTCGGAAAACTCGCAACTCCTTGACTATTTCGGCATCGATAGTGATTCGACGGAGCGTTCCTGCGTAGGAGATGCTGATGCGATTGGTGCTGCTCTGAGGGGGCCCTTTGCTGAATGGCGTCCAAGCTGGCTCCACAACAATGCTCGATTCCGTACTCGAAGCTTCGCCATCCTTCGAAACTTCTTTGGTAGCTTCAGAGGCATCGCCAGCATCTGATGGCGGTGCAGTGTTGTCGCCATCTTGGGCATCGATGGCAGGAGAGCCGGTGGCAGGTTTGTCAGCCTTGAGCTTGGCTCGCGGTCCTGCTGGCGCGTTCACGGGAGGCTGGTGCGCGACAGCTGCAAAATTGACGCGCATGCGACAAACATCTCCTCGTAGTCCGCCGTTTGCTGGACCACTTGGCGGCCTTGTCTTGCGCTCCTTGGCTGGATCGATGCTATCCGCAATACTCATCGCGTCATCATCGTCGTTGTCGTGATTCTTCGCGCCAGCTTCAGCCGCGTTGTCCTCTTCCTCCTCTTCGCTCGAGTCTTCTACGTCATCTCCATTCTTTTCGCTAGTGATTTTCCAGCCCCATGCCAATGCGGGAATGTCGAGGCCTTTGATGCGAAAGTCGGTAAATGTGCGCTTGCTGCCCCCAGGAACGGAGTGATCAGCAGCGGAAGAAGGCTGCCCTGCGATGGCTGGCGCAATCTGTGCTGCTCGCGTAGACTCAAAGGTCGAGACTTGAGATGGACGACCATTCTGATTGCGAGTCGGAACGTTGCTCGCCACTTGTGCTGCGTTGCGTTCACCAAATTTGCGCTGAACTCCAGAAGCTGGGGCCATCATGTTCTGGCTGCTGAATCCACGCTGATTGTTGTTGCCACTGGGTCCTGCCTGCGGTGCAGCCGGACCCCCACGTTGTCCTCCTGATCCGCTTGGGCGCAATCGCGCAGGTTGATTGCCGCCTCGACTGCCAGAAGAAAAGCCGCTGCGATCTCCAGCAGATGGAACGACGCCGGCGGCAGCGCCGGCGGACGCGCCAAATCGATTGCCGTGCTGCAGCGCTTGAGGTCCTTTGCCGACCGGGGCCGGTGGACGAGGGAGACTTGCGATAGGTGGACGGCTTTGCTGAGGCCCCAAGCGTGGACCGCTCGCATTTCGAGCCGACGCGTGGTGGTTGGGGGTCGAATTGCCGACATTGCCAGCAGGACCAAAGTTTAAGTGATTCTGCATGCCGCCCGGACCTGTCGGCACCTGTCCGTAGCCTTGCGGAGGTCCTTGCTGGCCCACTGGTAGGACTGAATTTGGACCAGGTGGCTGTTGGTGGGAACGAGCGCCTTGCCATCCATTTGGTTGCTGAGGCATGTACTGTTGTTGTTGCTGTTGTTGTTGAGGTGCTGCAAAAGGTGCTGGTCCAGATTGACCCTGTTGTGGTCCTCCAAAACCTTGTTGCTGCCAGCCTTGGGCGGGCGGCAGCGTTGGCTGTCCATAACCTGGGGCGGGCTGAACATTGCCAGGTTGCAAGACGCTGTCACCGTAGCGCTGTCGCTTCGAAGGCGGACCAGCTTGAACCGGTGCAGGGCCACCATGCTGCTGCTGCGGAACGCCTGTGTTCTGGCTGGCTGGATATTGTCCATAGTAGCCGGACTGATTTGGACCCTGTGGAGGGCCGCCAGTATATTGACCTTGCGGCGTGTTCGAAGCAAAGGCAGTCTGATGCTGAGGCTGGGGCGAAGGCTGTGGGTAGGCCGGTCCTTGTTGCGGGGGTTGCTGCTGATTTTGCCACGCAGGAGCCGCGGGCTGACTGTAGGTAGCCTGCTGGGCAGTGGGTTGGTAGCTTTGTTGCTGGGGTTGTTGAGGATAAGCGGTGGAGTAAGCCGCTTGTGCCGGCTGAGGCGGTGGACGCTGAGGTTGTTGAGGATAGCCGCCATACTGTGACTGCTGTGGCTGCTGGGGAGATTGAGCGGGTGTCGTAGGGGTTGGTGTGGCCGCAGCGGCAGCTGCCTGCTGAGCGTAGTACTGCAAATGCCAATGACGAGGCCGATTTAGCTTGCGACTCGAGCGCACTTCGCCATACTGACGACCAGTCAGCTCACCTGCTGCCATTGAGCGTGCCACTGCGCCTGCTGCTGCTCCTTCGTCAGTCCAGATTCACCACCTGCGTTGTGAGCAGGCGAAGCTGCCGCAGGCTGCTGCTGCTGCTGTTGGTGATGTTGCTGGGGGCCGCCATACCCATAATTGGCGTATGGGCTGGCGGTCCCTTGGGGAGCTGCTCCCTGTGTAGGAGTTCCCGCTGTGCCAGTGTACGTGGCATATGGGCTGAGGGGATGTGAGAAGAGTCACGCGGGGCGTCAGTGTAAGATCACCAGCTGAAATAATTGAAATGCTCACCGCTTCATGTCGGTGATTGGCAGAGGAGAGATGAGCTCAGAAGTTGCCAGCGTGCACCATCACGCAGGTGGTGGGAAATCGTGGGCGCGGGTGAAAGTCCAAGAGGCGAGTCCGGCCACGAATGGGACACAGGTGTAGAGCTTTATACGCAATTCTGCAGACTCGCCAAGAGCCACCTAGCCACCCGAGGGAAGAAGGGAAGACCGGGGTTGATGTGAGAGCAATGAGCGCCGCGACAATCACAATGATGTTGCCGAGAGAGTGTGCTGATCTGAGTTCGGGCTGAATCAAGAATAACCTTGAATGCACATCATCAGCATCAGCTAGGAACGCGACGACGAAGAGGACGCCGCCGCCGCGGCCTTTTCGCGCGGCGAGTGCGTCGAATTTGCTGATGGGCGTCATCACGTGCAACGCTCGACATACCGGGGCCATAGCAGCGATGGCGGGGAGGGCTCCGGCGTTGACACGCTGCCCCAGCACTCAAAGTCTTCTGGTCGAGGCAGTGCCTCATCTGCAGCCCCTTCGCGGCGGAGGCCGAAACCTCAGGCGTGGCTGTAGGCTCGAGTCGTGATCGAGTACCGTACATGCATGCATCATCTGTCGCGATGACCTGTGCACCCGCTGCGCCGAGCGTCATCAGATGTCCCTCGCGTACCATACCGTTACCGGTGCCCCACCCAACGCTGCTCTGCGCGCCTCGCACGACAGCAGACATGCACCTTCCGCAGCTGAGCTTGCCTCGCTGAGGTCTGCGCAATTGTATGCGCGCGTGCGTGGTTGAGCCAACTAGGACCCCGTTCATTCACATACATTCACATTCAATTATAGGCTGCGATTGCGCTCTACACTGCTAAAGTGACTACGTCGCAAGCAATCATTTTTACGTGGTATTTCGTCTGCGTCGCGTCTGCATGCATCTGCTGCTGCTTGCTTGCTTGCTGCACCAATCACGAATGAAACGAAGCAGAGCAGGTCGCGCGCCCTCGACAACGAGGCGCTGAGATCGTGGTCCTAACTCATCAGCTTGCCTAATTCAATGATTCTTGATTCGTGATTGTTGATTGTGAACAGTCAAAGTGTGAGTCATGAATAACCACGATGTTTGAATGAGCAATCAGGATCGTATGATATCCAGGGGCGCGATATTCATGCATGATTCGTTGCGCGTGACTGCGCGCTCACACGAGATGAGACCGGGACGCCCGCGTGAGGGGCAGAGCGACACTCGTGACTCTTGACTGAATCTCGTCCGTTTTCGTGCCCGTGCAGAGGAATCATGATGAGCTAGCTGTATATAGGACTGATGAAGGTCGGTCAGGGTCGAAACACGCTAAGAGCGGAGGACAGCATGCATGTATAGAGTCATCGTAACGAGTATGCGCCGGTCGCCAGCCATGCAAGAGGCCGGCGTCAGCAGTCATAGTGTGAGTGATGTACACAGCCAAGCAGCGCTCACTCGGGTATAGCATCATCAATCTCAATCGAATCGTACCAGGCGTCTCCCATATTCTGCACCCATCGCCGCTACCTAAAGGGTACGCGAAGCTGGCCGAGCAAGCCTTTCTCATCACCTACGTGAGGCTTGCCAGGCTCGCTTCGGCCTCTTCCACCAACTCACTTCCAAAGCATGCCACCCAGGAAAACGGGTCGGTCAGTCGCTTCAGCCGCCGGCCCAAGACGTACCCTTCCGAAACGCGCTGGCAGGCAGACCGGTTCTTCAGCTGGCAATGATGCCCAGTCTGAGGCTTCCACCTCATCGCAAACCATCGAAGGAATGGGCTCTGGGCGCAAAAGCAAATCGAGCAGCGCCACCAACCGCAGACACCCCGTGCCGGGACGAGGGAATAATGGTGAGCAGCGAGGGCGTGGGAGGAGGAGGATTGCGGTGAGGTGTTCCAATCCAAGCGTGGGACTTTAGCGAGCATGTAGACGCCATGAATGCGCTTTCTGACTCTCTGCACTTGCCTCACACGCCAGGCGAACGAGTGACTCGAAGCAGTGGGGCCAGGCTCACAAACGGGCTCGAGGACCCCGCCCAAGTGGAGAAGGAGCTCAATGCACAGCTACGCAACATGCGATTGTATGCGGTCAATACGATGGGCGACGGCAATTGTCTGTTCAGAGCGCTCTCCGACCAATTCTATGGCTTTCCGGACTACCATGCCGTCATTCGGGAAGAGGTGAGTTGAATACTTGATCTCTGTCTGCGGCGCCAGCATAGCTGAGCTTAGGGACCCGCCTTCAGGTCTGCAACTACCTTGCCGCCAAGCCAGAAAAGTTTGCAGGCTTTCTCGACGTCGAAAAGACTTTTGAGGATTATGTGCGCGGCATGAGGACGAATGGTGAGTAGCCCTGCGACCAAGCTGCTATTGCCCCTTCAAGCTGATGACCTCATTGCGCAATTTGCAGGCACGTATGGCGGCCACCTCGAGCTTTCGGCGTTTTCGCAATTGTTTCAGAAAGAGATTAAGATCATGCAGCCTGGCTTGGTGTATATCGTCTCGCCAGTAGATGACAGCGAGGCTCCTAGCGCATCTGCAGAGCGCGAGCGGCGCGAAGCCGAGCGCCAACGTATCCAACAAGCGATCCCCATCGGCACAGAGACACCTCTACTCTCGGAGCGCGATGTTCGCAGACGCAGAAGAGAGCGAAAAGCGAGCAATGTGCCAAATGGATCCATATCCGATCTCGGTCTTGATGCTAGCACGAGTGCGAACCCATCTGCATCCACCTCTAAGGCTGTAGAACCTCAACCAAAGGCTGCTGAAGCCTGGGGGCCGCTCTACATCGCCTACCACAATTGGGAGCACTACAGTTCAATTAGGAATGTGGATGGCCCGCACAAGGGACTACCTCGGATCAAAGAGGTGAGCATATCGAAGCGGTGCCGCGAGTCGTTCTGAGCTGACAAATGGTCCCGTACACCGTCACACAGCGACCCGCCAGTAGTGCTTCGCAAGGTGGTCCTATCCATGAACCCAACGCCACCTCGGCAGACGCGCCCGAGTCAACTGATCCGACTTCCGAGGAAGAGCTTCTCATGCGCAGTACAGATTCAACCATGACAGTCACGCGAGCCAGATTCTACATTCGACAGCATGGCAGCTGGGAGAACGCCCTCGAAGCATGGCAAGCGGCCGCCATGGCAGATGCAGCTGATGCCGAGTTGCAAGCTGCCGGCGAGATGCTGATCTCCCCAGCACAAGACTCGTCAGCCACCTGTCTCAGCCCACGCTCGGATCGAAGCGGATCGGTCGGAAACGAAGAGGATGCTGCTCAGAGCAGCAGCGCGGCGAGTGTCGACCTTGCTACTTCTGCAGCTACCACCGTCGCAGAAAGCGACGATGACGACCCGGAATATGAGTCGGACGACAAGGCGCCGCAAATCAGCGAGCAAGGTCAACGACTTGCGGGCAAGGCGCCAAAACGTGCCGCAAGCAGGGATCTTGTGAGGGAGCAAGGCAGCGCAAACGTTTCGGGGCGCTCGCGCGTTGCGAAAAAACGCAGTCAAACACCTCCAGCTGACGATGGTTGGGTCGACACAGTCAGCAGACGTCCAAAACTGCTCGGGAGCAGCAGTCCAAGCGCGGCTTCGGCGGGAAGCGGATCCGCAAGCGCGACCAGCGTCGGTACTCGCATTGCGACCTTGAGCGTATCAGACGAGACGAGCCGACTTCTTGGCTCGGCGAATCTAGACGAGTCGGTAGCTGCCTCGATGAAGGCTTCGGGGAAAGAGAGACCCTTGACAGCCAAGCAGAAGCGCGAAGCCGCCCGGCAGATGCGAGCACAACGCAACGACGCGGCCAACAGAGCGCGCATGCAGTCTCGAAGAAGAAAGGTATTGGGAGAGGGCTTCGACAACGCTCAGAAGTTGGCAGAGGGAGAGACGGACGCGGATTCTGCCAGAGGCTCAGAAAGTGGTATCGGGCTTCTCGAAGTGCATATCTAGCTTGCGCATCCGCCCTTCCGCAGACACCGCCATAGCGCTTCAATCCTCTCCCTCTCTCGAGCTGGTCTTTTTGCAACATTTGTATCCAATATCTGCGCGCGTGGGCGCGCTTCCAAGCAAGCACAACACAAAGTTATCTCGGGTCACTAGCCAACAGAGCACGTCCACACCTCGTGCGAGCATCAACTCCACGCATTTCAAGTAATCGAGCTCACGAGACAACCTACATTACCTCAATACATGCTGGGCGTAAAAGAGCACCATCAGCCAGCGGCGCGAATCATAGACCAGGGCTGCGAATAGCGTGCCAAGCGAGTGATCTGAAGAAAGCGCATCGATTTGGCCGGCGTGCGCGCTCCTCTAAGTCATGTTGAGCTTGCTGTAAGCCGGAGGAGCAAGTTGGTTCCTGACCACCTTGATGAGGAACAATGGCAAGGCGCTGACGGCTATGATGACTGCCGTTTTCCAAAAGAAGGGGGCAGACAAGACGAAGCTCAGGTCTGAGGAAAAGGCGTGGCAGCGAGCGAGCGCACAACGAGAAGGGGGCGAAAAGAAAAGTGGGAAGAGTAAGCCGACAGAAGCGAAGCTGCTCAAGGTCGCAAAATTGCGCGTGCGGTGACTGACCGAAATATTCTGGGAGGAAAGCAATGCTGATGCAGTACAGTGTCAGACTGAGCAGCTCTGCCACGAGCATATAGACGTTCCTGAGACGAGGCAAAGAAGAGCGAGATTCAGCAAGCGTGTTGCATGGGTGCCACGAAGCGCTTAATGAGTGCGACACGCACCATCGGGTAATCTCAAGAGCGACCATGATCAGTTCGTTGATGACCAAAGCGCTAAAGGTGATCGAGACGATGTTTAAAAACTCATTCTCGAACAATAGCAAGGAGAGGAGCATGATTGCGCCGCCCTACGAGGAATAGCGATCCGCAGGTCGACTTCAGAAAACACTTCCTCGTCTAAAGCACAATGATGCGCCCACTCACCTGATAGACCGAGATGAGAAGCCACGACGCAAAAGTCTTTGCCGTCAATCTTCGACCTTTCGTGAGGTCTTTGTACAGCTCGGGATATGCCAGAGCGAGATCATCATCGATGTCCTTGTCCAAGACTAGGGAAAAGACGGGCAGCATGGTGTACAGAGTCGCGTAGCCCACCCTGCTCGTTGTTCCATAGATCAGCGCGTGCCGGGCTCTGATAGAGCATTGTCTGTGTGCCGGGAAAATTTAAAGAAAAACTCACAAGAGCCATCCCTGAATCAAAGCTACGGGCGCAAAGTAGAAGATGGAGCTGAAGACGGCCTGCACGACCGAGATGACGAGACCTCGATGAATGACGACCTGTGCCAACTTGGCACTACGTTGATACGCGTTTCTTCCATGAAAGGTGAGCAGTTTGGCCAGGTAGCTGAATTGAAGGATGCTAAAGTCTGCCGCCAAACTAGCCTGTCTACCTTCCTTGCCCACGATGCCCAGTCCCACATCCGCAGCTTGAATCATCGACACGTCGTTGCCTCCATCCCCAATGCAACACACCCGCCTCTTTGTGAATTCCCGAATGAGTCGAGCTACGTCGGCTTTTTGCGTGGGCGAGCATCGACAGGCTACCACGGCGCTCAATTGAGTCGCTAGCGTGATGAATTCGATCCTGTGATTGTCCAAGCAGTGCTGCAGAGATTCGCCATCGATAACCAGACAACAATCTGGTTTGGTCCTTAGCACATCGAACACGTCTCTAGCCGCTTCTGAGGTCCTCAACTTGGCCACTTGATGGACGTACTGATTTCTAGCTACCAGCTTGGAGGAGATGGCGATGCACGTAGCAGTCTCGATCTTGTCGCCCGTCAGCATCCACACTTTGATGCCTGCATTTCTGAGCAGCTCCAACGTAGGCTTGACATCCTCTTGAAGCTTATCCTCCACCCCGGTCAGACCGAGCAATTCCAAGTCGCGCTCCAAGTACTCCGACACTGCTCCAGCCATTGCTTCGTTTCGACCATCCACACGCGTTCTAGCTTCCTTGTAGGCGCGCTCAAAGGCGATCCAATGCTGCTCCGTCATTCTCTTTCTTCCAACGACCAAAGTTCTCAGGCCTTCTCTAGCCATGTTCCCGCACTCTTCATCTAGCCAATCGTTTTGCGCCACAATCTTAGCCATGACGACATCCGCGCCCTTTTGGTAAAAAGTAAGCTCTTCCGTCGACCTATCTCGTATGACGATTCCCATCCGCTTGCTCTCGCTAGTAAAGGGGAAAACTTCGAGTATGTCGAAAGCGAGCAGCACGTCGCCCGCTCGAAGACTCATGCTTCGTCTATCTCGAGCTATCAAACTCAAGCCGACCGACTCGGTCCACTTGACGATGGCCACTTCGTCGGGGCTTGAAGCTTGGTACGTCACCGTGCCATCGTCGTTGACCACCGGCGTGACATTGTGGCACAGTGCCAGAGCGAGCACAACGTCCTTGACGCGCGAAGACATGTCTCTTCTTCCTCTTCCCGCCAAGATGGCGCCAGCTCCAGCCATGGGATTGACCTTGAGGGAAGTAGAAGGACTACCAGGTCCTCCAGCTTGCGCTCCGAGCGCGTCAGAACCTCCTTCTTGACCCTCCGAGCGCGCAGCTTGCAATGCGCTCGCAAGCTGTCCAGAGACCTCGTCCATGCTATCCCATCCGTAACTCATCGTGCCCATGTGCAACTTTCTCAGCTCCATTTCGTTTTGCGTCAGCGTTCCAGTCTTGTCGGACAAGAGATACTCTATCCTTCCCAATTCTTCCGGTAACGTGCTGGTTCTGACAATGGTTTGCGGAATTTGCGCGTCGCCTTGAATCTGCCGCGCATACACCGTCTTGCCCATGTCCAGATTGACGCGTAGAGAGATGGGGATAATGGAGCTAAAGAGGATCAGGAACCTGAAAATGTACACGTACCACTGACCTCTGAAGCCGTTGAGCGCTACCAACCCGACGGACAGCGCAAAAGTGACGCCGCACAGAATCTTGGCCATCCTGTTGATCTCAAGGTCCAACAATCCTACTTTAGTGCCCGGATGAGAAGTGTTCATCACCGCGCGTGTCTCGCGCCCAGTGTACGCCACCACGCCGATCGCCGTCCCTGCTGCCAGTACCGTATTGGCCCACAGGACATTTTCAGCATTGAGAGGGGCGATCTGCGGTTGGCCAGGTCTGTCGTCTGCCGGCTGGTGATGATTCTCGAGCAAGGCCGAAGTTGATCTGTTCTTGTTGGACTGCTCGACGCTAGTCAGGAGGGTAAATGTCCCCACGAACGTGTGTATATCCTTGATCGGTCTTCCAGCATAGACGACGGCCGCATCTCCAAGCGCCACCAGTTCAGCCTCGTCCATGCGCTGAGTGAGGTCCACCGCCACCCTCAATTTCCAGTCCGTCTCTCCGTCCAGCTGATCTGTCCGCACAAAACAAGTCCCGCTAGCTCCTTCTTGTTCCCGCGAGGAGGATTCCTCTTGCGGCGCTTGTTGCTTTGCGACGCCGCCCCGAACAGCCTCTTCGTCGTCTGAATCATCTAGGACGAAATGTTGAGCTTCTTGAGGTGCGCCTCGTGTGGAGTCCAGACGTGGCGGTAGATGATCGCCAGCGGTGGTGCGCAGAAGAACGAGGTCCGCAGGTACGCGCTGGCTCTTGTGCAGCAGCACCAAGTCCCCCACTTTCAGTTTGGATGAAGGAGTGGGTACCACAATGTATCCTTCCTCGTTAGTCTCTAGATCCCTCTTGCGCTGCTTCTTTGATCGGAGGTGCGCAAGCGCTACAGGAGAGTCGGGCGCGTACAGCACATCGATCGGCGTCCCATTGCTCTCCACGTCCCTCTTGAATCGCGCATAGTCGTCGAATCCCTCTTTGCCAATAGTGATGAGCAGCACGAAAGCCAAAGGACCGATATAAGTGGCGATGAAACCGATCTTGAGCGCTGGGACGAATTGGCTGAGCGCGACGAGCAAAAAGTACAGATTGAAAAAGAATTTGAACTGCTCGTACAGCACCAATGGCAGGAATGTGATGAGGTTGTACTTTTGATTGCGAACCACATTTGGCGGGTATTTGCCGTGTTTGTCTGGAGCGCGTGCGCATTCAAGTAAGGAGGGGCCCTGCGAGGGGTGCAGGCCTTGGCGATCTCGAAACACTCACCACCGCCAAAGACGAATGTCCTGCCCTCATCAGCAGCTTTGCTTCTGCCCGACAATCGCGCCCAAAAGCCAGCGTGATCATCTTTGATCTTGTTCGCCTTCTTCCTCGTCGCTTCCAAGCTTGCCCGAATGCCGCTCGTAGATTCGTCGACATACTCTCCACCCCCGCTCAGTCCATCTCGACCCCTCTCAGGTCCAGCATCGTCCAGCTGCAGACTCTGCGCCAGCAATCCTCTCCTTTCTGATGCCGCCTCTTCCTCCTCTTCTTCATCGCTGGCCAGGCCTTGCCCTCCCACTCCTGCACGTCTATACCTACCAGCAGCTCCTTGAAGCATCAATCGATTTCTCGTCTGTCTCGCCCTCATACTCCTCACTGCCGAAGCAGGCGAGACCGAAGCTGCGTCAGCCGAGCGAGAGGTAGAGCTGGAAGCTTGATGCTCGTAAGGGTGAGATTCGGAGTCGGAATTGGAGAGATGCATCACGTCGAGGAATGGAGAGTGTGGTCGATTGGACAATCTCTGAAGAGGTATATCGTGAACGGACGAAGATTCGTCCTCTTCCTCCCCGGCCGATGAAGTGTTGGCTGAGCGTGAGCGGCGAGAGGGAACACCGAGGGTCTGTGGTCGTCTCATGGACGAGATGCGAAGCGAGGCTCGGGAGTCGGGTCAAAGAGTCTCGCTGCAGCTGGTACCCCAAGGTTGTAGATCGTATTGCGGAGTACGGGTGAAATGGATGTGATTACGGATGGTTCAAGGAGAAGAGGGAGAGGTGCTTGTGGAGGTGCGAGGGCGGATCAACGCCTCTCACGTGAGGCTGCTCAAGATGCGCGTGATGGCAAGGGCGATGGTGATGGTGTTGGTGTTGTAGAGGAGCTGGCCGTGACACGGCGATCGCGGGCGCGGTGGCGCCGCAGACACACACAGCATACGTTTGCGCACGGCCCTTTTGCATGGCGCACGCAAATGCAAGCAAGCCGTCACGAAATGCAACAAAGTCGAGGCAAAGGCTCGATGAAAGCATCGCATCGCATCGCACTTTTGAAACCTCTCACATCTGCCACACCACATGCTATCCCACCCTCCCTCGTGCATCTGCTTCACATCAAAGCAGCGTCAAGATGGAATCGCTGGTCGCGCAGTCCAGGTCGAGTTCCGAAGAAGCTTTTACCCACGCCTCTCTCTTATCTCACCCTCTGCTCTCCAGCGCACCTAGCACCTCCTCCCTCTCATCCGCGCTGCACTCCCTTCAGACGGACATCCTTCCTCGCTGTGAAGCATCGCTGAATTTCAGTCGATCAGCCTTGGTCCAAGAGCTGCTCGAAGCGCAACGTTGCGCACTCGAAGAGAAGCAAGAGCTGAGCGATCTGCCTCGTCAAATCGAGGAGGTTGAGGATGAGGTCATGACGCTCGCTTCGTCCATGGGATTGTTGGATGAGAGGGGACAACAACGTGTGCCTGGACTGCTGGGACGGTTGACTGAACAGAGAAGAGAGCTGATGCGAGCGGACAAGACTGTGCCCTTTGTGGCGCTATTGGCGCGTGCGGAACAGCTCAAGCAGGACACTTTGAGAGGAGCAGAGGATCAACACGGAAGCGCAAAAGCGGGATTGCGAGCTCTTCAGAGCTTATCCTCTCTGATTGGGCAAGCCGGGCAGGCGTATGCGGGAGCAGATGCGATCGATCAAGGATCTACGCTGATGGCCTACCTGACGGCTACGAGGGACGCAGCACTGAGAGAACTCAACGAAAAGCTGGAAGCGAGGTTGAGAAGCGCACTTGAAGAATCCGGCTGGCCGCCCGTCTCTGCAGAAATCGCCGAAGCGCGAGGAGAAGCGATTCGCAGCGCATCTTCGACTTTGGAAAGCAAGCAGGTCAAGCAGGCTTGGCAGCGTCTTTGCAGATTGCAGAGGGTGGCTATCCGTGCCAAATTGATCGGCAAAGCTTCTTATGACGCTCAGAGCGATGCAAAGGTTGGATCGACGGATTATACGCCGCTTGCGCCTGTCAAGGTACTTATGGAACCTCTGCTAGCCCGCTTTGCGTATCATTTCGACGGAGACAAGAGCACCAATCGGCTGGACAAACCTCAGTGGTACGTCAATCACATGTCCAACCTATTGCGATCCTACAACTCCCTCTTTGACGCGAGAAATGGAAAGGTCACTTGGTTGTGCGATCAGGGAGGCTTGCAGCAAGTGGGGCCCAGAGAATTGGTGCATTTCGTGCTGGCTGCGCTACGTCTCAAGGTACTGGCGTCCAAGGAGCAGCTGCAAAAGAAACCAGCAGTCTTAGCGCACACTGTCAGTATCCTGCTCTCATTCGACAGCGAGCTCCAACAGCTTTTTCATCCATCCTCGCTAGGCAAAGCGGAAAAGATTTCGGATTTATTGCTGGGAGATTCGACAACGTTTGATGCTTGGTTGGAGGGCGAAAGGACGGAAGCTCAAGAACGACTGCAAGAAATTTTGGAAGACAAGGATGCGTGGTTGATCAGCTCTGCGGATATGGATACCGAGGCGGAGGAGGATCTTTCCAATCAGACCTGGTCTGCTATTTCCAATAGCAGCAGCAATAATCGCAGCAATCACACGTCAGACCGAAGAGGCGTGCAAAAGACGACTAGATCCGCTCGAGGGCTGTGTCAAATCCTCGAAGCCATATCGGAAAGGTCCAGACCTTTGACGCTGCTCGTTCAGCGACTCGGTTTCCTGGCTATTCAAGACGATCTGTTGTCGACGTATCATCAACGCTTGACGCGTTCTCTAGATGCATTCGAGTCTTTATCGGGCGCATTCGCACGAGCCTTGCCCGGTGGGATAGCGTCTCAAGATTCTAGCAGCGAGAGCGACATGGTTCGTGGACTGCGAGGATCTTCTCGTCTGCTCAAAGCCTTCCTTTCCAGCTTGTACGTCGTGGAAACGTTGAGAAGATTGTCGGAAGAAGGTCATAATATGCAGCTGAATGTGGATCTGAATATGGATACGGCGGAGGCCAAAATGGCACGAGAGACCAGAAGAAGCTGGACGGGCAAAAGGGAAGAGGAGGAATTGGATGGTGCGTCTTTGGGAGAATTGGTTAGGAGAGGGATGAGAGGCGGATCGAGTTTGAGACCGCTTGCTGCGGGTGTGGGTGCGCGTGCTTCTAAGAACGCTTCCGTCGAGCAAGTCACGAATGCGGACGAAGATGTCTGGCAAGAGGCCAGAAAGAGGTTTGAAAAGGTTGGCGACAGAGCTAGCAAAGGTCTTGTGCGCCTCGTCACGTCCGAAGTGACGGAAGCTATGCGAGAGTACACGCTCCGGTGAGTCCTTGCGCACGCCAGACCTTCAGGCAACCTCGATCTGATTGGAACGGCGTTTCACTGCAGACGTTGGAGCTCTACTTCTCCTCCACGCGAGCATTTGCCGATCGCACAGGGTAAAAAAGAAGCAAAAGCAGCCATGGACCAAGACGAAGATGAAGATGAAGAAGATTCACCCACACCTGGTCTCATACCAAGCTTATCGCTGCTCGAAACGCACCTCTCCCATCTCGTTCCGGTGCTTCAACCAAGCGAAAGCATTCCAATCTATCGTTTGGTTGCCCGCAATGTCTCGCAGCACATAGTGGATCGAGTCATCATTTCAGGTAAGTCCATCCATCGCGATGCTTTCTATGTCCTCTCTCTCTCTCTCTCTCTCTCTCGCTTCCGCTATCGAGACGTCCAGCTGCAATTTCATACTGATCGCATGGCGTCCAACCACCTGCAATTTTTGTAGGTGGATCACACAGATTTGATCAAGCAGGAGCTTTGCGTTTCGAGCGTGACTATACAAGCGGCTGGATGTCCGTCCTAAATTCCCTATCCACACTGGCGCAAAATCAAGTCAGCTCGGGACAGTTGACAGGCCTAGGAAGACAGCCCGAAGCAGCCTGGCGTCGTTTGCGCGATACTATTCTTCTTCTCAATCTCTCCGCCGCCAACGTCGATCAGACGTCCTCTTCGACCGCTTCCAGTACGCTTCTGTCTACCGATGCGAGGGAAAAGTGGACATTGTCTCGTGCTACTAGAGCTCTGTTCGATGAGGACCCAGCAAACCATACGAGAGTTTGGGTCGCGCTCAAACAAGACCTCGGAATTGCGGAGAATTATGATCTCAACACCGCCAGAGAGGTGCTCAGGCGCAGGGTGGAATGTCCCAAGTGACAGAACGCACGCTCATGCTTGCGCCATGTATAGTACTGTACACAAAGATTTGCAAGTTTGATCGAAGTCCAACGTGAATCAGCTCCTACTCCACTCGCGGTCTTTTGGTTGGCGGTAGTGATGGAGGTCCCATACTTCCTGGTGCGGAAGGCACAGCGCTACCGGAAGTTGAAGAGCCAGGAATGATATTGCCCCTGGCTCCAGGCGCGAGCGAGAACGTGCCTTCCTTGAACCTGTCATGAGAAAGAGCACTTTGCGCATCAGTTCCATTCGCGATCCGCTACACTCGCTCGTCGCCTCGTCTCGTCACGCACCACTTTGCATTCGCCTCATCGACACGTCGTTGGCGAGAAGGGTCGACCAATTCTATACCTTGCACTGGGGTAAAGGACAGACTGGAAGCTGTACCTGACGATTCTCCGCCAGCGTCCAATGCAGAAGCGGCCGATCTGCCCTTCAAAGCTGCCAGCCGGTCCTTGTTGCTTTTTGACATTTTGGCTAGTCAAGGTGAAGAGGGAGTTTCGAGTCAGGCGCGGACACAAATTCTATGCACAGACGTCGATGACTTACCAGCGTGCGCCTTGTTGGCAACTTTGGCTCTCACACGCCCAGTCTGCCCAGCAGACATCATGCCCAACCCCACCGTCTCGTCAAAGATGCCCGCCTCATCCTCCGCCTTGCCAAACTCCATCCTATTTTGCTGCTTCTTCAAATCCGTCGTTCCATTGATCTCCTTCAACTTTCTCGCTCTCCTACCTCCTCTCTGCTGTTTCTTTCCACCTTCTTTCGGGATCGGCAGAGCTTTGGTCATCTTGACTGGCGGTGGCTCTTGAAGCTTTTCCAATCTCTTTTCCAGCTCTTTGCGAATCCTCGCGCCGTAGGTGCCGTACTTGTCCGAGCCATTCATGTCCACTCGAGCGGCCAGCATTGCTTTAGCACTAACAATCCTTTGAGCTTGTCGATGATACTCCTCGCCCACCTCTTGTATGAGCGGCGCTTGAAAGATGAAGCCAACGGGTCGATTGTGGAAAGCGGTCGAGAAGCCAGTGGCAGCTTTCTTGGATGCGCCGAGGAGCTGCGCGCAAGGAGCTTGCCAGGGTTAATTTCGGCCATCACACCATGCTAGACCGCGCCACTCACATGTACGTTGCAAGCAGGAATCTTGCTCAAGCCCGTCAAACCTCCAGCGACACCCAGTAGCTTGGTGGCGACTCGCGTGCCCACCACAGCGCTCAGATTAGGCGCGATCAAAGTCATCCTGCTCTCGACGTAGGACAGAATCTTTCTACGAGCTGCCTCGAGCTCAAACACCGACTCCGTCGCTTCTTCGACCCGGCGCCATTCTTGAGTGGATAGAGGCTTGCCCTGTGTGGTAGATGCCGTCATGCTGATCACCACTACCGTGCCGTGTGGCAAAATTTGCTCCAAGGAAGCCTTGGTGAGGCTCTGTGAGAGTGCGAATGGGAGGTCAGCTGTCTTGCATTTGCATTCGAAGCGATGACCGGCGCCCCACGCACCTCGTCGTTTCCCAAAGCTTGTACCGCGCGCACAAAATCCCAAGGGTTGGGAATGAGCGATTCTAGCTCTGGAAAGCGAGGGGCGTAGTGATCTCGTATGTACTGTGCGTGGAGCATCAGCGACAGTCGATTAGGGCGGGCAACTCGTAGCCCAACGCCAACCCTCGTACTCACCTTGTGTACAATGAGCACCTCATTATCGATGTCCACTGCCAAATTGTTGGATTTGACGATCAAGCGGTACTCATCCGAGTCCTCGGAAGAAGCCGCCATGGCTTGATTGGCACCTTCAGCTGAAGGCCCCGGTTGGTTGATGTACACATCGATAGCCTGAAGAGCCGCAGAGACGCATCAGTCCAATCCTCTTGCCCACCTTCTCGCAGTGAATGCAAGCACTTACTCTGAGCGTCTCCTGCAACTTTGACCCCTGCAAAAGCTTGGCGACACTCCGAACGCTGTGCACATCCTTCAAATTCATCCTGTCCACCTCTTGCTGATCCATCTCCTCGGCGGGTCGCGTTCCTCCCTCTGGAACATTCATCAGCTTTTGGCTTTCAGCCCCATCCACTTCCATGTCTTCCCCCTTCCCCTCTCCAGCGTCCGCAACCGGTGCTTGCGCATTTGCACCATTGTCTCCTACGGGCTCTGGCGACTCTCTTCCAGAACCCTCCGAGTCCGATCCTAGATCCGCTAGTAGCTCGTCAGCGTAAGAAGCCATGATGCTCGGGCCGACTCGTGGGTGGTGGAGCTGCGCACCACTGGGCCCCTGATCAAGCAGGAGGTGGCAGCAGTCAAGACTCGTGGATCGGGATGAGTCAGAAGGAGTGATGCATGCCTTGCATGCGCAGCCACGATCGAGTCAAGAGTGTTGATGATGATAAAATAAAGAGTGGGAGAGTCATGACATATTAGAGTGGTGAGTTGAGTCGCCTGAGCGTCTGCGACTTGACTCGCGTGCAAATGTGCAAGTCACGTGAGTGACCTTGCTTGCCTTGCGTTGGCTTCAACACTCACTAACTCACCACTCAGACTCAAAATTCTAAACTCTTGACTCTGACTCAAAGACTCACTCGTCAGACAATTGATCGATTCACGACTCACCGTCAAGATGCTGGGTCTCACTCGAGCCTCATTTCATCGCTCTGTACTCAAATCCAAATTCACATCGACTCCTCGACCGCTGCATGACTGCCGTCCAGATTTTGGCCGACATTCTTGATCCACATTACCACTGACAATTTCGAGACAACATCGGACTTTGATACACGCGGAGTTCGCAAGGCACATCGTTGATCACTCCCAGAACGGCCCTCACACGCGACGAAGACCCTGGAAAAGGCTGGCTGTCCTTTCTGATAGAGGAAGAACAAGCCGTTGAGGAGGTCAATAGCACCAGATAGAGGAAGACACGGGTCAATCTCTTGCGAAACGGCACGGCCGCGGCACGTTCCACTGCATTTCATTCAGCGTAGCATAGTTGCTTACACTGCTTGCATGCCCTTCAGATCTCTAGTCATGGAGTACATTTCCTTGGACTCCGTGTCATATAGACTTGCTTAGCAGTCGGCCTCTTCGAGCTCAACATCGACGCATTCGTCGGCAGAGGAAGACTTGGTGGCGCGGTAGTTGGGGCCCCAACCTCCCCAATCTTGACGACGGGCCATCTTGAAACCGGGCGAGCCCCAGCAGCTGTCTCCGAATTGCGTGGGCTTGAATGTGAAGACGGCATCCTTGTCACCGTACAGAGGCTTGAACTGTCCCAGGGCGCTGTTGATCTTGACAGGGTAGCTCACAGTCGCGCCATTCCTCTTGATCTCCGTCAGGCGGAAGCTACCATCCTGCCCCTTGATCGGATGAGCACGGAAGGTGGAATGATAACCGTCCAATCTCGCAAAAGCGTACTCTGAGCCGTACGTCGTCAACAGCTTTCCGTTCTCCTTCGAGCGCACTTGGAAGCAGATCCCGTTGGCTACATTGCCGCTGCCCCAACCAGAGCTGGAGGTGGAAGTGGACCCGCCGGTGGAGGTGAAGCTGGATGATCCACCACCTACATTATGATGCACGTTGGAGCCGCTTCCGAACGCGCTCGAGTCACCACCAGCATTGACTCCGGAAGTGTCCACGCCAGCACCCCAGCCGACCTGAGGATTGTCGCCACCCGAGGTGTTGTAAGACCAAGACACACTTCCGCCGGCTGCACCGCCGAGCGCGCCGCTGCCCTTCACGTGAGAATGGCAGTTGAGCGAGGCAGCCGTGAGCTTAGCGAGGGTAGCCTTGTCGATGCAAACCTTGTCGTCGGCATGTCCAGACTCCTGAAGATGGCTGACGCTGGACGAGAAGGAGCTCTCGAGGGATTTAGCCCAGAGCTTCCAGATGGTCGAGGCGTCGTAACCGACACCGTTGGCGGAACGCTGACCCAGAAGAATGTCGTAGTTGCCAGTAGAGGAGATGGAAGACTCGATGGTACGGCCGATGGACTCGACAGCGTTGGGGTCGTGCACCTGTTGGCAGATGCTGTCGCACTGTGCAGACGATGATACTGGACGGCCGAGCGTGTCGACAGCGCTGACCGTGTTGATGAAGAGCAGCGCCGCGAGGGCAAGAGTCTTGAATTGTGTAGCAGAGAACATCTTGGATAAACTCGTTACGGTGAGAGTGTGGCTGAGGAGGAAGGACATGTGGGCTCAAAAGCGCCTTTTTTATACCTTTCTATGGATGCGCCTAAAGAACGATTTGCAGCTCGGACAACCTATACTTGGAAGCGTTGCAGCAAATTTCCGAGCAGCGCAACAGGGCCGCCGTTCGCCTCATCGATCTCCCGTCTTTCGACCTGCTGCCATGCTGCAGTCCTTTGAAACTCGCCAGTCGCAAGAACGTCGCTGGGCTGGGCGATCTATCCCATTCCGACCCGCTGCTGTATGTCATCGATCTTGCAGCGCATCGAAACCCGCTAAATCGCGATACTCCTGCGACGTACAGATCGAGAGATCAGAGGTAGACTGGATTTTGACCGAGGTCGAATGAGGGTCCACGACGATGCACGAGATCGAGGGTGGGGAATGACATGACATCGATCGTTGCAAAGGCCCGCGGTGAGCCTGGTGACTTTTCAGAAGGTTGCGGTGTTTTCAGACAGGTGGAGATTGTTCGCCATAAAGGCACGTTCGACCGTGTTGATGTGCCAGCGCACGGAAGCTCTTGGCTGTCTCGGCAAGAGTTTCGAAAGAAAAATAGGGTTCGATGGGCGCCGCTGCCAGCCGAGTTCTACGTTTCAAAGTAACACTTGGCCCGATAGGTGATGGGTAGAGCGCACTAGCACTACCTAAATCCTGCCCCGTCGCGATCGCAATCCTCATCGCTGCCGGCTTAGCAAAGCTTTCTGTCGTTTCACTGACCGTCGTGGCGCTCGTTGCAGCGGGACGAATACTACCACGGTGCATGCAAGACGATGCCTTCGAGAAGATCACGAGGCCGTCCCAAAGCCCGATGTAGGGTGACGTTCTGGTGCCTGCCTTGAAATAGATGACAGGGTTGGACGAGCGTGTATGCAGGAAGCCCGTCTAAGTCTGTGCACATCGGGTCGAAAGTGCAAAGCTTTTGCGGTGTAGCTGCGCTTGTGTTGCACGTTGAAGCAGCGCTGGCGAATATGGGCGTCCACAGTGGCACGCTACCGGTCATCGAAGCGACGAGAAAGGCGCTTCAGCGCTTCACGATAACACGCACCGTGCCGAAAAGGCACGACTCGCTTTTCCAAGCGAGTCTATGCGCTGCATGGTGCTCTTCGCTTGGCTTCGAGATCGATGAGTGCTGCACCTGCACCTGTTGCCGAGCGCTACTGCGGCAAAGCTTCAAGCAAGCGGTCGAGTATTGCTCCTACTCATCTCTGCGCATTTCTTCCTGCCAACGTCCCAAATGGTTTTGTCAGAGGAAAGTCGACCCAGACGTGCGTCGATATCAAGAGGTACTGCTCGAGACCCTTGCTCTTCTTCCCTTTGCAATCTTGCGGCTCCGGCTCGTTTCCGTTTCCAATCTGTCTACCTCTGCAGCTCGGCTCGCCGAATCCCGCCAGCGAGTCGAGATGCGCGAGATTCAGCAGCGGCGATTAAACTTTGACGATTTGATCGCATGATGCAAAGAGAAGATGGGGCACGCAACAGAGATTAAAGTTTAGTGGCTGAGAGTCGCGAGTCCTTCCTGTCATGCGTCCATATGTTGCATGTGGACACGCTTGCTGGTGCATGCATGGAAATCGCACCAATCTTCAGTGCGCGAGATGGGCTGCAAGTTCAGCTTGAGCAGCAGCGAGCGGGAGGGTGCGGGAGCGCGGGAGCGTCTTCCTCTTCTGCTGCTTGCTGCGTGCGCGCTCGCCGCGGCGCAATGACTTGCACCTCTCAATTTGTCTGATCTTCGTATTGTGGAGGTTAGCGTGGCGAGGCAGGAGGGTGAATGCATCTCCTGGCCAAGCCCTCCACAAGGATCGATGATGTGGTCGTGGAGTGATGGCCGGAAAGCGTTTTGCAGATGTCATATGCTCAATCATTCGTCAATCTCGAGCGGGCCGGCTCCCAGCTGCAGCTCGAGACCTCAGCTTCCGTACCGCTGCGCGAGCACCGCTGTCGTGCATGCCTGATGAACGTAGTAGTAGTAATTTCAGTCACAGTGTAGTAGTGTTGTTCTTGGGCATCCTGTCCCAATCGCATTCAAGATTCTACATGTCAGCCTTTGCTTCAGCGGACCAGAAGCTGTCCGCAATGCGCACAACTTTTGTGAGTGCGCCATGTGGGCCATAGTCTTGAGTCCTGACTCACGCCTGTGTGGCAGTCACGAGTCAAAAGTCGCCCCCGCTCGACGAGTGCTGATGATATGGCTGCCGGGAGGCATGGGTAAAAACGTGCTGTTTGCATCTTTCCATGCATTCACGTGATTCTTGATTGCGGTGGCTCATGCTTCCGAGCGGAGCGCGGGGCACGGCACGTGATACAATTTGTCGATCCAAGATCTCCTCATCAAGCTATTATTTTGATTGATTCTGATCATAAATCATCAACCTTCACGATTGACTTAGGACTCTGAGCTTTCGAGCCCGAATTCGAAGCTCAAGGCTCTTATTCGATCTCATTTCTTAGAAGATTCTTGAGTCTCAAATAGAAATTGAATGCCTCCTCAACTCTGAGCGCCTGCTCAACGACGTCGGTCAAGCCTGTGGACCCACCTTTACGCTCTTGCTAGGAAATTATCAAAAGTCACGGCACTGTTCACGCTTCAAAACGTGATCAAGCGTCGAGCTGTTTCATGATCCGAGACACAAGTCTGAGCGACACGAGAGTCCAGAGTGTGATTGTGATATAAAAGACTCGCCAGTCTTTCATGCCTTGACAAACCTAAAACACGAAAGCATAGCGAAGGATGCTCCAGTCACGAAATATCAGTATTGGCTTGATGACAAGCTCTTGTGCCACGCAATGTCGTACCACAGTCCCTGCCCGTCACGGCCGAGTCGTGACGTTGCCTTCGTGCTCCCAAAGACCTGCATATCCCTTTCCAGAAGATTTCATGCGACATCCATCTCGGACGCAATGAAGGCAGGGAAAGAAGCCGCAATGAAGCTGGTAGACATGCCGACGGTCGAGATCGAGTCGCGTGACCAGAGTCGTGGATCAAGAGTCACAGCCAGAGTTTGTGTTGCACGAGTCGTGAGTCACTCACGACTGGGATGTGTGATTTACGGTCGTAGTGCTGGATCGGGGCGAGCGCACTCAGAGTTGGACAAGCCGGCCGACAGACCGCTCCCCCTCGCGCGGCCGAAAACGCCGATCATTGCTCTGCACGCGTGCGTGCGACGTGGGGCGGAGCTCGGCCCGGTGGGGCGCACAACGGCATCATCGACGGAGCGCGCATCCGCGCGCTGTTGGGGCTGCACGCACACGTATACGCGCGCGGCACGAGCTCAGGTCACACGCTCGGCGTCAATCTGGGCGCAGGGGGAGATGCACAGCATGCGCGCATTCATCACCAGCAGCAGCAGCAGACGTGTGATGAGCGCCATGCACAAGGAGGGCGCGTGCGACGCATCAGCAGCAGCAGCAAAGCGCAGGCACAGCTGTGCTGTACGCGTACACACCACAGCTAGCAGGGTCAAGCGAAAAAGACGTGCAGCAAGGAGCGGCGAGCGGAAAGAGAAGTAAGTCATCAGGGTGGAGTGGACGCACGCAGCACACACGCTCACAATTCCGAACCCTCTTTCTTGTGACTGCACCTTGACTTGCCACTCCATCACTCCAAAGCTGGCCACTCGGCGTGGCAACACCCTGAATCGCAGTCATCCCATCGCATTGACCCGCGCCAGTCGCCAGTCAAGATGCTTCGCGCAGTGCCGCGCCGTTTTGCGGTGCCAGGCGCGCCTCTAGCGAGCCTGAGAGCGCCCTCTCAAGCGACCGCCTGCGCCAGCGCCGCCGCCAGTCTCAGCAGACCGCTGTCCACGAGCGCGGCGACCTGTCGAGCAGCACCCGTCTCTCGACCCAACGCTCCCTCGGCATCCGACTCGTTCATGCACACCAACAATGCCTACTACGTGGAGGAGATGAGGAGATTGTGGGAAGAGGATCCCAAATCCGTTCATTCTTCTTGGGACGTCTACTTTAGAGGAATCGAAATGGGTATTAAGAGCGAGGGCGCTTTCAGGCCTCCCCCTACGCTCATGCCTTTGCCCGTAGACGCACCGCCCATCGACACCTCCTCCCTCAGCCAAGGCGGCGAAAGCCACGTCGACGATCATCTCAAGGTGTGTTCACATGCCAGCCCGGTCTGATCGTTCTCGCGCACCGCGATCTCTGACGCTCTGCTCGTACGGCGCCACAGCTGCAACTCCTTGTCCGCGCATATCAAGTGCGAGGTCATCGCATCGCAGTATTGGATCCTTTGGGAATCCTGCATCCTGACTTGAGCGATGCCGTTCCCAAGGAACTGACCATTGAGCACTATGGCTGGTCTGACAAGGATTTGGATCGTGAGATGCGATTGGGACCTGGTCTACTGCCCAACTTCATCAAGCACGGCAAGGATCGCATGACCATTCGCGAAGTCATCGATGCCGTCAAGCGTATCTATTGTGAGTTCTGCGAGTGAAGATGGTTGCGTGGGCAGCCGTGCTGATGCGCCGATGACCACCACGCAGGCGGATCCATCGGAGTTCAGTACGTTCACATTCCCGATCGCGAAAAGTGCGACTGGCTGCGGGAGCGCATCGAGCTGCCAGAGCCGTTCAAGTACAGCACGGAAGAGAAGCGCACCATCCTCGATAGGCTGATTTGGTCAGACTCCTTTGAGCGCTTCATTTCCTCCAAATATCCCAACGAGAAGCGTTTCGGCTTGGAAGGTGGCGAGTCGCTGGTGCCGGGTGTCAAGTCGCTCATTGACCGCACCGTCGAGCACGGCGTCAACTCCATCACCATCGGAATGCCTCACCGTGGACGTCTCAATGTCCTCGCCAATGTCATTCGCAGGCCAGTGGAGGCCATCTTGCATCAATTTGCCGGCAAGAGCGACGACGGAGAGGGAGGTGGTGATGTCAAGTACCACCTGGGTGCCAACTATGTGCGTCCAACGCCTTCCGGCAAAAAGGTGGCGCTGTCCCTGGTCGCAAATCCCTCTCACCTGGAAGCAGAAGACCCGCTCGTTATCGGCAAGACTCGCGCGCTGCAGGACTTTGCGGGTGACACTGCTCGCGAGACCAGCATGGCTTTGTTGATGCATGGAGATGCCGCTTTTGCCGGACAAGGTGTGGTGTACGAGACGATGGGCATGTACAATCTGCCCAACTACGCCGTGGGGGGTACGATCCACATTGTCGTCAACAACCAAATCGGCTTCACCACGGATCCTCGTTTTGCCCGATCTACGCCCTACCCCAGCGACATTGCAAAAGCCATCGACGCACCCATTTTCCACGTCAACGGCGACGACGTCGAAGCCGTGACGTTTGTCAGCCAGCTGGCCGCCGATTGGCGCGCGAAATTCAAAAAGGACGTCGTCATCGACCTGGTGTGCTACAGAAGACACGGCCACAACGAGACGGATCAGCCCAGCTTTACGCAACCTAGAATGTACGAGGCGATCGCCAAGCAGCAGCCTACACTGACTCAGTACGCTGAGCAACTGGTCAAGGAGGGAAGCTTTACGGAGCAGGACATTGAGGAGCACAAAAAGTGGGTTTGGGGTTTGCTTGAGGAAGCTGCGGAGAAATCCAAGGACTACACGCCGGGAGAGCGCGAATGGCTGTCCGAGGCGTGGGATGGTTTCCCTTCGCCCAAGGAGCTCAACGAGCTGATCCTCGATCATAAGGACACTGGTGTGTCGAAGGAGCGCCTGACCGAGATCGGACATGCGGTGGCTTCCTACCCCGAAGGTTTCACTGTGCACCGCAACCTTGCCCGTATCCTCAAGGCGCGCGGCAAGACGGTCGACGATGGAGAGGGCATCGACATGTCCACTGGTGAAGCGCTCGCTTTTGGCTCGCTCGCTCTCGAGGGCAACCACGTGCGCGTGTCTGGTCAAGACGTTGAGCGAGGCACCTTTTCTCAGCGCCATGCCGTGCTGCACGACCAAAAGACGGAAGAGACTTGGACGCCGCTCAACAACCTTTCCAAAGAGCAGGCGCCGTTCGTGGTTTGCAACTCTTCCCTCTCCGAATTTGGCTGTCTCGGATTCGAGCTTGGCTTTAGTCTTGTGGACCCCAAAAATTTGACGGTGTGGGAAGCTCAATTTGGCGACTTTGCCAACAATGCGCAGTGCATCATTGACCAATTCATCGCTTCTGGAGAGAGGAAATGGTTGCAGCGCACGGGTCTCGTGATGAACCTGCCTCACGGCTACGACGGACAAGGACCTGAGCACTCTTCTGCCCGTCCAGAGAGGTTCCTGCAGCTGTGCGACGATCACCCTTTCCACTTTCCTTCGCCCGAAAAGATGAACCGTCAGCATCAGGATAGCAACATGGCCGTCGTGTACTGCACCACACCCGCCAACGTCTTTCACGTGCTGCGCAGGCAGGTCCACCGTGATTTCCGCAAACCTCTCATCTCCTTTTTCTCCAAATCCCTCTTGCGCCATCCCGAAGCTAGAAGCAAGCTGGACGACTTTTTGCCAGGCACTGGCTTCCAACGCTACATCGCCGAGCCGCACGCCAGCGAGGGCAAGGATGAATTGGCACCGCCCGAAGAGATCAAGAGGCACATTATCACCTGCGGACAGACCTACTTTGCCCTGTTGAATTGGAGGAGGGAAAAGGGAATCAAGGATGTGGCAATCAGCCGCATCGAGCAGATCTCTCCCTTTCCTTACGACATGATTACGCCTCATCTGGACAAGTATCCCAATGCGGATTTGGCTTACGTGCAGGAAGAACCACTCAATAACGGTGCTTGGTCTTATGTCCAACCTAGATTGAGAACGGCTTGCAGACACACCGAACACCACAAGGACACCCTCGCCGTTCTGGCTTCCAGACCTCCCTACGCTTCCGTCGCCACCGGCTCCAAGCGCGCCCACCAGGCAGAGGTGGAGCAGTACCTCACCGACGCTTTCAACGTCGAGCGCGTCGCCAGCGATGGTCACTAGCCGTGCACGCGCCTAGGCTGCGAATATGAATCGTAATCAATGTATTGCACGAGACTGGGGATGCTCGAGACTGCGCGCGACTACCGCGCCCCAAGCGGCTGCATTAGTGGGTGTGCGTATGGGAATTGTGTTTCTGGCTAGAGGAATCGTCAGTGTGACCGTGGTGCGCGTGGTCATGTGCATGAGAGTGAGAGTGGGCATGCTCATGGCTGTGGCTGTGGCTGTGGCTTTGGTCTTTGCTCGCGCCTTTGATCGTGCCTTGGCTCTGCCCAGAATCATGGCTGTGATCGTGGCCATGGTCGTGTGCAAGACTATGAGCGTGACCGTGCCCATTGTGGGAGTGAGAGTGATCCTGATGGTTGTGTGCACCGTGATCGTGGTGATGATGGGCATGATCGTGGTGCACGTGTTCGTGGCGGTCATGATCATGGTGACGATGGGCAGAGTCGTCGTGTGCGTGTGCGTGTGCGTGATCATGATCGTGCCCATCATGCTCATGATCACAGCCCGATCTTTCTCTGCCCTCTCTGCTGCACTGAATGACCAGTTCACCAGCTCTCAAGCTACCCCTCAAGCTTTCTCCTGCACTAGCTCCCGTTCCCGCTCCCAAAGCCGGTGCAGCTAATTGCCAAGCCCACCTAGTCACATTGAGCACGTCCGAGTCTGTCGCTTCCTTGTGCAAAAACACTTGCACGTTGGCGATGAGCGACGCTGCCTTGGCAGATCTCGGACCCGTCTGCTGCACATGCGCACCGCCTGAAAGGATCGAAGGCACTTGTCCCTGTGGACCAGATAAGGCGGACGTCTTGGGCGTCAATTGCCACAAGTGCGGCGGTGCTACGTAGGTCACGAGCGGGTGCTCCTCAATCTGCGTAAATTTTAGGGTCAGAACAGCACGTTTTTCAATCGAAGCCAGCACGGCTACTTACAGTCTTGAGGGTATGCATGAGCTGTACGCTCTGTGTCTGCCACTTCTCAGGCGCAGTCTGGAGAAGGACCTTTCCCAGCGCCTTGCTAGCCGGGTACGCAATATAAATCATCGCGGCGCTCTCCAGACCTGCGAGTACCTTGTCCAACGCAGCTACCTGAAACGGAGGCATGACGATGCTGGCGAGCGTGAGCACCAGGCTGAAGAAGAGGATGGTCAAGCTGAAAGGGTTGGAGAGCAGAGAAAGGAATGGACCAGCCAGTGTGGCCGGATCGACCAGCACTGAGGCTTTTCGCGCGTGCCCTCTTCGGCTCCTAACCGTGCGACCTGACTGAGAGTCTGCAGCCGCAGTAGAAATGCCGCACGCTTGAGCGAGCACCGAAAGTCAGCAACGATGCGCATCAGGGTCAACATTCATCGCAACTCACCAGCGACGAGGCCTTGATGATTACCGAGCACCATGCTGCTGATAAGGCCGGCTGCACTGGCAGCCAGCAGTAACCCGCTAGGCAGGTGCAACCCCGCATTGTCCTCTGCATGCACCTCTTCCGAACCCTCCAGCAATGCGTGCTCGATCGACTCTTTGAGGACGTAGATGGATGCGAATACGAGGTATATAGATTGCACAAAGTGCAGCAGCGTTTCGACTCGTTGAGGTCTGTGTGGATGTAGAGCAGAGGGCAGCGTGAGCTGCGCTGGCGCACCTCCACTCTCTACGCTCACATCCTAGCACTCACCCGTATACCTTTCCAGCCTTGTTTTCCGCCTTAGCTTTGGTGGTAGCCCACTGTCCGCCGGCTTCGCACCAGCTACCGAGCGCGTCAAATACGACAAGATATCCCAGACCCGTCATGGCCAAAGAGTCTCCCGCCTGTCCGGCCACCCATAGTCCCGCTCCTACAGCAAAGTGCACCGCACCAAACAAGAGGAGGGGTCTGGCGGAAGGTGGCAGACCGGACAAGTCCGCGAGGGAGCTGGAAGAAGAGGAAGACCCGAATGCGGTCGCAGCTGCGTGCGGTGCGTGACGTGGGCCCGAGTTGTCCAGCGACGAAGGAGCATTAACTTCCCAAGGGGGCACATCCGAGCCGTACTTGCCCGTCGCTGCGGATACGGGAGACATAGGACTGGCAGATGACAGCCCTCCAGCCGACACCTCGCCTGGGGAAGAGCCGAGGCTGTGCGTCTGAACTCCGCCTCTAGCATCCAACATCGCCGCATGATTGACGGAGTGTTTTCGATGATGTCCTCTTCTGCTCCTGCTGGAGCTAGATTGCAAGCTGGCACCTCCGTCGGCGGAAGCCGGTGCCAGAGTTGCTTCCGTGGTATCGGCTGGAGCTGCGCCAGAAAAGTTTCTTGCCGCTTGAGCAGCATCTGCTTCTGCCTCTGCCTCCGTACCAGGTCTCGGGAAGAATGTCGACAGGTTCCTGGCATGGACAGTGGAGTGCATGCGGCTATGCTCGCGCCTCTCTGCGGGGCTCATCCGATCCAAAGCGCTCAGCGAAAGTCCACCGGATGTCAGTTCAGATGACGCTGATGAACTTTGCCTGTCCAACGGCGAAGTCGCATCGCTCGGGAAGGCATCTAGAGATTCGTAGGCCTCCTCCTGCTCCTCGGCAGTACGGGATGCCTTGGCTGCCTCGGTCGCGCGAGCCTGTTCTCCCTCTGGGAAGCCATTGAGCGATGGAGTTGCTGGCTGTACACTGACGCGGAGCGCCGGCAGCCCGCCCTTACTTTCCAAACTTGTCTCTCTCTCCATGTTGTGCCTTTGTGGCGCAGCCCCTGCACCCTGGGTCGTCTCAGGTAGCGGCACCGCCTTGCGTTCAGGGCTGCCCTCAAAGGTAGAACTCAATTTCCTTTCCCTCGAGTAAGATGAGGGGTAGCCCGCGCTCGCAATGCCCAAAGCCTTGTTGGTGTTTCGCAGCTGCTCAGCGCTTAGACTACTACCACTGATAGTGCGCGGTCTATTAGGGCTCGTTTCGGATGCTGGCGAAAGAGTGGATGGATAGCTGCCAGATGCGAGCAGCACAGACGGAGCTCGAGCGTGGGTTGACCCCGATTGTTGACCTTTGGTCGACCCGCTGGACGAATTTGAGGCTCGTCTTCCGCTCAGATCAGGTCTTGCGACGTCTTGGCCCTCCTCGGACGATGGAGGGAATAGCGTAGAGGAGATGCTCGGCCCACGTTCTGAAGAAGGATAGACTGGAGAGGAGGTCTCTTCGTACTCTCTCGTCAGGGAGCGCACAGATTTGTGCTTCTTCTTTTGTCCAGAGGTAGCAGCTCCCGCCTTAGATGTGAAGCTCGTGTCGCTCTTGGCCGGGGACGTGGAGGGAGAGGTAGATGGGACGACGTCTAGGACGCCTTGCTGAGAGTCGTCGACCTCGACAGCTGGCGATGAAGGCGAGGATGAGGCTGGCATAGCTTTTACATCAGAAGGACGATCTTGCAGCGGCGAAAAGTGAGAACGGCGGAGCCCACATGCAGCATGCAGTTGCGAGTCACCAAGTCAGTGAGTGTGATGGCTGAAAGAGGACTACGCTGCGGTGCATGGGCGGCGGTGCGCCTGGATGATGACAGGCGCAATCGGCGCAGGCGGAGAAGATTCAGCACCTATGCTTGCTCAGCACGCGATAGGCTCTGCAAAAGGGCTGGCCTGCGACGGCTACAGCTACAGCGATGACCTCTGCGATGATGTCTGCAGTCCGCGGCCGTGTCGCACGTACGTAAACGTGAGCTCGAGTCTTGCTATACTCGACGATTGAAAGTGCTTATTTGGCTCAAATGGGCAAGTGGGCGCAGTGAATCGTGCTGATGAGACAGACGAGTTGCAAAGTACACTCGCATCCGCGTATAGTTGCTTATTGTGCTTGCCTTGCTGTGACACGAATCGTGAATGCGAACCTCTTCGGTCAAAGCTATACAATAGGCAGCCCATCTGCTGCTGTGTCAGAGTCAGGTCTCTGATGACACGCGGAGACGGACGACGCTGCTGAGGTTCTGCGCCGCGCGCTCATCTCGGCCAGCATCCTCGCGCACTCGTACAGTAGGTTCCTGTGGCCAACTTCCCAGACATCATCTTCGCGCGCCGCTGTGCCATCCAGCATCAGTAAGTAGTCTTGAGTATGCAGCGAGCAGCAGCCGCTTGCACAGCAAATCCTTTGCCAGCCGACGGCCAGCATGCACGCGCCGCACAACGTGCCGGTATATGCGCCTCTTCATGTACCTATACGCTTGCGATTAGGGTTACGTGCAGCTGATTGAGGGGCAGTCGTGAGTCTTGAGTCCGAGCTGGCTGCGCACGGTCCGCACCTCTGTGCGCGTGTACTCGTCGTGGTCGTGGCGGTGCTGCTGCGTTCAATCGCGTGACTGTTTTTGAGCGCAAGCAGCCATCCATCGAGCTGTCGGGTTGGGCATCCCAGCGGATATCATCGAGCCTTCGTCTGAAGTTAACAGGCATGGGAGCGGCGAAGCGTCACAGACAGGACGAAACGGATGCTGAATGTCGTCGTCGTTAGCGTGGACGCAATGACAGCCACAGGCACTGAGATTCCAGAGTGCGTGGCGTGAGTGTGTTTGGCGAGCCTCGATGCATATCCACACGGGCGTCCATCAACAAATCAAGCCTTCTGGGACGAAGGGGCGCTTCTCTGGGTAGACCATGACTATGTGACCCACCACCCTACTTCCAAAATGAGCCAAAACAATGATCATGGTCTGACATACTCTGACTCGCGTCCGAACACGCTTGCGCCCTTCGTCATCAAGAAGCAGAGACATCACTGTTGACCGTTGTTTGGCCAGGATGTGGTCAGGATGAGTGCCCGGTGAACAGTCCAGAATGGCACAGCGTAGCGCGAGCCGCTTCGTCTACAAAATGGCGCACCCCACCAGCACGAGCCCTCTCTGCTCAGCATTGCCGTCACCACTTGAACTTGTCCAAAAGCCTATGTCTTGTCTTCTGCACAACAAGAGCGACCGAAATGAAGTTACATGCCAAGCTATCGGCCGCAAGTGCCATTCTCGCCATGACCTCGGCTGGGCAGCGTATGCAGCGCTCCCAACAAAGATCCCTGAAGCAACTACTGCGCTGCTTGCTTCTAGGACTCATGGTCCAAGTTCGACCTGTTTCCCTACCAGTGAGAGTGAGTACAAGAAATAATAAACCCACCTCTCACAGTGCCTCGTCTGTCCTGAATGCGATGCAAATAGTCGGGACGTTGCTCAAGTACATTGCGGCCGAAAGCGAAGCCCCATATCCACACTGAAGACCTATTCATTGGCCCTACCATCCCCAGTCTGCTGCAAATCATACGCTTGTGGTCAAGGCAAAACGTGCTATGAGCCAGTCCTATGCTCTGATGAGTAAGTAAAGATTTTGTTGCTTACAGGTGTCCGTACCGGAGTCGCTGACGACATTGCTTGCCATGACGCCGTGACGCCAGGCCTGGTCATCATCCTTGAAAGAAGCTCGTCGCATGCGTTGAAGCATCTCACCAGGCGGCTCCGTCGCTCTGCGCTAGTACTTGTGTTCGAGACGATAGCTGCTCCTTTCCGATGACGCACCAAAGCGTTCAGAGGGCTCATAGATATCTGGCGGGCTGAGGTTCTTCCTACAGGTGCCTATGACAGCTGCACCATTGACACGAGTGTCAGCACGTGGTGCGAACCCATCATTCGTAATTGCCATTGGGCGCATCATCTCCCCTTACAACAAACCCAAGGGCCATGAAGAGATCTTGCGTGGTATGATCGTCACTCGAAGAAGTACACCGTGTCCTTGTGTGAGATGAAAAGCCCAAAGCGATCATACCGCCATGCAATGCTGAGCGGTTCCGTAAACACGAAATTGGGTTCGTCTTTCCGGTGCGTCGCAGCATCGGGAAAGTCTGCGCTTGGATAGATGGTAGGGAATGCCGGTGAGCGATCGCTAGACCAGATGACGTTGGGAGATTCAAAGCGCCAAATTCGGACGACGTGATCCTCCCCTTCGGCTGCGATCAGTCTTTGGACGGGATTAACAACCACACACTGAGCGTACAGGAAGCGGTGTCAGCGCAGGAGAGATATGCATATCCTGGCCAACAGCGACTCACTAACGTCATGGAAGCCGTCGAAACATGCCCGCAATACTGCATGGCGATATTGACGTCCCTGTCGAGCCTTAAGAGCTGATGACAGCGGTGACAGTCAGGCGTTGCTTCAATGATAGTGAGGCCTGTAGTCCTAATCACTCACGCTACCCCGGGTCGTGCTCACGATGAGTCCACCGTGCCCGTCATCATCAATGGAGGCAATTGCGCCCTCGAGACTAGGTCCAGGGCGAACTTTGATATTGCCTCGCTCCAAATTTTCCAGACTCAAGATGTTCAATAGGCCAGAGCGCAAGCCCAGGATCAACGCGCGATCAGGCATGAAGGCGAGGCGAAGGATGTCGGAGTGAAACTTGAGCTTGTGTCCGGGCGGCAAGTCAAGCTGTTGCCATGTATCGGCGACAAACAGCACCTCTGCGCGTCCGTCTCGCACTGAGAAGGGTGCGAGGAGGGAGCAGCCTCATCAGCAACGAGTCCCACACCGAACGACCTTGCGATTGCGCCTCACCTCTCGCTGCATACATACTCCTCCTGTCGCTTGTTAGGACGAAGGCAGCACGCGGTATCTCAGGTGATTTTGCATCTTGTGGCCAATGGCGGCGCCAATCTTGGCGGCTTCGTTGATGAAAAGCCATTGCTACCGTGCCACCACGTCCCGCGTAAGGCACGCTTTTGTGAGTTCGACTGGGTGAGCCAGCGATCCGCTCACGGGGTCAAGAAAGCTATAACGAACTCACCACATGAAGTCAAGATCTTTGGTGTACGGAGCTCTGTCAAAGGGAGAGTGAAGCCAGCCGAGTTCCAAGGATTGTCCGCCTTCGATCCGTCGGTCAGCATTGAATGCAGGGCCCTCTCGTTTGCCTGCATGTTCTATATCTCTTCAAGGTAAGGCAGGCAAACATGTCAAATTAGAAGGCATGCACAAACTACTGTGGCAGCAAGACAATCCCTTCACACCAACTCAACCACTCACCCGAACACTACAAGACGAGACATCGTGCACAGTAGCATTTGCGGAGCTTCAGGACTGGTCTGAATATCGAGGCACGATCAGTAGTGGCACATGACGTGGCAACCGTGATAGCCGTCATCGAAGCACGCGCGCGCGCGCGCGCGCGCGCGCGATGCACTCACTTGAATTCGAAGACTGCTGTCTACAAGAGGTGGGGTCGTTTCATCCTGCATGCTGATCCACAAGCAGCGGATTGCATCTCCTTTCCTGATACCTCTGGCCTCGCGCACCTGCAGATGAAGTTGCGCAAGTCTTCGTGTTCTGTTTTTGATTGAGGTAAGCGGGCTCTGCTGGCCTGCAGATCGATGCTACGACAGGAACTCACCGAGAGCTTTGAGTCAAGCTTGGCATAGAATTTCGACTCCGCATCGCCAATCCCTGAAATGCCTGACTTCGCGGAGCAGGTGTCCCATCCGACATGGCGTCTGCCGGCGTCTCAAATGCCGGAGGGTCTGCACGAATGACGAGCTTGCGCTTTCCTGCGCTTTCCTTTGCTTTCTCCTTATCATCAGCACGTTTAGTCTTTACTTTTGATTGCGAAGGCGGCAGCGCAAAGAACCTCTTGAGCTGTGCATCCCATCGCATGCCTGCAGGCACTGGAAAGGGTGGCGCCGACATGACCAACGTCGGCGTTCTTCAATGAGGAGCGTGGCAATACTTGACGTCTGCGGATCTCGCCTTTCATACATGCCATCTGATCGTCTTGAAGCAGCGTGCGCAGCTCTGCAGGCGGCAATGACAACCGAATGCTCTGGATTGCCCTTTCGGATGGCATCTATCCAGGACAGCCAGCTCAACAGCCGCTAGACTGCTGTCTGCCCTGCAAGTCCTCGTAACCCTCGTGCTTCGTCCCGGCAATCTCTACCCTCTTCACCCACTTTGCATCCAAATCGTCTGTTTGCTTGTATTGACGCATCTCATGCTCGATGGGTGATGAGTGTAGTGGAGGAAACACAAAGCAGCGAGCGTCCAAACTTTCCTCGAGCTGCTGCTCGCCGCCACATATGCACTTCGGTTACCATGTTTGTTGTGTTTTGCAGCGCGAAAATCACGGCGTCACGTGACCAATATCTGCCCTCCACTTCCTCTGTTGACTCACGACTCAAGACTCAAAACTGTTGACTCAAAACTCGACTTTGACTCGACTTTGACTTGAGGGTTGAGACTTGACTCTTCGCTGTGACGCTGATGCCTGGCGTACGCTTGACTGAAGCTCAAAGCCAAGCACTCGGGGAATCCGGGCAGCGGCTCTAGGCTCGCGGCACAGAAATGGCTCTAGATTCGTTCCTTGACCCGGGCCAGTGCGTGCATGGTGTCCAGCGCCCAGCAGCATGGCTCGTCAGAGCTTAGTCACGTTTTTGCCGAATGGCATCTTTTCAAGCTCACGAAAAGTTCACGTCGAAACCATTGCGTGTATGACATATCGATTCAAATTGCGAAGCGACTTTGTAGAAGAAGGCGTTGCAGCTTGAAGTGCACGAGGCGGATTTGAGACGTGGCCAACAATGGCAGCGACGAGCGGCCAAGGTGCTCGCACCTAGGGGCGCGTTTCGCCTCCCAGTTGCACTGGTTTCCTTTCCGCATCGCCTTCGCTGAGCAAAACGACGGCGTACTTGCCGCTGATCCGCCATCCCGGCTCCTCCTTGTCCAATCTAGCAGCTGTCGCCTCGTCCACCCCGACGACCACATCGGATTTGACTGTCCTGAGCGAGACGACCGGAGGTGCGCCATCTTCCGAAGCCAAGGGTCCAATCGCAATGTCGAATGGAGTTTGCGATGGAGCTTGACAGTCATAAGTCAATTTACTGCGAGGCGGAGGCGAGGAGCAGATGAGACGAAGTGCACGCGAGGCATGCAAAAGCCGCCGCGAGCTCACCGGTGGTTCAGATCGCCTTTGAAGAAGACGCAATCACTCTCGGACAGGTGCAAAAAGAGGTCCGGAGCTTCAGAAGGCAAAGACCAAAAGCTGTAGCCTGCGTGCAAGGATCGGAAGCATAGGAGATATCAGCGCTTGCAGGTGCGAGTCGTGGACTGCGGCTCGACGTACCAGTACACCAGAAGGGATGTTGCTCTGAGTGGCATCAACAGGTAAGTGGTCAGAATGGGCTTTTTGTGCTTCAGGCACCAAGGATTCGTCGTGTGACTCACCATACACCCATTTGCCCTCCTTCTCGTAATTTTTCCAGCGCACAGCGAGCTGCCTCAGGGACTGCAGCTGATCATCCGTAGCAGTGCTGAACAGGCTGCCGTACATCATGCTATTCAACAGCCAGTCCCAATCCTTGCGTGTGACGTCGGAGACGAACCAAGCGAACCTCTTGCCGTGGAAGCGAATCTGCTTTGCGATGCCAGACTGGATGAGCCAGTCCGCTGCGGGGAAACAAGTGAAGAATATCTCGTCAGCTTTACGCATTGCACCACGACTCGCGCTCTGCGAGTGCACTCACCATACACGCAATCGCAGTACAGCTCGAATCCTGCGTTGTCGAGTACAAAGTCAAGCCGACCATCTCTGCCAACATTAGAGGTGTGAGCGTGGCTATGAGCGTAGCCCTGTTGGGTTCCGGATCATCACTCACTTGATGTTGGAAAGCAATGCCCAGATTCTGTCGATGTGATTTCCGAGGATGTTCTTCTCAGTCGCAGCCAGGTGCTCTCCCCCAGTGCTCTGAAGGCTCTTGATGTCTTCCTCAGTCATGTTGATGAGCAGACTTAGATCCGTAGCATTTCCCCACAAGCAGATCTGAGTAAGCTCGTGGAAGATGAGCTTCCTGGCTTTCACTTTCTCGTCTTCGCTAGCATTCGCTTCGTAATGGAACGGCTCGGCGAAGCGAGTCGAGAGCTCAAAGACGGCTGTGCCCGAGCGAGAGAAGGTGTCGCACTTTTGGCGGAAAAAGACGTCGTAGTCTTTCCAGTGCTTGGAGATGCTAAAGCATTCGTGCAGCCTACGGTACTTGTATGCTTCCGCAAAGAACCATGGACTGTCATACGAGCGCGTTGAGCGTCAAGGCAAGCTCAAGTCGGGCGCAGCGCCTCTGTCGAAATCGCTTACTCACGCATCCATGAAAGTCTTGCCTCTGAAATACTTTGCCAGCTCCTTGTTCCACAACGCCACATCGCCCTCGCCATCATCGACAACTGGTCTGAGCTTCGCATTCGCTTGAAGATCCTTCATCAGCTCCTGCATCCTCTCGATGCATTGCAGCAGATCGACCATCGATTCCTCCTTGCTCTGTTCGTTTAGCGTCTTGATGGTATCATCGATGGCCTTGCCCAGAATGGTCGGCAAGCGTTTGCCCATGGTCTCGTGCGCAAACGAGAACTCATGGTAGCCTCTGTAAGCTGGCCAAGGAGGGTTGTTGGGATCCACGCGGGACGGAGTCCGCGGATAGCTCTGCAAGGGATGCACAAGACGTTGATGCGGCAAGCATCAGCATTTGCTACACATTCTCTGTGAAGCCATCGCTGTTGGGTGTCGGGAGAACCAGGCAAACTCGGCTTGGTGGAGCCACATTTTTCTACCCCATCACAACACTCACACCTCCGCCGAATCCAGCTCGCTTAGGTGGCAAATTACCAAGATTGAGCACAGTCTTGTGCACGGGCTTTGCAAGCCCCTGAGCTCCCGTCGCCGACATCGCAAAGTTGGCGGCTGACGCTTCTGTTGCTGGTGGGAGGTGGAGATCGACGCGACCGACTTGAGGGCTTTTCGACGTTGCTAGCTGAGTAGGCAAAAGAGTACGGGCACGAATCTGTGGAGATGAGTGGAGAGAGATGGTGGGAGCCCTCTCTTAAGAAGGCGCCAAGGTTTCTAAAGGACAGCAGTCACGAGTCGTGAGTAGCTTCGTCAGACCTTGGCTCTTCGTGTGTTTCCCTAGGCTCGCGCGATCTCACAAGCAGCAGCAGGAGCAGCAGATTCACGATTTCGCACGGTCCCTTGCTCGATCGTGAGTTGAGAGCGCCAGCAGAAGCAAGGGCAGCAGTAGCAGTACAGTAGCAGTAGCAGGAGGCAGGAGCAGCAGCACGCATGCGCGCATGCAGAAGCAACCTTTTCGGCTTGCCTGTGCTGCAGCTTTGCTTGCATCCTACTATAGCTGCTCGCTGCTGGATAGTCACAATCGCGACTCACTGCATGACTCACACTGTGACTGTGGCGCAACCTAGGGCTCCGACCCTCTTGTGGAGACGTGCGCGGAGACGCCCCGGCCGGAAGAGAACGAGACCCAGCAGCAGCAGCAGCAGCTTGGCGAGGGACGTGCCAAGATGCTCGCTCGTGAATTAAGGCACTCACGACTCACGACTCACGACTGTGGTGGACGCGCTCCGATTGCCGCCGCGAACCTGAGCCACCGCACCAGCAGCAGCAGCAGCGGCATCATGAGCATCATCATAATTATCAGCTGCAGGTGAACATCCTTGGGGACGCATGCTGCGTGTGGCTTGCCGAGTGCCTGCCGCTATACGCTGCATGTGTGCTATACTTAACAAGACTCGATCATTCGCGTCGAACCCTCCTAACCGCAGTCTGAGCTAGCAGAACTCCGACCGATCAGGCACGGAGCAGCACGTTCGTGATTGCCGAGAGGGCAGAGGACCCAGCAGCTATATAGGTGGTAACTAGACACCGCTCACGACTCGACCGCAGAGGCACTCATGACTGTCTCTGCATGTGTCCACACGGACCGGGGTCGCAGCTAGTGCTTGTGACACAGCCACACGACGTGGTTTCACGAGGACCGTGGCTGACACCAAGCTGGGGCATTGCAGTATAAAGGTGCAGACGCACTTCGAAAAAATATCTCAAGTGAAAGCTCTGCCATGTTCACAAATCACAAAGACGCTGGAAACAGGCTTTCTGACACGGCTTCACATCACGGTCCACGACATCTATGCGATCACGTGACTGTGAGTGCGTGTGTATCAAGGTTATGGAGCCAATGGTCGTCTAAACTGCGTGCAAGTGGAAGTGGGGTGATCGCAGGTGTAGTGACCAGTACGAAACTCTTTACCTGTATAATAGAGGGACCTTGAAACTGGCCTCAATTCTGAGGCGAGCGCAGGAACAAGAGCATGGATGACCAAAAGTCACCTTCAGGTAGTGATTCCTGAGTGGTGAGGTTTTCGTGGAATTTGCAACGTCATCTACACCAGTCATGAGTCCGAAATCGTTCTGGCATGTGGCTGATGACGCAGCCGAAGTTGCGCACGCGTATCCAACGATCTTGATCCGCGTTTAAATGTCGCTCATAGCAGGCCGGCCCCAAACGGCGTCTCTGACCCTGCTCTGAACCAGCTCCCTCAGAGCAGCTCTAGCCTCGCCCTGACCTCGCACGTAGAAGGAGGCTTCCGAGCCTCGCATATCTGCGCTGGACGTGCAGGTGATGGGAGCAAAGAGCATGTCCAAGGTGGACACGTACGCCAGCAAGGCATCGTCTTGTCCGAGTGCGAAAGCAAAATCGAACGAGCCGCCGCCGGCCGGACCGTTGTGCCTCGAAGGACCCAAGTCGTGCTGTTGTTCGTCAAAGATCGAGGTCAGCATCTCGACCTCGTTGCCGAATGATGGCGCTAGGCTCACCTCTCGCTGACTTTGGAACATTGGCATGAAAGCATTGCTGGGCAGCTTGTATGGACTGCTGTCCCTGGCTGGGCCTCCTCCCTTGATGGACTCCACTGCTGGATTCCTCACATGTCTACCCATACCAAACGGATTAACGACAGGCGATGCAGGACTAGCGGGAGTAGCTGCCGATGCGCCCATCTGCGACAAACTTATGATGTGCTGCACGGCGCTAGCTCTGCTGACACCTTTGGGCATGATCAAAAAGCTGGTGGAGCCAGGAATAATGCGCAGTGAGAAGCGCTCCCCAAGCGAGTCGTAGACCAGGTTTTGCAGCTCGGCGCTCTGCTTCCGTGCCCACTGCGCTTGATGCGAGTGCGGGTCCCCCGCAGAGCGTGACCAGAAGCGCCACAAGATGGACGCTCCACGCTCTTCCATGTAGCTGCCTTCTGTACGCTCGGAGAAGTACGACAAAATTTCGCGCACTGGCGCCATCCATGAGAGATTATAGCCGGCGACCAAGGAGACCCATTGCCGTGCACCACTCCCCCCGGGGCTAGCTTCATCTTGGGAATGCGAGGTGTTGCCGACGTAGCTGACCGCGCATCCGTTCTCGGCGATCAATCCGATCGCCGGCAAATCTTTGGCGAAGCTTTCCAAGTCGCTCGTCCCTCTGCCACTCAATAGATATACCCTATTTTTCGTGTCAGCACAGAGGTCCTTGAGTAGCTTGATCAGCGCCTCCTCTGGTTCCTTTGGAAAATCTCTTTCTGGTGCTGGCATGAGAGTATCCTCGAGATCGATGAGTAGCAACCGTTTTCGCGCGGCTCTCCATTCGGAAATCAGCGAAGCGACTTCAAGTCGAGGAATAAAAGAGGATTGTCGCCTCTGAGTTTCCAAGTGCGCTCGTTCTAGCCGGCTGAGCAGGCTCGTCAGCCAGTGCTGAGAAGTCTGGGTCAAAACACATCGATGAAGATCTTCCCAGCGCGCAGACGCCTCTTCAGCAGACATTGTGACTGCTTTGTGAATGGCGTGAGCCACCTGTTTGGTATTCCACGGGTTGATGCCGATGCACGCCCGCAGCGCAGAGTACGTTCCGGTGAATTCCGAAAGGATGAGCGGCGAGTGCTTCTCCTCTTGACAAACGACATACTCATGTGATGTCAAATTCATGCCTTCGCGTAGACTGCTGGCCAGGAAAGCATCCGCGATGGTGAGGAGCGCGAGGTATTGACTGAAGGTCATGTCTTGCACGTGCAAGAAGACAACGGGCTGATATGCGAGGCTAGAGTGCTTGTTGTTGACGCGCGAGACCACCTCTGAAGAAGCGCCAATCTCGTCGTTGTCCTCAGTCGTAGCAAGAGCGATCTGAATGAGAACCACCTTGCCGACCCATTCGGGATGCTCGTCGAGAAAGACCTCGAAAGCGAGGAGCTTTTGACGCACGCCCTTGATCCAGTCCAGCTTGTCCCGCGCGACAATGACGCGCTTCCCATCATACCTTTCGCGCAATTTTGCCACCCACTCGCCCACCTCGGGATCTGCACGCTTCCGATTGAGATTGCGCACGTCAATTCCAATGGGAAATGCGCTGACCGTGACGAACCCGCCCCCTCTGCTGGAGTCCATCTGAATGCCTTTTGGCGTCGCTTCCAATTGCAATATACGACTGACTGTCTGTCTAAAGTGCCGGCAAAAGTTGTGGGTTTGAAAGCCTATCAGATCAGCGCCCAGCATGCCTCGCAGAAGCTCTTCTCGTACCGAGAGGCACCTAAAGATCTCGGACGAGGGAAAGGCAATGTGCAAAAAGAGGCCAATGGTGGCATACGGCAAGCGCTCACGGACCATTTGCGGCACCAACAAGAGATGGTAGTCGTTGACCCAGATAATGTCACCCTCCCTGTATTCGGCCACAATGGCATCTGCAAATCTTCGGTTGACCTCGCGGTAGCACACAAAAGCTTCGTGCTCTTGCTCCAGCCCGCGCTGGGACGGCAGTGTGTAGTGAAAAGTGGGCCAGAGGATTTGTTTGCAGAAATGTGTATAGTGACCCTGCATGAGGTCATCCTCTAACCACACTGGAGTGCTAGATCGCTCATTGCGGAGCCTGTCTGCAATCAAGGCGCGCTCGATCGGCCCAGCCCAGTCATCTATGGAGATGCCTGGCGCGCCAACATACACCTTGCCCGCTCGCAAGCGATCGCGAGATACGCTGTCGACGGCGTTGACCAAGCCACCGTTTGCGCTGGGATTCGGCTCAAAGTCGAATCGAGGAATGCGCGCTGGTGTCGACGAGGCGGAGATGATGCTCTCTCCGCCTGCATCCGTCATACTAGCTACGGAAGCTCGTCTGCCTACCGAACGCCCGGTCGATGACGGATTGCGGCGTGAACCGCAACGAGGTCCTGGTGCCCTGTTCTTGGAGCTCATGCGGTTGAAGGAAGAAGATGGCGGCATGATGCCGCCATGCGTCTGGCGCGCTTTCTCAGCCACCGCATTTGGAGAGCCAGCCCCAATCGCTGAGCCTGCATTGATTCTCCTGTCAGACCCCCTTCCGCTTCTGTCGTGAGGAGTCCCTAATGCTGATATCCCCGAGATCGCCTTGTTGTCCTCGTTGGATTTGCTGTGAGGTCGCGCGATTGGCCCAGGAGGTGAAGTCTCTGCAACGACGCCCCGTCCATGGTCATTGATGGTGCCCCCTGCAAGTGCGGAAGATACTGTGCCGACACCCGCTGTCGCAGCAGATTGCGCACCTGATGGCTTTTTCGCACCTCCCAGTCCAGTGAGACCTAGCGAAGAGTGATGGTGTGGAGTGCTGGCACCTCCAGTCGCAGCACCGCTCATTCCTTCTGCGCGTGCTTGTGGCACCTTCATAGCTGACATGCTCAGATTCATGGGCGGCCGACTCAGTGCCCCTTGCGAATGGCCTTTGGCATTCGGGGGAAAGCCCGGCGTACGCACGGAATGACCAGGCGTTTGAGATCCGTGTCGAGGGGTGACAGCACCTGAGCCGAATGGATGATGCCTCTCTTTGTCACCGGGCGTCTGTGGACCTGGTGTGGAGAGAGCATGCATGGAAGTTTGCTTGGCCTAATGCGAGACGACCAAGAGGTGAGCGTCAGCTTTTGGCGTTCAGCTCGCCGCTCATTCGCACTCACAGCCAAGTCTCCGATGATGCTGAGCGGCGTCAAGGTGCCAGCTTTGCCCCCAGCCTTGGCTCCTGGAGTCTTTGTGCCCGATCTCGAATCACTCTCGCCAGGGACAGTCAAGCCGAGGGCGCCTGGAGCAATGCCCCTGGGACCGAATGGTGAACCACCTTGCGTGAAGCCACCCTTGTTGTCTCTGCCCCCAACATGCGAGCCGCTTCCGGCCGACCTTGATAGAGGCGTCGCAGCACTCAGGGAGGAGCTCGAAAGCTGGGTGCCCGGTGAAGTAGAGGCGACGCCCCTTCCGTGATCAGAGGCTGCGGCTACAGGGATGTCGGTGCCATCAGCATTCGCTCCTCGAGTATCTGTGAGTGCCGCAATGTTGGGTCGAAGAGCACCACTCGGGCTGTTGCGGCGAGATCGCGTCGCTGCGGAAGCGTTGGCAGGCGACGGCACACGAATCGGCTGAGACTCCAGCGTGCTGGAGCCGCCTTGTCCAGACCCTTCGGATATGAGACTGGTCATTGTAATCTTGCGAGCATTTGCGTCTGCGCTGAAAGAGCCTCGAGCTGATCGCGTCGTCCGCTGTACCCTGGCAGCACCGATCTCGGGTCCACTGTCCTCGTCGTCGATGTCGACGGCGCTGTCATCTTCCAGCGCATGATCCCTCGCTCTAACACTAGCCACACTGACGTGCTCGCGAGACTCGGGCGCCGACTTGGAAGCCGAGTTTCGTTGGGGTACATCTAGGCTGGTAGGTCCGCTGCTCTGGACAGAACTTCTGAGATTCGCTTTGGCGAGACGATCGGAGAGCTCGTGTAAGGGCAAGTGATGCGTGGCAGCCGGCGGGGTATTGAGGGCATCTTCAGCGCGTGAAGAGTCGGCAGGAGAGTCGACGACGATTTGGCCTCCACCGCCCCCACCTTCGCCTAGAGTGGCTACGTGCCCTGCTGCGTCCGAATCTTCGTCCCAGGGATGAAAGGCCAGCGTGTCTGGCAGGAAGAGATGCACCAACAGCAAGCGGTGACCTACGCCTGACATTGTGAGCACTGCGCCGGGATTTGTGACCACAGTCTAGAGCCCAAAAGGATGACGATGATCGAGCTGGATAGGAGGGCCTTCCTGTTCGTGGGCGGGCACGAGAAGTCAAAGCTTGTAGCATGCAGGGTGCATGCTGCTGGTAAGCACCGGCAATCTTTGAAATTTCTTGAGCCGTGCGCATCGCATGCTGCAATCACGCAACGCACGCGCTGCCGGCATGCAGGCGTGCCATCGATTTCGCTTGCTTTTCCCCGAGAACGCTGTCTGACACGTCCTGCAATTTCCCCTCGACACTCACTTTCCATCCACTTCCGTCAAGCGATTCAGCTACGACGTCTGATCCGAGGCATTATAATCATTTCTTGACTATCATTCGCAGGGCGAGTATCCCGCTGTCCCTTCAAGCATTCAAATGAAGGAAGATCAAGAACGACATTGCAATGCGAACGGATTGGAGTCACAAGCATGAATTCGAACTTGATCGTTGCACCTACTCCCAAATGCCATGTACCGCCTTGAGCCCTGATGGTAAAGATGAGGTACGAAGGGCTAGCTGGCAGGCACAAGACCGGCACATGAGCGGATCTTCGTGACGTCGCCCAGGATGCGTGACACGAACTAAATTCTGCGGCCAACGTTGCCGCTAGCCACGCGCCACAGCGCTCGCGACAGAGAAATGCCTGGCATGCCAAACCGAGAGAGCTACATCAATGATACCTGCTGTTCGACGACCACCAACGCGACAAAACTTACCCCAAGCGTCGAACTGCGCCAAGCAGAGTCGAATCAAGACGAGCTTTAGCGGCAGCTTGTGACGTCCGGCATAAGAAACTTACAGTACGGGTAAAGCACTCGCACAGTACCAACAATACTGTCCAAAGGGCGCTTTGACAATCAGCTCACTGCGTGCGCATGTTATCAATGTATGGGGCACGACTCACAAAGCATGGAGCTTGCCCAATTGATCAGCGCTGCAGCCCAGTAATCCAACCCAGCCTTGAGCAAATGGAGATGCACGAAAGCGCTATAGCTCCAGTAGACTTGGCCGTGTATTCTGAAGATCGGCATGTTCGTCAGCATGACGCGAGCGAGCGAATCACTGATTGCGAGGGCTGTTATCCACTTACAGGTAAAGGGAAAAGGCGTTCCGGCCCAGGATGCTCCATGGACGCAAGGTAAAAGCGATCCGAAACGCATCGCACAGGTCACAAAGCAAAAAGAAACCAAGCGCGAAGCTGCGGAGAATACGTCAAACCATTAGGTACTCAATGCCCAGTGTACGCCGGCACGAAACCTGCACGCACAAGAAGCTATCTAGGCTCGGCTGAAACAGTACGATAATGATCAGCTATAGGAAGCCATTAAGAATGCGGACCACCACGTACTTCATAATAAGGTGGCCCAGCTTGCGATGCGCGTGCCGCGTCGAGATCTGCATGAATGAGATGCTAGATCGCGTGCCACGGATCGAACGCATCGACTCAGCGCAAGCAAATCCTCCACGACCCAAGCTGCTCACTCACCTCTTTATCACGGTAAATTTGCTTGTCTGCGGCTGCACTCCACCATGCCAATGCAGCTCCCGTCGTGAAGAAGATCCATCCGATGGCCTGGGCAGGAATCTGGATCCTTCCCTCGCGAAATCCGAAGCGTGCCGCAAGTCTTGAACGAAGGCCCATGAAGCGCTTCTCACGGTACTTGAGCTGCGCCAGCCATGAAGCAAGACGTCGGCTTAGCAAGCGGCGCGACGATGTTTCACAGGTCTGGTTAACCTCGCTGCTCAACTCACTCGATTGTCCAAATCGCTCAGCATCAGACCAGCGATGAAGAAGTAGTCCCAACGCGCAGCCCACCAGGACACCACAAAGCACACGACGTAAAAAGAGATGCGCTTGGCGTGGTTCGGGATGCTGTTCGCGACAAGCGCGCAAAGGAAGGTCGTCCAAGAGCAGCTGACGATGACGGGGGTAGTCCACAGAATCCCAGTCGCGTACGTTGAGGTGGCGACCGGAACGTCGCCCGGTGCAGTGAACCACAAAAGCAAATCTGCACCGGGGTTCAGGCGTCAGGTGGATCTCTGCTTGCTCTGCGCACCTCAAGGTCCCCTCACAAGTGTTCAGGAACTGGCCGACCGAGTCGTAAGGCGCTAAGTAGCTCCACGATGACCAGGTTCGGGAGGGCAAACGACGCATCCAGACAAATGCGCCACAGTCGGACAACAAGTACGAAAAGCTGAAGCACAGCCGCAGCGTCAGTTCAACTTCGTAGTAACGCCATCACTAGGTCTGTTGGCTCACGTCATAGCCGCCGTGATGGGTACCATCAGTCGTGGCGCTCTTCGGAAGATGGCTTCAGCAAGATCTGCTGGGCTTTTCTTGACTCTGGACAGCGGGCGCTGGTCAGGTCTAGCACAGCAGACAGGAGTGGGAGTTCGCCGAACTCACTGGAAGCGGGCTACCATGACGCGTGAAGCTAGCATCTGTGGCACCAGGACGCGGTCATGCGCAGCTCAGCATCTGATACTCGGCCTTTTGACAACTCTGGCTTCATGCTCACGAAGAAAATGCCAACGTTGAGGTCACCATTGGCGACGATGGGGCTACGCGACATGCGACCTTGCGTCAGTAATCAATTTGGCGAGACGGTGCAACGGCTACTGACCCGGCGATCTTGCTGAAAGGTTGATCAATCTCTGCTTAGCTTGTAGACTAGCACCGCTCTGTTCGCTTACGCTGCGCGATACTCACTAGAACAGCTCTGCCATCTTCGGGTACTGAGCAGGCGTCGAAGGTGTCCAAGCGGCGAACGAGTAGCAAAATATGAGCAACCAATGATGTGTGGCTACCAGGAGACAAGCCATGCCGCGCAGGCCGTCCAAGTAGTCGACTCTGCGAGCACCAGAAGCCGTGGTGCGCGTCGCACCTGGGGTAAACATCATATTGTGAAGGTGCCCCCTGATTGCTTCTAGAAAGCTTCTTGGCACGGCGGGCGCAAGCGCTTCATCGTGTTGGGGTCGACCCGAAGCAAGCCCACCTTCTGCACAAGAGGCTTGAGAATCTTGCGCTTCGACGTGAGCCTCCTCGGACCACTCGATAAGTCGAAGGCTCGGATACAGATCGAGAACGCTGACATGGCTGTGAGATCTGCGCGGGCTCATGAGCTCCAGCGTGGACGCCTTGGTTGAAAGCTGAGGACTGCTCGAGGAGGCTGGAGGCAATGTTCACGTCAGTCGCAGAGTGATATGGGATCACTTGATCGATGACTCACGCTCTGGAGTGGCGAGACGCTGAAGCTCGAAACTGCGACTGAAGAGGGTGAAGGGGGACCCTCGTACATCCTCAGCATTCGCCGGTGACGAAGTGCCAATATCAGCATGACCGTCGTCTGCAAAGGGATCTCTACTCCATGAGCAAACACGTGGTGTGCTAGGATCATCTTTCTCCTCTCCAATCACGAAGGCTATTTGACGCTCAAATAGACCAAGATCATCCCAATCGGCCACTGTTCCCGTCAACCTCTTCTCCCGTTGACGGGTCTGATCATTTTCCACATGGTCAAGAAAAGGATCGGCCGCTGCCCTGCTGGAGGTCGGTCCTGGTTCCTGGGCGCTACTTTTACGCATTCGATCCATCAAGACGGCTCGACGGTGCTTCAAGGCTCGGTGCACGAAAGCATGACCCAGAACCAAGGCGAAGAGAGATGCAAGAACGATCAAAAGGTCCGCACTCCATTTCTTCGCTGAAGGGGAGGGAGAGACGATGTCGATCGGCTTGAGTGCGGCAAGAGGGAACGGAGTCGAGTCGCTGCTGCGCAGAGTGAGGTCGTCGGTGATGCACACTGGCGAAATGCCGCTTTGAGCCCGCGAACAACGTTGTTCGAAAGACAGCCCTCTCTCCGGCAGGCTGGAGTTGAAAAAAGCTCTCACGAAGATGATGTACGCGATTGAAGACTCTGAAAGCGGAGGGCCCATAGAGACGGATTGTTCGCCGTTGGAATAGTGACGAAAGGATAGGGCGGTGGGAGCGTGCGGCAAAGTGCCGCGTTTCCATTCTGGTTCGCGTCTCGCAAAGAATACTGGCGTGCTGTTCGAGGCATCAAGACTCCAGGACACTTCGCCGGGAAGCCACGCGATACGGTGTTCGTGCACTCTCCCAGGAACCAAACCGATGTCTGTAAAGTTTTGCCGAAGAGCAGAGAATCCATGAAGCGAGGGGCCGGCCATGTCCCACCGAAGAGTAGCGGTTAGAGGCTGGTCTCCCATTGTCAACAGCGTGGAAATGGTTGAAGAGACATTACGATGGAGGCTCACTTGCGGAAAAGCAACCAAGAAGCACTGTCAATCCTGGACCAAGACATTGTTCGAGCTTGCCGACTTACTTTCGAGTGCTGTGCCAGCCGCGAGTTTGTCGAATCGAAGCGCAGCTGAGCTCGGCACGGTCGCAAACATCAGCACACACACTGATGATGTATCGGACACTCGACGACACTCACTCGTGAAAGAGCCAAACAGGATGTCCTGCCTTTGCGAACGAATTTGAGCGCCGTAAGAGATGCGCTCTTTGAGCAATGCCGGTTGGACCTCCAGAGCGAGTGCATCAAGAGAAGCGTTGGCCGTCATGTACGCATTCGATGTGTGGCTTCCAGATCGAAATGTGGCGGTGTACCTTTTCGGCGGCCAGGCGCATACTGTCAGCAGATGAGCAGCTCGGCGGAGACGCAGCTATCACCCACCCGTCCTCCCACTCGTTGAGGTTCTCGACATTGGACCAAAGAGCGCCATCTGTTGAGCTCCCGAGGAAATCGCCGTTCTTGTCGACTGGATCAAAGATAGCACCGTCGCTCTCGTTGAAATAGCTGATCAGAGCGTCGGTCCAGAGACTTCCCGTGGCAACATCATAAAAGCCGCATTCGCAGCGTGCATAGGCGAATGATGGCACCCAGGAAAGGCAAAAGAGGAATACAAACGCACTCATCATGATCGCATGCCTGGTCTGCTGGAGAATGGCATGAGAAGTCGTGAAAGGAGAGGATCGTCATCAAGTGATGGGGATTTGTTGCAACACCGCCCTCTACAAAGGCTAGAGCTGTTCCCATGCACAGGGGGCTGCTGGGACCACTGGTGACTCACGAGCCGAAGCTCAATACCCTACATTCGCATAAGTCTCCTCTCGCTGCTCGGCGGCAGCATGGTCTAGAGAGACGTCTTGTGCCTCCCACGCGTCGAGGCAAGCCAGCCAGGATTCCCGAAACTCGCACCTGATATCAACTCGAGCCCACTTTTGAGCACCAGCCACGCAGCCAGATGCTGGCTTGCTCATTCGACAACAGTCACCAGTCGTTCAACAAACGTGTGCAAAAGAGCGATTGATCGCAAAGATATTTTACACGTGCACGCAACAGAGATGCGCAGCTGGAATCGTGAATCTGGATCGATCGACATGCACACGAATTGACTCACGACTCGTGAGCCGTTTCAGAGATTCGCGATGCATGCATGACTGTGATGGATCGCAAGGCACGGCTCGCACTCAAGAGTCGTCACGAGTCTGGGTCTTGAGTGTCTCGTCTACGTGTATCGCGGCGCATCAAAACATATGCAAAGACGCCACGCAGAGACGGCTTCTCAAGAGATTTCCCAAAGCCGCCCCTGACTCAAGACAGCGGACTTGCGTCAACTCTGCTCGCAGGCTAGCAGCGAGACATTCACGATTCACATTGCACATACCTATCGTCTGTGTGCAACCAGCAGCCCGCACGACATATCGCCTCCCGCAGCGCTGAAGAAGGATTGCAAACCGCAGTGACGGATGGCCAGGCCGTGCTTGAACCTGAATCAAGAAGCTCAATCGAGAAGGTCCCAGAAGCATGTGAAACGCACGCGAGTCACAAGTGAAGTCTGCTGCCCGCCTTTGATGATCGACCCTTCCACCAATAGTGGCGTCAGAACCTCGCTCACTGCGCATGGCATATGCATCTCAACCACAATTGAATTACGAATGAAGAATCGTGAATCAATCAAAATCACAAATTGTAAAACAGGTTTGTGATTCACCTTATTTTGCTCGGCGCCGTGGCGGAATATCGTCGCCTGCTACGCGTCACATAACCTATACATACGAGCTTTAATTCGTGATTGCCATCAGCAGTCATTCAAATTACGCACCGGTCGAAGGATAGGGAGCAAGCGAGCGGACTTTCGCCTTGACGCTCAATCACGCTTGACGCGGAGAATAGGAAGCATTCATATTCACGATTCGTCAATCACGATCGCGATCGCGTGGTCCAGCCCTGGTTCGATTCAGGTATCATTTGGCCATCCAAAGAATACCCTTCGACCCCGAGATTTCAGACCTATAGGCACATTCTTGATCTCCATCTTTGACTCATCACACTTTTATCGTTTAAATATCTTGCAAGCGGCCTACCGTCAAAAGGGGCATGCATGCATGCATCGATCAGGAAGGATCTCCATCACGCAAACCCGATCGACCAATGCTGCCACCTCAAGAGCCAGACTGTGCGAAACATGATTACTTGGGCGACAGCCGGACCTTGCATGCGGCGATCCGGCTCTTCCGACGATGATTTTCAAGGGCGCGGTCCTGGGCGCTCACCACTTCTTCAGCTCTTCACTCATTTAGATCGCTTCGCTTCGGGTCTCGTTCTGATTCAGGATTCACGATTGAAGATCACAGCGCGGCCGCTGCATATAACGCTAGACAAATTGAACGTGGTATATCGACATCAGCTTACACCATATGCGCAGCAGGCTGCTCGGCACAAAATCACGGGACCATGTATTCTGCTGCATGCTGTCACGCCGCAGCACGAAATGCCTGCCTCAATTGGAGCGTTGGCGGATGACATACAGCCAGACTTCTCACGAAGCGTGTCTCGCTTGATGCCTGCAAGATATGAAGCAGTCACACAATCTCTTGCTTTGGCACACGACGATCTCGAATCTTGAGTCGATTCGCCTGGCTCGGCTCGCAGCTTGTCCCGACTCAAAGCACAGGTCATCCGGTAATCACCAATCACGAACCACAAAATGCTCAATCCACGACCTGATTGCGCGAACGGTTCGATTGGATTGGATTTGTGGATCGTATTGGCCTGAATCAGGCGCGGGCTTTCTGCACGCACGCGCCGATCTCGAGTCAGAACAGTCACGACAGCGCACCAGCGTCAAATATGACACGCAGGAATTGCGCTGCCGCGCTTCAAGCAAGGGCTCGGCAAGAACACCTGATTCTGACGCTCAGAGACTTTGGAGCACGTTCCATCTGGCACAGCGCGTCCATCTCCATCTAACGTTGTCTCACGGCGCAATCAAGAATGGAAGGAGCTGGCTGGATCGAGCAGGATCATCCACTCGATCTTCGCATGCACATGCCGCCTCTGACTTGCCTTTGTGACCAGCAGCATGCAGCGTCGGTGAGCCAAGAGTCTCATCAGCTGCCCAAATGCTTCTATGCCAGTCATTCACGACTCCCAAATTGAAGATTCATGTCCTCGCACACCGTTGGCTTCCGGCGACTTTTGGCGCAGCGCCGCACTTCCACGATGCCCCGCTTCGCCATTGATCCGAAGAGATCAGGACCATTCCGACTGCTTGTTGAAGGATTACTCGTTGGGCGAGATAGGCATCTCGAGCACCCAAGAACACGACATAGCAGCACTTCTCCACGATCAAAAGCAAGTTCGACTAAGCTGGATTGAAAGTGAGTGCAGCTCATCAGAAACCTTTCGCGTCTTGCTTCGCCTGACTTGCAATTAGGTTCCGGGGCAAGAGCACGCTTTCGTCTTGCGAAAGATAAGCCCTGCATCGCTCGCTGAAACTTGGTGGGGAGGATGGCCTTTGGCGAGTACATGCGCGACAAGGGGCATTCATAGCAACATATCAAAGTCACGCTCACCCAACGACAGCGTAGTCTTGAGCAATCACAAGTGCTCAAAAGACCACAGACCACCGCACGCTTCAATTAGCCGATGTCGGCGTGCGCTGATAACGATCGTCATCGTTGCTCACAGCTGCATGGGTGCACGTATCACGGCATGCAAATCACCAGCAAGGCAGTGTCCGCAGTGCAGCGGAAGCAGTCAAAGCTCCGATAGCGCACTTGGCAAAGACGTTCACTTTACTAGGCAGGACTGCAGTAGAATTTGAGGTCTTACGAGAGCGAAAGCGCTCTAGCATCCCACTGGCCTCTGTTGGGCGATAACCTGATAAGTCACGACGTCATTTTTCACTCTCTACTCACCGGCGTGTGAATAAGCAAATAGGTGCATGATCGAGGTTCCCCTTGGTACACCTGTCTGTCTGTCGACCACCAACGCTCTTACATCGCCACAATGCTAGAGGAGAAAGTCGCCCTTCACGAGAGCTCGCATTCTTGCGGGCTTGCCGACTCAAAGACCCAACCTCCTCGTAGTCTGCACGCAGAAGACTTGAGTGCCAGACTACGTCTGCTTGGCCGCATCGAGAAGGATACGCTTCGTGAGTACTGAAGTGCGGCCAGTCTAGCTAGCATGCCGACGCTCAAGCTGCCTTTTCCGCCACTGCTTGGGGCAGAAGTTCCAAGTTCGCCTCGTTCACCAAGCCGAGCCACTCGCTCTCCGACGATGGCGTCGTCTGCCTCGCCCGAAGAAAACGTTTCGTCTATGAGATCAACTCCTCGCAGTGACGCACCTTCGCTCGGAACACCTTCGCTCGGAGGACTGCCATCGCCCATGATACGACTCAAGACCAGACTCGAAGTCGAGGATGTCATTCTACGATTTGAGTACGAGTGAGTGTCCAGTCGATCATCTGTTGGCCACCCTCAAGAGTATTGATCTGATGACGATAGCGTTGTAGCACCTCGCCAGCATCATTTGAGCAGGATCCCGTGGTAGCCACTCGTGCCAAAGAAGAACTATGTTTCACTTTGGACGACGCGCACGCACCTCTCTTGCCCACTCACCTTGGCGAAATCGTCTCTCGTCTCGAGACACCAGCGTCGCGCGCCTTTCTTTCAGCGGTAGTGGCTGTCGAAGCTCGCTCAGCGCGCTGGCGTCCGACACGCCGCACTGATAGCGACCGTGCACCAGCTGTTAACGACTTACCTCCTGCAGAGCTCTTGCCATCGCCTTGGGCATTCCAGATGAGCTCTCCCGCCTCACCAACCGAGTGTGAACATCAGTCTGCCGAGCATCAACCCAGCGTGGAGCGAGTCTACGAAGTAGGAGGTGTCGAACACGTTCAACTCAGATGCAATCTTTGCAGCGGTCAAGGAGAGCATGCTTGCGTCCGTTGCCTCGCCACCCAACCGGACGAGTGCTTTGCTTGCGAAGGCACAGGGGTCAACTACAAGGGCAAGCAATGCGCAATCTGTCTCGATGGCAATGGTCAATATCTGTGCACAACCTGCCGTGGCTCTGGATGCCAACCGTGTCGAGCTTGCAGTGCCTTTGGCTTTGTCGAGCACGCTTTCACCATCACGTCCCGAGTGAGTCGAACGGGCTCAAGCCACCGATACGTGTGACGCCGCGCAAAGCTGATGCCTCCATGCACTTGTGGTGCAGATGCACTTCTTGCGGTTTCCTGCCATCGACCTCGCTTCCGCAAACGTCATCCAGTCAGCATCTCAATCGTCCAAGGAACGTCACCAGGACGCGATCGCTCTGCTTTGTCAGAAAGTCAACGAGGTGCTCGAGGCAGTCAGTCAGAGGCCCGGAGCAAGCAGACCAGTGCTGGTGCCCGTCTACGCCTTGGCAGTCGTGAAGCCCACCTCGGGCACGATGAGCCCTTCCAAAGCCGACGGTAGATCGCTCTTTGCGCCAAATGAGATTAGCCACGCTGCAAACGAGAACGGTGCATCGATCGATGGCGAAAAGACCGACTCGCCAGTGCATTCAACACCCAGCACTTTTGCCTCTGGAAAAGATGGCCCTGCTATCTCCACCCGGCGTGCAGGTGGTCTTTCAGTTGCTCAAGAGAAAGTCTCCTCTGCAAGGTTGTCCACCGTCTCCATGCCCAATATCGACAGGTCTGGCCAGGCTGGGCGCACCAGTGGGCTCAGAGCAAAAGTGCGCGCCTCAATCAGCGGACTGACCCGTCGAGTGAAGCGCCACAAAGACGTTGGGGGCCAGCTAGCCTGAACCAGAATTCCACGCACAGGTCCGCTACGTAGAATGCTTCTGCACCGCGAGCTAACACAGATGCCCAGGCTAAACGACGTCCGGCGTCACAGCAGCGGGACTATTCTTGATAGGTTTGCTAGTCAGTCGTTGCCAATCAAAGTCCTCGAGTCACAAGCATAGACGAATGGACGTATCCCCCTGCACCCCCCACCGGGCGCCCTTTTGCCCCCTCCTCTCCTTGGAGTCCACATTCGCGAATTTTTACAGACCTGATACATCAACCACAACGCGTCAATGTCATACCCTAGAGCAAAGCTCCGCACATGTAGCCGTGTGCACTCGTCGTGGATCACGAATCCGTCCGAGCTTTACTCCAGGGCTCGGGAACGAAGAGCTTGATCGGGGAAAAGCGACGCGCCATCAAGAATGGCAGCCTTCGAAGTGTCACTGCGCTATTCACCGTCAATCATGTGCGTTATTTGGGCGAAGAGGCAGCCGGAGATTCGTCGATAGAGTACATTCAACACGGTTCGGTATGGATCCGCGAATGAAGAGAGTGAAGCGGAGCGTAGGTAGCATGGATGGATTGAGAGAGAAAGAAAAGCAACGTCTTGCTCGATTCGTGTTCTCGCATGGAGGGAGAGGCTGCCTAGCAAAGGGAATAGGCGAAGAAGCGATCTACGTGTAGCCGCTCTGCAGGTCCGTCTGCTCGTCCACCCAGAGAGGTACAAATCACGCTGCATGCTTCTCTGCCCTGAACAGTGCTGATTCGAGTTCGGCAGACCGATTATGCTTGTCGTGTGATACGCTCAGTCGGTAGCAGTGACAGCCTTCTTCTTGCCGCTAGTCTTGATGAGGGACTTGTGAATGTAAGGAAGAACACCACCACCTGCAATCGTGGCGCGGACCAAGCTGTCCAACTCCTCATCACCACGAATAGCCAGCTGCAAGTGACGAGGCTTGATACGCTTCATCTTGAGGTCCTTGGCAGCGTTACCTAGAGTCGCATATGCAGATGTTCAAGTCAGTCTGGGGTTGCTATGAGCGCCATCGCTGATGTATCGCGCTGTTCACTCACCAGCAAGCTCGAGCACTTCGGCAGTGAGGTACTCCAAGATAGCACTGGCGTAGACGGCAGCCTTGGCACCGACACGAACGTGGTTCTGTCCGCGACTCTTCAAATGACGGTGGATTCTACCGACCGGGAACTGAAAATGAAAGGAGAATCAAGGGTCAGCAATGCATGACGAGACGAAGCATGCGTCACCGAGTGTTGACCAGCCGAAGGGCCAGCCGGAGTCATTCACAGCTAGGACGAGCTCGGCGCGCAGTGCAAATCTCGACTTTGTTTGCGGTCGCAAAGCTTGCCGGGTGTCTCGAATGAAGATGGCGACAGCTGGAAAGCGTCACGGACGTTGAGAGTGGGCTCCGCGCCTGTGGCGAAGCGGTACCGTTGCTTCCGCCACGACACGGAGCTCAGGTCCCTGTGGCGCTAGAATTGCCATAAAGGAGCGTCCGACCACCTGACCGACCATAGCGATGACCACCTGACCAACCATAGCGATGTGGAAGAGCTACAGGCCGCCCTTCAGCTCGGTCGCGCTAAGCTCCCCAAAGCGAGCATGCTGCAAGCCACCACGTCGTGATCTTGCGACTGGAAATTTGTACTCACTTGCAAACCCGCACGGAAAGATTGAGTAGTGGCCTTCTTCTTCTCGCCGGCACCCGAGACCTTGGAAGCCCCACCAACGCTAGCCTTTCCACCGCGAGCCTTTGCGTCCGACATGATGCTCAAAAGTACTTGCAAGTGGGAGCGACCGAGTCTACTTCCCCCAAAAGAAAAAAGAGAACGAAGAAAAGTTTGGAGCTTATGATGCTCCGACTCGACTCGATCAGGTGCGTGGTCCGAAACGAAGACGACAAAAGTTGCAATGCGCAAATCGGTGACGAACGCTGCTGATAGATGATCGTACTTCTGGGCTGTAGAGGTGGGCGACGAGGCACAAGTCGATAGGATATGATGGAGGATCTGAAGATCAGAGTCCAAGAGCCGCGTGCTTCCAATGAGGATCGCGCGTCAATAACGCGCAATGCGCAAAGTCCACGGAGGAGGCCGAGGCGCGCAGCGGCGGTGCTGGGGGGGGGCGCGACGCGCTTGCGCGCCCACCCCGCCGACGCGTGCTTCTTGGCACTTGAGCAGTGTGAGCGATATGCGCAAGTCTGTGGCCCGACAGCACCGATTCAAACCCGCGTTTTTTGCGCGTGGGCACATCGAGCGAGCGAGCGAGCGATCTATGGAGCGGACCGCCACTCACCCATTCGTGATGCATCTCGTCATTCATGTTTGATCGCCGTGATGCTCACAGCGGCACTTGTTGGATTGATTGATTGCCTTTCGACCGCAACGGACTACTCACACTCGTCGTTGAACGTTCAGGCACACTCTGACTGAGACAAGCGCGGATTCAAGATTCCACGATTTGATAGGCACCGGAGGCTACGTACACGATGCAGGGGCAGGATTCGGGGATCGAAGCTGATGTATGTCTGTCGACCGCATCCCGATCCGATGCTGGCCTCACAAGACGCATGCAGTGATGACCATTCGATCTGTCCCGACGCTCTCGCAAGCGACGCCAGCTTGGCCAATCGAGCACACGCTGCTTGCCTTCATGGCTACTCTGCGTCGACGCGAGGAGCGGCGATGACTACTTTGGGCTTTGGCGCTCCGCGGGCAGTGGGGTTCCACTTTGGTAGCGATGTTGTTGCAAGGTCAGAAATCAGCTCACCATACTGCTTTGCAGTGCATCCACCCGCGCTCACCTTCTCGTACTTGGCAACTTGGCGGAAATGAGCAAAGACTGCTCCAATGCTCGACATGGTAAACCAAAGTGGACAGCAAATGCCGAAGAGAATGATTGCCCAGGGTCTTGTGAAGGGAGATCGGTTGCGCAGGTTGATCATGGACACAGTGGCAAGACTGAAATGAGGCCAAGGGCGAGCCTTCATCAGCACACACGGTGCTCGACTAGCGTCCAGAATGACTCGTTGCCCCCTCACCTGATTATATTGAAAGCCAGCAACCAGTTGGTGACGTGATATCCGGTCCTGCACGCGCAAGCGAGAGGGAGCGTGAGCTGAATGCAAGAGAACGAGGCGGAAAGGCATTGGCATGACTTACAGACCGTACCAGAAGTCCGCGAAGGTGCGAGGCGGATTTAGAATCACGTATGCCAACAGCAAGCAAGTCTGCAAAGAGACATGCTGAGCAATGGCCGCAGCACTCACTTTGCTTGCGCACTCACAAGCTGAATCGGCAGATCTGCAATCAAAGCCAAGTCGAAGTCAGCGACACCTTTCACGTTCGAATCCTTCGCCACATAGGCCGAATCACTCACAAAAGTACATTTCGCGAAAGGGGAGGAGGAACCACATTCCAAGCCGGCTGCGGAGCTTTGCACCGTGCGCACCTCTCTTGATCGCCGTCAAGGAGTGACGCAGAGCTACCTGAAGTGGGGCTAGGTGGATCAAGACGTGTAATCGTGCTACCACAAGGTCAAGCTTGGTACGCACTTGAGTCCACCCTTGTGACCAGCGAAGTCTCTGTTTGAGCAACGCCTTGAAAGTCGTTCTGAAGAGTGGCGCGGATAACACGTGGGTAAAGGTAAGGGAGCACGAGCTAGGGAACTCGGAGTGGCACTCACGGAGCGGTCTCGAAGGACACGATCTTGATGTCGTAGGCGACTCTCGCGCCGCTAGTGATGGCTCGCATGGTTGCATCAATGTCTTCGGTCTGGAGAGCGAGCGAGTCGTCAGCACTCTGCGCTCGGTCGTCGAATGGCCACGACACGCACCAGCATACGACCGTCCATGCCTAGGGAGCGCAATAGTGATGCGTTCCAGTAGCCGTTCGACCCGCCGAACCTGATCACACCCAAGCCACCCCAGTCAGGCTGTTGAACGCATAAACACCAGAGAGATGCGATCGTGCACTTACAAGCCGAAACCGTGCGCTGAGCAAGATTTGAATTCATCCTTCGGTCATCTACAAGCAGCAAAATGAAAGCGGAAAAGAAGGGTGGCGTGAAACTCACCAGCTGCGCGCCCAAGGTGAAAACATCCGTAGATGGCGTCGAACTCGGCTGCAACCACTACGCCCAGACAAGCCAACGTTCAGCATCCACATTGATGACCATCCCAAGTCTGACCACGAGTCTCTCACAACGTGTGAGCCAGGTCTCGTCGAAGTTGTAGATGCAGCAACGACCTGTACATAGGAGGGTTTCCGTCAGCATAGTTGAGGCATGGATGCTCATGCTCTCTCTCTCTCTCTCGACTTCCCTTGAACTACGTCGATATCTCCAGTCTTGAAGCACCTTGCCGCCCAATGAAGCGCGCAAGCTTCTGGACAGTGATCAGCATCGCTGTAAGAGGAGTCGAGAAGGGCCCATCAGATTTCACAGAGGGTTGCGCTGAATTTCTAGCAATCATCCTGTGCTCACAAAATGGCGACGATGTCCGCTATGCTTGACACATTCTTCAAGTAGTAATTCACATTCTGCACGGCTCATAAAGTCTCTCAACGCGGAGCGGCGAGCGACCAAGGTCCAAGAGAACGCACTCACATCGCACTTGCTCTTACTACCCAAGACCTTGTGCACTTGTACATTATCGTAACGTCCCGCTAGAGCTTGCATTTCCGCTTCCAGAGCTTCCATGGGCTTTGGCGTGTTGTAGACCACCATGAGATTGAATCGAGACGCGGAGTAGCGAAGCTGTCGGATGATGTAGCGCATCTGCAAGGTGCACGATCGACATCAGCATGACGCTCACGCAGGGTGTCAAGGTCCGGCACCGCACCTGCTTTAAGATGATGTCGGCCTGCAACGGATGTGTCGGTCAGCTCCGCCTCAACAAGGCCTGGCTCGCGAACCATTCACCTCATTCGGCAGGTAGGCTACGACCACAATGTCGAACTGCACCGGGTGAGATGGGAGTTGAGATCGAACTTGGCAATAGAATCAAATCTCTCCCAGCTCATCACTCACAAAGGGACAATCCTTCTCGCGGGCCAGATCAGGAAAGCCCTCCTTCTCCGCCTTGCGTCTGGCACGACGCGCCAGTATGGCAGGTCTGATGGAGTGCACCGCTTCCACGGTGACTGACAGCGATACAAAAGTTTGCAGCACCGTATACGCCCAAAACAATCCTTCGTTCCAACGAGGTGGAAGCGCGATGTAGAGGAGCAAGCTGTCGAACGCCGCGAGATCACAGGGAAGGGGGGAGGATGAAGCTTCGAAACCCAATTCATTCCCAATCTTACTCACGAAGATACTAGGAAAAGAGAAAGCAGAACCAGAGGCGTCCCTGCATCACATTTAGGGTCAGTCGTGAGTCGTGAGTGCCCCGCAGCGGAATGTTTGACGCGTACAACGAGCTGATGGAATAAGCTCACATTCCATGACAGCATCGCTGGCCGTGCCTATAGCGGCTGCGAGACCGCTGGAGGGGGTCATGTCGGATGCTTCGCCTTTCGTATCTTTCAGCGTTGCTGCAGTATCGATCCTTGAGGCGGCGAACGATGCTTGGATCCAAGCTTACTCTCGAAGTAGCTGTCGAAGTGCAGAGAGTGAAGAGCGGCGCAGGCTTTGACGGAAGACAGGTCAGCTGGCGAATTGGATATCGGCATAGCAAGCACCCTGATCACTCTGCCCTGCTTTTGTTTTGTGAATGTCGAGGTTGTGTGGTGTGTGATTTGGTTCGTCAATCGCCTTTGCAACGTCGACCTGCCCTCGCATTACGTGCTGGCCTGCCCACAGCTGGGTAGGCAGCGGCACTATAGTCACGAGTCGATATGCAGTATCCTGCTTTCCGATCACATCGCTTTTTGGTCGTGAGTGCGAGTGCGAGTCGTAATAAGGGACAGCATATCAGCCCTCGAGCAAGAGGAATCGTGAATCAAATCCTTGCAGATATTTACATGCACCTCAGCCTTGCTCGTGACTCATTGCGAGCTTGAAGCCACGATTCGCCATTCACATTCACGATTGTTGTTGTGAGATGGCCATGCATGCCGCAGCTCTGCTTGAGTCGTGAAGCATATGCAGTACGTGCTGGTTCCTCCGGGGCCGGCATCAAAGCGAATTTTTGCACGTCTGACTTGACTCTGACTGGAAAGACAGATCAAATATGAACATGAATGGCTAAAGCTTTGCTGCGCGTTCGTCCAGCCGTATCTCTGCAGATCAGGTTGCACTCGAGACTTTCGCCAAGTCAAGAGTCAGCATTCTTGATTCTTGATTCACTACTGATCTTGATTGAAGATCGCAGCATCAATTCGTGTCAGCGATCAGTGACGCAGGACTCTTGCGCTTGTTCAGAGCTGATGAGTCTTTAGTTTTGTGACTGGAGCCACTTGACAACCACAGATGTTCATTGCCGCTTGATTCTTGATTCTTGCTTGGCTGAATAAGGTTGAGAATTTGTGAGGTGGCGTTGGGACTTTATCGGCTGTACATACCAGTCAGGGTTCGTGTGTGTACCCGCATGAGCCTCTTTTGAACCGACGTACGCGTGGACACTCAAAATTGTGTGTGCTGGCTGTGAGTGTAATCAGACTCTCACACAAATCACTACGTAGGTCGATCGCTCGATCAAGACTCACGACTTAGCACATGACTCGTCACGACTCGAGCATGACTCATGACTCAAGACTTGAAAGTCTGTTCTCCCGCAAGACGAATGAATCAAGAATGAGTTTGTGTGCTGCACGCGATCGACGGGCGCATCCGACCCGAGACCTGTCTCGACCCGAAGCGAGGTGTCGGCTGAGCTGAATGGAAAGGTGACACAAAGTGCGTCAAGATCGTCAGAAAGCCTGACTCGTATATAAATGCTCTCTCATGCGCATCGAGAGCTGCTATATGGGACTCTGATCAGATGACGGCGTTGAAAAGGCGTCAATCCCTTCCTGATTGATTCAAATTGTAAGTTTTGTTGCGGCATTTGATTCAAAATCGTGAACTCATCAATCCAAATTTTGGTTCTTGCTTTTGATTCGTGACTGCAATTCTGATTTGATTGATACTCTTGACTCAAAACTCGATCCATGCACGTGTTGACCAAAATGACCTGATGTGCTGCACGCAAATTCATCAAGAATCAAGAATGTGGTCAGGATCGAGTCAGTCTTGAGTCATGCAGAATCAAAATGCGCAACAGCAAACGGCATCCTCGTGGCTCTCGCAGACCTGCTAATATGCATCCAAAGCACGTCATTGTGCTTGTTCCGAAGCTCACTCTCGTGTTACAATCACCAATCTGAATCACGAATGAGTTCAACGACAACGAATTCGTCTGCTGCTCTCACATTTGGTGTAGCTAGCTGCTATCTCTCAGACCATCTTGCATGTCAGACTATAGAGCGCTGACGGACGTCCGGGACCGTGAGTGGGTGGTAAGAGCACCTAGCTCCTGCTGCCAAATGGTTGTTATGCTGCATCGTGTGCCCAAGTCTTCTCCTGCGCAGTCACGAGTCGCGAGCCACGCAAAGGGGAAAGTTGAAACTCGAAGATGTACGCATCACGGCGTCCTCTGTCAATCTTGATTGTATCCTGCTGATAGTCACCAGTCAAGAGTGTCTGTGTGATGTGCCAATCGTGAATCTTGATCTCTCATCCCTGCTGCAGTCTCAATCATCCTACTCACTCTGCATCGCTGACGCTGCCTGTTGCATTCCTCGCTTCTCCGGGGAGTACACCGAAGTCGGAAGAAGGTGGTGCTCTTCTTTCATGAACACCTCCCTGAACAATTCCCTCCACGCACTGGTGCTGCGGTCTCGTCAGCGCACTGCAAGTGTCCATCGAGCCACGATGAAGCTCAAATCCCTTTGGCAGTGGTCTCGTCGCGCGCCAGGCTCTACGTCTCGAAACGCTACCGAGGAGCGCGAGAGCACTGACCAGAATGCGACAGTCAAGAGGGGCCAAGATGGTACGAAGCAGCACCGCGCGCTTCATCTTGACGGCCTCAAAGGGCTCATCGCCCTCCAAGCATGGGTCTACGCCTTCTTCCTCATTCTTTGTCCAGGTGAGTCTCTATGGACAGACTTCGACCCACTCGACGCTGCTTCTTACTCCGGACTCCTGACCTTCTCTCTAAGGAGTGATCACCGATACCGCAGTGGATGGTGCTCAGCCTGCTGCATTCCTGCTTGGTGGACCACAGTGGCAGGACAAGATTCGCACAGTAATGTCGCCGCTGCTCTTCGACGGCTCCCTACAAGTCTCCTTCTTTCTCGTGATCTCTGCTAGGTTTATCAGCGAGGGCGAGTCTCGTTCCCGTCTTCCCTTCCTACCACGCGCCAACGCTGAGATGCCCTCCATACGCCTTGCTCCGTCGACCGCTCCTAGGCTTCTTCAGGAATCCCGACATTGCTGTGCTCTCGCGAAGCATATACCTTCGTCCGCACCGTTTCGTTCCGCTCGTGGCTGTCGCGGTAGCCTCGACTCGCATCTTGCTAGCTCTTCAAGCTTTCAATTCCGCCAATCGATGGTCGGAACGGCTCCCCAGCCTCTACTCGGTTGCGCCAGCCTCTTTCAGCTCCTTTCAAGAATACCTATACTTCCTGACGAGCTTCTTCTTCTCCACCCACGACCATCTGGATTATCGTCCCGACAGCTTCTACCTACCTCCCCGAAACACCTCTTGGGCCCTGGCTCGGACTTTTCAACAGAGCTTCACGGTCTACGCGTTGCTGGTCATCCTGCCATTCGTGCGCGCCAAGGATCGCCTCGGAGGTCTTGCAGCCTTCGCCCTAGTGGCTGCCTGGGTAGGAAGTTGGGCCTGGTACTCCGTGTCAGGTGTGATCATCAGCGATCTCTGCCACCGAGGAGTCTTGCAATCCATGAGCCGATCCTCTTGGAAAGTCGGTCAGGTCGCGGTTCGCAAGTGTACTTTTGCCACTTGCCTTTTCCTTGTAGGAGCAATGCTCAAATACGCAGGCGCGGTCTGGCCAAGCGTGCGTAAAGCTGAGCTGGTCGCTCACGCAGCGCAGTCCACCGCAAGACTCAACCACAACTTCGATACCTCTCAAAAAGCCTACCCTCGCTTCGACAATTGGTTTGTGGTGATGGCGATCCTCTGTCTTGTAGAGATGAGCCCGAGAATGCGCAAGGTTCTGAGCTCGAGGCTTCTGCGCACCTTTTGCAAGCTTTCACTTGGTGAGTCGATTGTTCGTTGGTCGCGAGCGCAAATGCTTTCGAATCGCTCATGCTTCAAAGCAACACTTGCCTTTGCCACCTCGGTCCAGCGCTCCATCTTGTCTCGGGTCTGGTCATTCAGACGCTGGGCAGCGAGTTGGTAGAAGTGTCGATTGCGCGCACGAATCGAATAGGAACAATCCTCAGTACCAAGGACTTCTCCGTTGCCCTAGCGATCGCATTCATCGTGTGTTTTCCTCTCTCGATCATCATCGCCGGCATGATATGCTGGGGCTTGGAAAGACCTTGGCGCAGATTTGCCGTCCAAAGCTGGGAATGGCTAACCTGCTGATTCGAGCTGCGATCGGTGCAGCTCTCCCTTAGACAACATCTCTGACCTCGAGAACAAGCCACCGTGTTCTAGAAGGAAGCCATTCTCAAGGCAGACCGCCTGTGTGGAACGGCAATAGACTCAGCCATAGCGGTGCGCCTGGGACCTAACATGTGACACACTCACGTCCCGAATTGATAGCCTCCGCAACCTGAGAAGTGTTTGGTCTGTTCTCTGCATATCGTGCGCTAAAAAGATGCCAAGCCAGTATGGAGCATAGACAGGCAATCGGAACAGTCAGCGTGCGGTCAAGAAATGCTTGTTCGCCAAGGCTGCGAACGCACTAGCTGTCGAGGTAGAGCTCATCGGTGCTCGTCGTTGCCTTGACGGCGGGATGAGCCAGCAGTGCACTTTGCCACCTGTGCGCAAAGACCTTCAGCATGGATGACTTCATTGGCAAAGGAGATCTCTGCAGCAGCTCACTTCTCGTACCGCCCGTTGGGATCAGCCCTCATATCGAAGCCTCTGTAATGCTGAGAGCATTGTCCACGAATTGCTGGTCAGCCAAGCATTTGCAATGTCGTTCTCGTGTCCTGATCTGCCCATCAACGCACCTTGAGGACTATACCAGCCCGGATGGCCCAGGGAGCAATCATGACATCTGCCCAGCCGATCTTATCCGTGCCGTCCCAAAACGGTCCGCTTCCCTGCTGCATGCTCTCCACGAAAGCGGTCATACCATTCAAAAATTCCCTTCCAGCCTCTACCTGCCTCTCCACCTCTTGCGCCTGAAGGTACCTGTAAAAAGCAGGCAAAAGCGTTCGATTGATCTTGTCGGCTGCCAGACGCGCCTGAGCCCTTTGAAAGGGTCTATCGATGGATGGAAAGAGAGCTCCTCCGCGCGAATCGCTGCGCTCGGCGAGGTACTCCATGATCACCGTCGACTCGCCCAAACCATTGCGCGGATCGGGACCGACTTGGACAGCGGGCACCAGACCTTTGGGATTGAGCGCCAAAAGTGAAGCTGGTTTGGCGTAGGGGTCCACTGTGGAGCGGGGGAGCGGCAGGAGTATATTCAACAAGCGGATAGAGGCTGGGTCAAAGCGACTCGAGACTCCTCCTACTTGCTCACCTTCGACGTACTTGTAACTGCAGGAGATGGAGCAGACAAGAGGGTTTTGAGATGGAGCAACATGTCGATAGCAAGGACTCGTGACTGGGCACACAAAACCCACTCACGGCAGACCTAGCACCTCGAGCGTGATCCAAGCCCTGTGTACAAAGGGACTTTATGGACAACATTTTTTCTCGATGTGAGGATGAGAAAGGCGCACATCATGCGTCCACCACTCCTGCTCAAACGCACCAGAAGCAGCTGCCATACAGCGTAATCTCGTCTTCCGTAGACGGCGCAACATCCTTTTCGTGCCGTCTGGCAGTCTCTAAAGCTTGTCCAGTGCATTGCAAGTGATAGCCATTGGCATGTCTTGGCTGTGAAGATGGAAGGGTCGACATGATCTCTTCTTCTCGTCGAGCGGCTCAGCAGACTCGTTCTCAATAGGCTGGTGAGGGAGGGCAAGAGGTGAGTGCGAGAAGGAGTATCCGCGACTCGGACTGGTGACGAGATATCATGCAACGATTCAGCAGTTAGCTCGATGTGGAGGTCTGCAGCGGCGTGGTCCACCAAATCGCCTATAGAAGCCTGCTGCGGGCGTGGGACCGGGACCACCGCGACTGCCCCGCATGCATGCGCTACATCGTTTCCATGCACCTTGCTGCCCTGCGTCCCACTTCGCCAACTTTTGCAGCCTCGTGGCGTGGTGTGGCGTGAACTTGTTCGAGATGATCACATTCACCATTGCTATTACGAGTCGGGTACGGTATGAATGCGGGGAGTGAGACGAGAGACACCGAGCCGAAAATAACGAGAGTAAAGTTGGGGTCGGTCGCGGCCCACCAGCAAAGACGTCACGAGCGCGTGCTCTGTGATCGCACTATGTGGACAACGTGAAGAGCGGTAGCGAGCGAGAGAGAGAGAGAGCGGAAAGGGATCTATTGCGCGTAGCTCGCGAGCGCCTGTGGACTTGATTCCATGCTACAAAGTCGGAGCTCAATCGTCTCGCACGCTTTCGCTGAGCTCTCCGCGTCCGTTCCACGAGAAGCCAGAGAATTGATTTTGAACGGTGGCGCTCAGCTGCGCGCAGGCAAGCGAGGTTTGGTCAAGGGTGTCAGTGCGGTAATAACGGCACCGAGCAGAGCGATGAATGGTCGAGAAAGCTCACCATGTGACTATCGTCGACGACCGAGTCAATGGCGGGCTCGTTTGTGAATTCTGGGTCAAAGTTGGACGTGTCGATGGCAGATGCCTGCAAGGACGGAGAGCATGGAAAAATGATTCAGCTTCTGTCTCAAAGAGATGGTGGCCACGAACACATCTCACCACGGCAGGCTTAAAGGGCGGCTGGACCTTTTTGGCAAGCAACCTGGTCCAATCTATGTGCTTTGCAAAGAACGGATGGTTCTTGATGTCTTGAGCACCGTTGGGTCCAGATCCCAGCCTCTCCGCAGGGTTTCTATTGAGCAGCAAAGTCAGCAAGCTCCTAGCATCCGAATGCACTTCGTCTCCGAATCGTAAAGGGTCTTGCAGAATCTTGCGGTACATTTCGTTGACATCTTCAGAATAGAATGGTGGCAGCCCGGTGAGCATCTCATAGAGCAAGACACCCAGCGTCCACCAATCCACTGCACGAGTGTAGCCATGCCCAAGCAAAAGCTCAGGAGCCAGGTACTCTGGTGTGCCGCAGAAAGCTGTGAGGTGTCATGCAGTGTCAGCACATGGTGCGTAGAACGAGCTTCAGACCCACTTGTCCTCACTATTCGTTGTCTCGGAATCACCCATGTTCAATTTGCACAGACCAAAATCACAGAGCGCAATGTGGCCCGTATAGTCGAGTAGGATGTTTTCCGGTTTCAAGTCGCTGCGAAAACAGTGCAAACAATGGGTCAGCGGGTGGCAGGTCTCCCATCGCTCCCTGATGTGGTGCGGCGACTCACCGATAGATGACATTGAAGCCATGCAGATGCTCGAGGGCGCAGAGCAGTTCTGCGGCGTAGAAACGCGCCCTCTCCTCCGAGAACCTGCCTTCACGTTGGAGGTGGTGGAACAGCTCGCCACCATTGACAAATGCCAGAACAAGGTAGAGCTTGTCGGGAGATTGGAAGCTGAATTTGAGGGGCACGATGAAGGGACAGTTGACCTTTGCAAGCACTGTCCTTTCTGCCAGTGTGTGTGTGACCTCGGAGCGCGAAACGATGTGCGCTTTTCTGAGAGTCTTGAGGGCATAGATACGCGAGGTGTCTCTTTTCCTTACTTGCATGACCTGAGTGCCACGAGGGCCAGCGACACATCAGACTTGCGATGCTTAATCCCACATTGCGATCTCTCGGAGCGCTCACCTTGCCGAAGCTACCTTTGCCAATGACTTTGAGCAGGTCGAAAGCCTCCATGGTCAATGAGGATCCCCCTGAATCGGATTTGTAGGAGACGTGGACGTGCAACTGCCCATTTCCAACGCTCAGCGGGTACCATTCGTCCGTAGTGCGCTGTTACACGCGGGCATGGTTTTGATCGTGAGTGTCACCCTTTGCGCACAGCAAATGCAGGAATCTCGTGCCGCTGTCGCTCACCTGATTCTCAAAGTCTGGCACCCATTTGACTCCACCAAGATAAATGTCGCTGACACCCATCACATCGTCTCCTTCCCCGTCCTTTTGCGCCGCATCGCCATTATTACCGTTCACCTTGGGTCCGTCACCAGAGCGTAAGTAGCACTGCAGAGAGATCTCCGAATTTCGCGAGACATCGCTGTGTTGTCGAGGCAGCACGGGAAAACACGGCAGCGACGCTGTTGAGCTCCAAGCTTAGGATTTCTGCTGCGCCGCGAAAGACGCCACTCACAAGTTAGCCTTGTACATCCAAGTAGGATTGGCCAGGTCTCCACCCATGGCATCGATCAAGATCTCGTTCTTGTCGAATTCAAGGACGAGGTAGGGCAGCCACCAGCACTGCCTTCTCTGAAGGGACTGTCTATTGCTTCCAGATCCTAAATTTTGAGCTCCAAAAGAGCCGACACCAATGCCGCCTGAAGCCTGTGCTCTCTCGATAGCCGCAGAGACTTGCGCACCGGGTGGAAGTGCTAGTCCCTTAGCATCTATCACTCCGATGGTCAGCATACCTGATCTGGGTATCGGTGCGCCATTGGAAGAGGAGAGCGAGTTGGCATTTGCACCAGTAGGTAGGCCAGACGTGGCAGGCGTGGGCGTCGCACTGCGATCGATGGACGTCCCTTCGGCGCTCATGGAGGGCGATCGCGCTCCCAGCGCTCCCTCCTTGATTTCTGCAAAGCGCACCCACAGCAATCCATCTTAGCAGGCGTCTTGCACAAGATGGCGTGACTATCCCACTCACTCTTTCCAAGCTTCCAAGACATGGTGTACAGTCGTACAGAAAGTGTATGTCTACGGGCTCAGTGCTTGTGTGTCCCAGCAAGAGACTTGTGAAAGTAGCGGCAGGCAAGAATCAGGTCGGAGGGCTGACCACGTCGTATTGCGCAGAGGTGCGTTGATGTGCTTGGGACGTGACAGTTTGGAAGACAAGTGCAGAGCAAAGCTCCTTGGAGCACCCAAAGAGGTGCGGGATGGCGAGGCCAGCAGAGCTAGGCTGTGCAGCCGAATGTGCCTCGTGGAACGCCGATGCGCGCCTCTTGAGCGGCGAGCAGGCGCGAGCTTAGAAGGTCGGGGGTCCGTGCGATGAGCGTGAGGTCAAAGCACTCGCGCGAATGGACGAGCGATGCACACCTGTATATCCTCGTCGGGAATGTGAACGTTGCGCGCCTTTGCAATCTCGTATGTGACAAAGGGTGGTAAGTGGGAGTTCAGCGTGTGAGTGCGAGAGAGGGATGAGGGCAAGCAAAAGGAAAGTGACCCATGTTGAGTGATGAGGGGTTAGCATGCATGCTGCATGGTCAAGTCAGAGGCAAGGTGTTGGCTTTTCTCACCTTTGCCTGACGCCGGTGCCTGGCCCTCTGATCGGTCGAGGTGCTGTGCATGCATGCATGGCTCCACGCACTCGCGGACGCTCAGACCCCCGAGCTCGGGCTCGTGCGACGCAGCGTGGGACACCGGGCGCTTCTGCATGCTGTAGTGTGCTGCATGGGGGCACGCGTTGCGCCGCATGCGACCAGCTCCCAATTAAAGAATCACTTCAAGCTGTATCGCTTATTTGAAATCATCCACATACTTGGTGCTGTTTAGCTTATAACATTCTCATTCAAGATTTAGAGCTGAGACTTGCATTTTGAATACAAGTACAAAAGTTTGGATTCTTGATTCTGCTGGCTATTATCCTTGATTCAGATTCAGACTTTTGTGCGTGGTGAAGGTGTTGCATAGAGTGGCGGCGTGATGTGATTTGATGAGAACATCAGCGTCTCATCGTCGTCCCTGGCAATGTCGCGTCGCAGGTGTCATCTTGAGTCGAATCCTTTGCCAGGATTCAGATATCGCGGAGAAGTCGGCTTCAAAAGTCACGAGTCACAGTCACGAGTGGCATGTCCGTTCGATGACGTCCTCGTCGTGCCAACAAGCCAGGCCCCTCACTCAGACTGGCTCAGCACGCAAACGGCAGCAAATCTGTTCACTTGACTGCTGAGCGCCACCGCAAGCGGCAAGTGAGGAGAGGGGTGAGTTACTCCGTGCTTGGTCACGTGAGTCCTTTCACTCGTATCCGCGTATCTGCTCGGCGCGAGCTCTGGCGAGCGGCGGATGCATAATCAGGGATCAATGATGAATTCTGCTCGTTCTCATGATGCTTGTTCCTGACCTCCAAAAAGCGACCGTGCACCCAATCAAAGTCACAATTATAGGCAGCGATGAAGCATTGACGCGGACTCTCCAATGAGTTGCGTGCTCAACAGTAAGTGAAATAGACTCTGCGAGGCACGAAGACCATGAGGCCAGTATAGGCCTTTGCGAGCCGAGTCGAGTTGCGACGGTGCTCGCCCATGATGAGGCCAGCCCACTCGCACCGGCACCATTCGTTCTAAGCGCACATGCATGTACGATCGTGGCTGCCGGGTGTCTCTTGACTACCTATACAAATAGGGTCATTCATCGAAGACTTTTCGTCGCGACTGCACTGCATGGGCTCTCTCGCATTTGTGCGCCACTTAGGATGGATCATTCGGATGAGAGCGATTCGAGCACTTGGACACTATATAGCTGGACAGGGGTGGCCATCGCGGTCGCAAAGTCGCGTCGCACCTGAATGGCAAAGCAATTTGTCTCATGGTAATCTGTGAAGCCCTGTCTACAAGATTGATCTGGCTGCTTCCTCGAGAGCACGAGAGGCCCCGCTCTTTGCGTGGCGACCCAGCACCAGACGTGTGGGTCTGTACTTTCACTACATAGCAGCTGACGCTCAAACCACCAATATATAGGCGGCCGCCCACGTCCTCACACAAGCAATGGCGCGCGCGAGCGAGGCCTGGGTCTCACAGGACGATTGGACGGGGCATGCCATCCGGCCGGCACCAAACACCCGTTCGCCGAATTAAGCTCTCACTTGCTATCTGGAGCAACATATACCGCCCGGAAGGCGATCCTGCTTGCAGCGAGCGTATAGCAAGCTACACGGGGCGCAGCAACCAGGCAAGGGCAGCAAGCTGCAAGCTGCAAGCTGCACAAGACTGTGCGCCCAACAGCCTGCATCAGCACCACACCTTCCCTTCCAACCAGCTGGCTGTGCACCTAGCCATGCCCACAGACGACAACGCGCCTGAGGACCTCACTCGCGCTGGTACATCCTGGCTGCGGCCCTGCGAGATCCACGAGGCCGGGTCGGGCCGTATTCTGACCACATAGGCGCCGTTCCTGCTGGTGGCTTCCCATTTGACTCAGATTGCTACTTCATTCAGGCAATGAGCAGCAACCGCAAGGCGGGAAATACCTTAATTCGTTCATATTCAGGACACCTGGGTCCACATCGACATCTTTCGCCATCCGCGTTCAACCTCGTCTCATTCTCCCCATGCACTCGTCATGTGTCTTGACAGCGCCAAGGTTGCCGGCCGCACGACGGAGCCTTGCGATCGGGCCTGGCCGAACCGTGGACGTCTTCTGGACGACAAGTCGCTGTATATATAAACGCTCCGCGTGCGTACTCCTCGACCTGCTGCCTTTTCACCACACTCTAGTCATCACTTGGAGCTGAACTCTCTCTTGACATAATGAAGGGACTGCGCATTCCATTCTTTGGCTTTGCCGTGGTTCTCATACCGCTATGCAGCGCCCAGCCGCTCGAATCTTTTCCTTCAGCTTTCACACCATTCTGGTCTCGCGAGGAGATCGGTGAGACAGGTTGGAGAGCCAGATCAGCCCCACCAGGTGCCAGGCGGCCATCAAGCGTCTCCTGCCTCGATACTCCTTCGCCAGTCGTCCGCGTCAATTCGAGTGGACTCCTCTACTCTGGATTACGCCTCTGTCCTAACGAGCAGTACAATTTTGAGCAAGAGCTCTTTCTCGGCATTCGATTTGCCAGACCACTAACAGGTCAGCTGCGTTGGCGCAGACCAGTCCCGCTCGACTTTGGCGATGCGCACGCGCCAAAGACGTACGCCGGCGAAAGGTCGCAGGACGGCGCAACGATTTCAATGGCCACGTTGTATCCTCTGACTTGCCACTACGGTACTAGCAACAGTGTGACTGCGCTGGACGAAGATTGTCTAGGGCTCAACATCGTGCGTCCTTCGAGTTCGTTTGCGAGCAAAGAAAGCGCGCCCGACGAACATCTGCTGCCGGTGCTCGTCTGGATATATGGCGGAGGCTTCATCGCAGGATCTTCCTCTGCTACTTACTACAACGGTTCCTTCTTGGTCCAGCAAGCGCAAGAACATGGGAAACCGATCATCTTCGTATCCATCAACTACCGCACGCTCCTAGGCTTCAACGTCAAAATCCCAGATAGTGTCAAGGATGAGGACGATGCCAAGCAAGGCAACATTGGCTATTGGGACCAACGGCTCGCTTTGACGTGGATACACGAAAAGTGAGCGGGGCAAGAGTCGACGTGCGAATCCAATCATGCTGATCGACCTTCTCGTCCTGCCTTCACAGCATTCGAGACTTTGGCGGTGATCCAAAGCGTGTCACGTTGATTGGCGAATCGGCGGGCGGTATGTACAGTGGTCCTTTTTTCTTTTCCTGGTGCTTGAGCTGAAGTGCTGATGCCGGACGAGCATATCCCGTCGTTGGCAATAGCTGTGTCCGTCCTGCAGCATCTCGCAGCGTTCGACGGCAAGGATCCTTATGAAGCTCAACATGGCGCTCTGTATAGATCAGTGATATCTCAAAGTCCCGCGGACAGCACCCGCGAAGATTCGCGCTGGAGAGACCAATCCTCGCATCTGGCATGGAAGAGCTGGACCGATGCTGCAAATTGCAAGGAAGATGACTTTGTGTGTTTGAGAAGCCTGACCCAAGAAAAGATTGCCGAAAGCGCTCTAAACGGCACGGGCTGGCATCCGCGTGTCGGTGAGTGTAAAGTAGCTCGAGCGCGCGTTAAGCGGGACAGGACCGCAGGCTGACTTTGGGTCGAGGTATTCCTAGACACTTCGCTCAGCCCTCGTACGCTGCTGCAAGCGCTGCAGGGAGGATTCTTTGCGAGGAACCGAGCGGTGCTCATTGGAGGTGTGACAGACGAAGGACCTGGCTTCGCACCTCGCAATCTCTCATCGGTCCAACAGTTGCGAACCAACCTGATCACCCCTCAACTCATCGATGACGGCAATTATGTGCCCCCGCTTGGACTGTTTCCTCGCGATGCAAGCATCAACCAGACTGGACAGGTAAATCCGGTCATCGAAGCGAATTTGGACAAGCTAATCAGTCTCTATGGATTGCCGGATTCTGCTTCGACAGAGGCGCCCATCCTCTCTCCTTATGGTCAGCCAGCGTCGAACATCATTGACGGTGTGGCGAACGCTATCTGGGGCGACTATCTGTGCGCACGCATCCATCCTTTGCGCGCAACATGAGTTGTCCTGTGCGGGAGCTTACCTTAATCCACTTTTCTGCTCGCTCAGATTTGTGGCAGTGACACGCGCGTATGCAAAGGCGTTGGTCAAGTACGGTACAAAGACTTGGAAATATCGATACTCGTACCTAGTAAGCCAAGACTCCGCTCACAGGAGACGCCTAATGGAAGTAAGGAAGCTGAGATGTCCATCTGTTCTCTCCTCAGCGTCAGTCTCACGCACCTACAGTCGCAGCTCCTCGTGGTGTCTATCACTTCAGCGAAGTGGCCCTGGTCCCATTCATCAATCAGCTCTCATGGGACCAAAATGTCAACGCATTGCCGCCCGGAAATTCGCCTGACCTGGCCGTGGCCAAACGGACGGTAAGCAAGTGGCTCGACTTTGTCTACGATGGCCATCCCACACCCAACGAAGAAGAATGGCCAGAATACGGAGAGAGTGGGAAGAATTTTGTCATTGATAAGGAGGATTCTCTGGAGGATGACGTATTCCGAAAGGAACAGCTTGACTTTGTCATCGACTTGATCTTGGACCGCGTCAAGCAGTAGATGTATCCACGTCAACGTGTGTGGCCACAAATCTATCAGTGTCACAAACAGCACCTGCTTGTGCACACGTCTACAAGTGACAAGTTCTAGTGCAAGCTTTGTTACGCTTCTGCCCCTCAAGCACCAGAAGGCTCGCTCGCTTTTGCCCGATGTTTCCGACCTTCCGCCTTCCGGACTACTGTGGCGACTTTTTCGCTTCTCGTGTCAGCTTTTCCACATGCCTCATCTCTCGTGACTCTGCGCCACACTCATTGCTACCGATGACGGGATCACCGCGACCTGCTGTTGGACGCATCCGCGCGTCCGAGTGCTTGTCAGCAATCTGAATGAGATAGGTGCAGTACGCAGCTAAAGGCTCTACGAACGACTCTGAAAAAGGGACCACTGCGTCGGAATCTGGTGCATCTGCCAGAGCCAAAAGGTCAGGCAGGCAAAGGGAGGCTGAAAGCCGCCGCTAAGCCTTTCGAATCTCGGGTAGGGTCTTGTAAGCACGACACTACTGACTACTGACTTGCCCTTCTCGACCCAACTTCGGCCCACACCGCGTCTTTCAGGCGTGCTCTGCCTTGCCTCGCCTCCGCCTTTTGACTGCCCATCGCCGCGGGGAAGACGGGAGTCGGGTAATGATGCTCGCGAATGGGCTCGGTAAGAAGGACCCTTCGATTTGACTGTGTACCATTCTTGCCGTTCCATCTTCTCTCTCATTTGTGGTAAAGGAACGAATCGGTAGTGCGCCTTTGTTCGGCAACATGCACAATCGAAATGGCCCGGTGCGGTGTAGGCACTCTCATCACATCACTCGCTCGTTTTGCACGTCGTTAGTGCGCAAGGAGTCGGCTGCCAGCCCCGCGCAACCCCGAGCTGCGCGGTGTGTGTGTGTGTGTGTGTGTGTGTGTGTGCGCTGTCGAAGTCAAGTCACGCCTGCCCGAATCAGCGGAAAGCGCAGCTCTGCCCGCCGCGATTGGCAAAAGCACCATGCATGCAGCAGCGCCGGAAGAAAGCTCCCACGGCCTATGCACCAAAATGCAGCTAAGCTCACTCTCGTGACTAATGCGCACTCGGATGCAAACTAGTGAAAAGTAAGTATTAGTAAAAACAATCGAAATGCCTGCTGCTGCCGACGTTTTGCCCCCGTGCCGTGACGTGCCTTCTCTCTCGCTCCGTGGCCGTGCGTTCCTGTCTTGGTGCCGAAAGGCCCATGGTGGATGCCGGCAGATCTGCTCCTACCCTCCATGATGATGCTGTGTGAGTGCACAGTAAAAGTCAAGGGCTGAGCGTTCGAACTTTTCGGGCCCCCCTTTCCCTCGTCAAAGTCGCAGGAATGAAGCAGGTACGCGACACAGCTTCCCCACAGCGGACCTCGTGGTCGATCTGGCTCGGGCAGCTGGAGTGGGTCATAGAGTCAAATGACGATAGGGTGCCTGGAGGCAGTAGTAGTGTAGTGGAAAGAGAAAAACGAGCCATCCTGATGAAGCGATGCCGGTTCCATCTTTGCGGCGTTCTAAAAGCACACGCCAATCGCCCCAACTCTTGACTCATGACTACACACTGTACTCACACCCTCACGACTGCCTAGCTGCATACCGATACAGATCTTGAGGTCATCGTGCGGGGTCTGCTCGGTTCCACGAGTCAGTCACGAGTAGAAAGTGCAAATGAGAGGTAGCCTTGAGTGCTGACTCCTCAATCGCGCCGACCAAGCAAAATGGACGGACGCCTCGCAGGGCTTGATCAGCATGCAAGAAAACGCCAAGAGGTCCCACAGCAGTGGTCTCAATGTGCGCGGCTCCGACCAAAGGGATGACTCGGAGTGAGCCATCATCTATATAGCTTGCGAGCGACAACATCATGCATGCTGCATCGAGCACTTATGATTGCGTCCAGCTTGCAGTGAACCAGCCCCGATTGCTAATGTTCACGATTCGTGATTGGCGCAGAGTGTTCTGATGTCTCTCACTCATCTGCGGTCCGGCGCAAATGTCACGCGGCAAAGCGCCGGCAGACCCATATGCATGACGACAAGACCTTTCTGACAATCAGAATCACAATTCGAATCACGAATGTAAGAGCGGTCTCTGTTGCTTCTCCATGCATCTGCCTTGCCAGTCGTAGTACAGTATTAGCCGCCTGATCGAGCGATCGAACTCATTTTCTGGAGTGTCGTGAGTGTAATTCCGCTCTCGTGAGCCTGCTGGTCGCAATCGTGAATCAAATGGGCGACTTGCTCGATCATGATCGCGCTCGCGAACGACCGTACATATGCACAACCGCTGTTGCCCCGCGCGCCGCATCGGCAACTTCCAATCATCAGAAACTCTTTCTGATCGCGCTCCTTTCCAAAGGATGCTGCTACGCCTTGCTCCTGTGCGATGCCAAGTGAGACATTGCTCCTGCTCCGTGTGCGCTTCCGATACGTATGCCCTACCGCTGCCCCTTGCATGCTCTCATCAGCGTCACAAGCATACACACAACCTATAATCTCCTTCAAAGTCGTGAGTGAGATGGAAGGCTGATTATACAGCGCCGCGTCTGTCTATAGGCATCGCACGCCCTCGGCAACAAGTCCACAAATCATGAACGAACTTTTTGCTGCTTTCGTGAGGAGAGGCACCCGCTCGTGCTCGAGTCATATACGTAGTTGCAGTACGACGGATCTGCTGCAGACTCATGCAGACCTATGCAGACTTATGCAGACTGTGCTGCGGCCACCTCGTAGCGGGCACCTATGCGCACAGCACCTGTGGAGCTTCGCGTGTTCCAAAGCCCATGCATCGTCGCGCGGGCCAGTCCGCTGATATGCTGTTCTCCAAGCGGGAAAAATCAAGGTCCGACTTTGTGATGCACCCCGCAATTTTGCTTCCCCCCATGGCGACACCGAGCACTTGAGCAGCGTCGCTCGGCTCCCACTCGACGATACTGTACACTGTACACTTTTAGCGCGCCTCGGCAATTTGACGGGAAAGCGTTTCGCTAGCGTTCCTAAGACAAGCCTTGAGAGTATTCACGATGCACTTTGCCCCCACCAAAGCAGCAGGCGAGAGAGAGTCCTCAGTCCTCGATGGGTTCGCAAAGAAAATCGCAAAGAAGCGAGAATACACAAACAGCAATCGTCGTTTGACCTGGCGGGAGGCCAATGTCCGGGTCCTTCTCAATCGTCCTGCTCCGCGCTCTGACTGGACAACGCTAGTCGCTAGTAGAGTTGGGAGGCCAAGCTTGGAGCGCTGGTCAAGATTTACTGCTGAGCTGCTGTTGTGGGACTATATATAGGCAGAGTAGGTTTGTTTCATGGTCAGTCACTAAAGACAGTCACGAGTGGGTGCCTTGATTCTTGATCATTCGATCGTGACTCTTGGGGAACAACTTTTGCACAAAAGCCTGCCATCCTTTCTCGATTTGGATTCCATCATCCCCACCATAGCGTTCAGACGTCCTTTGAGCTGCTGCCATCCTCGCCTTTCCTCTCACCTTGTCATTGGACACCTGTTCAGAAAGACTGCAGGCTATCAGGCGCACTTTGGACCGCCATCCCAGGCCGCTGCGCCACCCTTTGCTTCAGCCACAGCACTCTCTTTCAAAGTCCGCAGACTCGCGACTCTTCTTCTTCTTGGACCCCAAATACATGTTTGCTGTAGCAACGCAACGAACCAGGGATTGCTTCAAAAAGGAGAAGCTGCTACTCAACGTCTATCGATCTTGCTTGCACCTCACCACCTTTAATCCATTGCTTGTGCCCAGACTTTCTGCAAGGGCTTCGAGTCGCGGGGAACGATTGCAAGTCAGTCATGCGCCAGGACGCTAGCTGAGCACAATCTCCTTCGCAATATCACGACCACTCCATCTTGACTCGAGTGTTTCTCATTCCGACACATCATCCTCGTTGCTCTTGTCGAAAGTCGTGGGAAATCATGGATGCCTCCGCGCTCTTCGACAGTCTTTCCCAGGCGGAGGCTTATCCTATTGCGCCGTCAGATGCCTTCGATGCTCGCTACGCATTGTTGCCTCCTCCGCCACCCATCTACCTCTCCAGTCTCACTCCTGCTGGCCAGCGAGGCCGGCTGCCCGACTTTGACTCGACCCCCTTCCCAGCAGTAGCAGCGAGAGCTTGGGCCCGACGGATGTTCTTCTTCAACCTCGAGCGAGCGTGGCCACACCTATATTTCACGACCGCCTGCATTGCCTTGCTCGTCCTCATCGTCGGAGCCATCTGGGCAAGAAGAATATGGGAAAGAAGCTGGTGGCTGCTGAGGGTCGTCAAGAAACCCAATGGAACCTTGATCGTGCCAAATAGTCTCATCACATACACTACATGCACCGGTGCCTTTGGCGTCCTACTGATTGCTTGGTGAGTCTCAAGAGGCAAGGATCTGCTTCCGTCATGTCTTCTTTCTTCTTTTCACTTTGGCTGCCGACGGCCTGCTCACCGGTTACGGCTCCTCCTGTGTACTCACACAGGATTTGGGAACTGTACGAATGGAACATGAAAGGTCAAAGGCCAGCATTGTGGGTGCCTTGGATCCTTCTGGTGTGGACGCCTTTGTTTTCGGCCGTCCACCTGGCCAGTTGGGGACTCTTTCATAGTCTGCCAAACGTCTTCACCACGTCAGCTTCCGGAGACGTGTCTGTCAAGCATCGCAGCTGGGCGTTCAGGTGCATGACCCGACCCGCCACCCTGAACTTCTTGGGAGGCATATTACCATTCTTTCAGGCGCTGAGTGTCATTGCACCTACCGTTGTTGCGCACGTCCAGTACATGCGAGCTCTGAACGGGTACTATCGATGGGAAAGGGATTACGCTGATGCGACTCAAGTGAATCAGCAAATGCTACAAGAGGTTCAGCGCATCTGGTACACCTTCCTGGACAGCGCAAAAGTTACGTCGATTGTGTTCCTCATCTGGACCATCTGGGCCGTCATGCTCTTTGTGGTTTGGTCTATCCTCAATTATAGACTGATGAACGTAATTTCAGCCCAGCTCAAGCATATTCGTCAACTTGGCCGACGACAGGCCGAGCAAGCTGCCACAGTCCAAGCGCGCGAGCAAGCTACCAGTGTAGCTCCCGAGCAGCCGGCGGATCGTGGCGCAGATGAGGCTGGACAAGATCATGGCGGCCGAGGTGTCATGTTCGGCAGCAAAGCAGACGACGTCATCGATAAAGAGTACGACGGAACCTTCAACAAGACAGAGTCGGACGCTCTAGCAAGTGACCACGGCGACGCAGCTTTGAACGGCAAAGAGGACTCAATCTCGCCGGTCGGTAATGGCGATTCGGACGTCGAGAGGCAGCATCGCTGGCGCACGAGATTGCGGGGTGGGCTGCCGCCTTACAGCAGGCGCGGAAGTGCTCTCCTACCCAATGCACGGGGTGAAAGCGAGGAAGATGAAAATTTCACCGCGGCACAAATCGCTGCCGATGAGCCCACGACCACCTTCTTCCCGCCCGTGCGGCCGTCGCGCATTGTCAGGCGGCAGGCCCCTCGCGTTCACGGTCGCACTTCGCAAGGCAACACCAAAGCGCAGCGGTATTTGCGCTCGGTCCTCATTCATGTGGCCATCCAAGCTGTTGCAGTAACACCAGCCATCCTTGGCTTTGCATCCCTTGCGTGCTGGCTTTGCGTGCAGACGTATAATTCCTTCGAGAATGCCGACTTGCACTTTGATCGCACAGCGAGTACCGCTCTGATATGGATGGCGTGGATGGCGAACATCGGCGGCACCATCACTCTCGTCGCGATCGCACAAAGGACCTATGAGCCTGTCCTCCACTTTGGGTTGGCGCACGCTGGTGGCTCTGGCTCGCATTCTTCTGGTGCCAAGCGCCAAGCTGCAAAGTCCTTGGAAGGCAGCAAGGGAAGCAAGGGTCGTCGAATGAGGAACGGCAGACCGATCAGTAGGATTATCAACGCGGGCTCTCGCTCCAACGAGAATGACGATGCGCCTGCCGACAACGGTTACGGCGTCACTTACACAACGTTCTTTGAGTCTGAAACCATTCAGCGTCCCGCCAAATCCTTTCCACACGGCGGCTCCGATCTTCGACGCAATGAGTCCGTCTCAACTTATGGCTCTGCCGTAAACCGATCCGCTGGAAACGAAGAAGCTCAGTTGCAGCGAAGTGAAAGCCGAGACAGGGCAGCTGCGGCAGCTGTCGGTCTTGGCATCGGGACTGCGGGCTCCATGTCTTCGTTCAACCAACGCTCACCGGCCCAGCCTGCAAATAAAACGTCCATTGCGAGATTCGCGGCGACACCTCTGCCTGCTACGCCCTCCCAGGTGCACGTAGACGGCGCACGCGTGCTCAGCCACGATGCCCAGGAAGGGACAGAGTTGCGCGACATGTCACCTCGCAGCGCAGGCGCGCCACGCTCGCCGCGCGACTTGCCTGTTCGCACTGGTCGTTACGGGCCATCGTCGAGCAACGCGTCGCTTTCCGGGACAGGTTCAAGTGGGACAAAGTATGCGTCTCGCGCGGATCCTCGTTCGCAGAGTCCTGTTCTGCAAGTCCAGCGAACCGTGGATACGCACACTGCGATGCGCTCTGCCGATCCTCAGCATGGGCGCCGCAAACGAGGCTCCGGTTCCTTGGAACTCAACACGGAAGGCGGCGATGTCAACACCAGCGACGACGATGCTGACGGCACCTCTTATTGGGGATCAAGGCGGCCTTCAAATCCTTCGACCGACGCTCTCGGGCAGCACGCTGGTTCGCGATACTTTGCGAGCGAACGCAGAAGCAGTGCTGCCAGCCGGACAGCTGGCAGTAGCTCGGGCCATGCTCCCAATCCCAGTGGCACTCCGTATGCCGTAGGAGGTGCTTCGGCTCCCAGGTCGAAGCACATCGCCACCTTGGTCCAAAGGCCTGGATCTTCTTCATCCCGCCTGTCTGATGTCAACGACCCGCATGCGCCTCTGCAGACGGGCCTCGTGCCGGCGCCGCGTCGCAGGACGCCTGGACGTCCATCGAGTGCTCGTCGTGTCCCTTCGTCGGACAGCGCTAGTCAGCTGCACGTAACATCTCCTCATCCACTCAGTCCCACCTCGGTGCCCGATGTGCCGGAGCACCAGTCAGGCTCACTGCAAGACGTTCTTGGACGAGACATTTCGACCCTCGAGCCAGTCTCGCAAGTCGCTCGTCAAGCGCCGCATTCCAGCCCCACTTTTGGTCTGCTCACGCCTCATGACGCGGCGTCCGAGAATACCGCCGAGCTCCCAAATTCCGACCATTCCCGTTACTCGCCAACGTCCGTCGCGGGCTCTGAGAGTGCTGCAGGCTACGCTCAAGCGTACTGATCTCGCCATCGCTTCTGCCTGAGCCAACGTCATGTCGACATGTCAGAGTCCCGGCTCGACGTCCTGCCTCATATTTCCACATTGTTGTCCGTGCACCTGTTACTCGACGCTCCGAATACGCTCGGACTGCGTCATCGCCTGCTCTGCTCTGTCACCGTTCCGTCTTCGTTATATGTATCGAATCTATTGTGCGGTATCATCAACTTTCTGCAATATCATACCTCATCTCCCAAGCACGATCATCAAGTTCGATCCAAGGGCTCACTCGTGCGCCATGAACTATGACCTGGCGACCAAACAGATCGATGCAAATTGTATCCATGTGCGCCCACGCTTGGGTGTGATTTCTGTCCCTGCGTTGGTTCTACCACCTCATTTTGAGGGTTTTGGTGGCGAGCATCGGTCTTGCGACCAAGAGCCCCACGGTCAGCGCCACGATGGTCAAGACGAGCTGGGGCTTGTTGAAAGTTGCTATGACGACCAAGCGTCGGATGAGCGGTAAGAATCAGCTCAAATGCTCCACTAGATGATCGACTAGCGTGAACTCGACTCACGGTTGAGCATGTCAAATGTGCCGCTAGGAGCGATCCTGACGAGGATCCAATCGAGACCTAGCACGGCGACCAAGCTCGTGCTCTCGATTGCGGCCGGTGCGACGACAAGTCCTTTAGGACCTTCGATGCGGAACTGACCACCGACACTGAGTTGCGGCGCATTGGGAACATACGCATCAAAAGTGGACAGACCTTCTTCCAACTCCTCCGAAGTGGGCTTGCGACCGACAGGCCTGCGAGGATCTAAAATCCTTCGAGGCAAGCTCAACAGATTGCCATTGACGGTGGTCATGAGTAGGGACTTGCTGGTGATTCCGAACTTGGTCTTGGACATTGCCAAGGATGTGATCGCGTGAGGCAAAACGTAGGTCTGCGCAAAGGGTCTGACTCCCTCGGGACCGCCAACCACCGGACTGAAGCTGCTTTTGCTGCCTCTCCAGTCCCACGTCTGATCTCGAGCCGTCTCAGCCTCGTACAGCTCCAGCGACAGTAATCGCGTCTCCGGCTTGAGCGCAATCGTCTTTGCTTTGCTGCTCTTTTCGTCACCCGACAGCACTTCGTTTTGAGGCTTTGTGCTGACCTCGTGAGCATCGTGACCATTGACCCTGTATGCGACGGTGATCCAATTCTCAGCAAACGCTGCTTGAAGTGAGTCTTGGCCTGCAGCCAGATCGTGGTCTATCAAACGTCGAGAGTAGAGTGTGAGACCACTAGCCGAGTCGATCACATAGACATGAGCTGAGTCGCCCCTCTGAGAAGCTGGGCCAGATAGTCGCGTCACAACGACGACTCCGTGCGGATTGAGGTACTTGTACATTGTCTTGCGATTTCCAAGAACTTTACCCTGGCTGGCTATAGGTCCGTTCGATCCATGTATCAGGTGGACGATCTCCTCGCCCGGCTCAAAGCGCATCTGCCATGCTGGCGCAGACTCGAGCGTTTGGCCGTTAAGTACGACGAAGCCATTCAAGATTGAAGTGTTCTGGCCTGTCGCCTGATCCTCATGAGTCGTGTGCGTGAGGTAGAAGAATTGCTTCGCAATCTTTTCGAAGGCGGCTGCGACGGATGGAGTGCGAGGCCAAAGTACTAACCCATTGTTGGGGTCGATGGCGCCCACCGCTTGCTGTCTGGTGACGTCGTCTTCGAACGGCAGTAAGAAGACGTCTTTCGCCTTGCCCACAAGCAGCGGAAGGCCGGTCTGCGCAGCGTCCCCAGCAGGAAAGACGCCCGTCAGAGGATCAAGCTCCCACACTCTCGTAAGGGTCGTGCCTTGCTCTTCTACATCAGCAACGATGGTAATCAGAGGTCCAAGATGGGCAGCCGCATCGGCATTCGCATCCTTGTCAGTCCTGCTATCCTTTGCCGAGCTCGCCCCTCCCACAGGTCTAGTGACGCTGAGGAACCGCACATTGACGATCGGCACAGGTGCTCCCTCGCCAGCTCCAAAACCGACAAGACTCTTTTCCCACACAAATGTCCTCGTATCCGTGTCCATGGCGTACACTTTACCGCGTGTCGTGGCGCTCACTAGGACCTTTCTGAAACCCAGCCTGTCTCGGAATAGGTGCGCAGTGATGTTGGAATCTGCGGCACGCGGTGCAAGTGCAGCTGGAGGTGGAGGGCCTTGAGCAAGATGCGCAGGTCGAGCAGCTTTCCCACCTTGAGGAATACGCGCAGGGCGAGGGATAACCCGACGCCTGGCGTCAGGCACCTCGGCAGCAGCAACGCCTCCCGCTGGGTATCGTTTGAATTGTCGTGTCGTACCATCTTCGCTCGCGGTGGGCTTCGGTGGTGGTGGAGGAGCTCCGCGCTGAGCCGCGTAGTGCGAAGTCGCAAAGAGGCGAGGATCTGAGATCAAACTCTTTAGACCCTCGATGAAGCTGATGCTGACGCTAAGAAGCCAGGATGGCGCGAGCTGCAAAGCCAATCCATGTCGCTGCAAGCGCTCGAAGAAGGTCTCGCCTTCCAGCACAGCTCGGGCAGCTGCTGCTCGCAGCTTCAGCTCTAAGCCACCACTCTCGAAATCCGCCGAAACGACACTTCCGATCTGGCGCTCAGGCAAGTCTACCAGAACTGCGGCAGCAGTCTCGGCCAGACCCTCTTCGTTCATCCAGTGATGTCGGTCATCTTGCAGTAGCCTGACGGATCCAGAGGCAGTGATGAAAGCGGACCGCGTAATGACCTGATACGACGACACGGGCGATACTTCGAACGGCGCAGCGAGAATATCTCCGTTCAGATCATGATCGAACTGAAAGCTGAAACCAGTGATCTGGCCCTGCCCGCCAGGATCTTTCGAGTCGAGCCAGTAGACGTGGAAATTGACCAACTGTTGAGAAGCTTGGAAGAATAGTCTATTCACATATGCTGACCCCTGCTTGTCCACTGTGCCGCTGTATACAGCATCGCGAGCATCCTCCTCAAATTCCCATCGGGAGTAGAGCGCAGCTTTGCCTTGCTTTGATCCTTCATTGCCTTGAGCATGATCGACGCGGATAACCTCTGCTTTTCCATCTTCCCTGATGGCGATGAGCACGCCACGCTCACCGAGATTGACTTCTCGCAAGGCAACAAAGCTACTTGAGAGGGCCTTGAGAGTGAGAACGTTGGAAGCCTGTCTCGCTTGAATAGCAGGAGCATCCTCATCAGATGGAGAGCTCAGACCGACTGGCCACGAGACGGCTCTGATCGTTCCATCCTTGTGTACCCAGACCAGATGAGGCTGGAGTGGAGGCTTCTGTCCCGCAGGTGTTACTTCGCTTCCTTGGCGTGGTCGAGTAGCAGCAAGGTTGACCAGCGCAATGTTCGCAGCACCACCGGTCGTGGCTTTGCCGCCGTAGCCAGCCAAGGGACCAACAGGGGCGATGGCTGCGCCTACATCCTGAATATCCAACAGCTTTCCGTCGGTCAGCGAGAGCGTGTAGATGCGCACATCGAAGCCCGTGGGCTCTTTTGAGCCAATCAAAGGCAGAGTGGAATAGGTTGGAGCCAGAGAGACAACGTGCACAGCTGCTTCGCTTGCCAACACGCGAACAAGCGTGCGATCCTTCGTACTGGTGGAGATGCAGGCGCAGGTATAAGCACAGTCTGCCTAGCCAGAGACACTCCCTCTAACTCACACCTCGGCTTCACTCCATCTCCACCGCTGTTGACCGGTAGTCCCATCAAGCCTCCTAATGCGTTTGGCCCCATCTAGGACAATGATGTCGCCGGCAGGAAAGCCAGGTGCTACAAAAGAAGCATCACATCCTGGTCCGGCCCACGAGGGGATGCTAATGTCAGGAGCGGAGAAAAGACTAGGATCGGATTGATCAGGAGACGAAAGAAGTTGAGACCATTCCAAACGGCCCGTCAGTGCGTTGTGCACCGTGGCTCTCGTAGCGCCATGGCCAGTCAAGTACAGTGCGACTGTGCAGGAATGCGGGAGGACGCAAGGCGTCAGGGGTTCAGTGACTGACTATATGCTGTCAGCTTGCACGCTCTGGGTTCGCCGCTCACCATCAGCGCTGAGCCAAAAGCCTTGCACGGGATCTGTATCATTGACCACTCTTCTCCACACAATATCTCCATTTCTGGGATTCAGCGCTCCAAATCCGCCCTGTTCCGATGCGACAAACAGCGCGGTGTTCGTCTTCTTCGACTTGTCCTCGTCTGCTCTGATGATGCGATGGAAACGCGGAGTGAGGAATTGAGAGGCTGATGTGAGCGAAGATAATTTGGGAACGCCGATTCGGGGAATGTGATAAGTGGGATCTGGATTGGGTGCGACTGCTGCGGAGACTGCGGATAGAGAAGCGAGAGCCCAGTAGCAAGCAGCCACGAGGCTGATCGAAACCTGCAACCGCATGCTGAGTAAGAGACAAGGAATTTGCCTGCTCCTCGGTGGGATGTTTGGTGAAGGTCAAGAAGAGTAACAAGTGCAGGTCGCGTATCCGCAGAGAAAGCTGTCCTTCACGATTCCACCATGGCCGCGAAGACGCGCTGCCTGCTCTGCATGCATGCATGGCTGGTGCGCGCTTTTCCGCCGCGCACGGATGTTCGGTGCGCGCCACGAGACGAGATCAACCATGGTGATGCAGCCAGCCCGTCCAGCAGACCATTCTGATTCGTCACTGGCGCTCCGCGCTTGCATCGTCAAAGCAGTCCCAAGCAGCGACATGTACATCAGGAGCAGAGCCCAGACACCACCCCCATCAACGCTATCTCCGATGCGTCGCTCCGAGCTAGCATGGTAAAGCGCACAAGAAATTGCTTTCGAACTCTACAAATACACGCATCGAGGGGTGAGTTGGAGGCCGAGTCTGAGTGCAGTCCCACGTCTTAAGGTTCCTCGGGCGTTTCCCTACGGAAGCTGGGTATTTTGACGAAGCGCCGCACGTCAGTAAAGGATTGACGTTTCGTTGACACTGACGGGGCAACGCGAAGAGCCACCGCCATACTCACTACATGTCTATAGCACCCGAAAATGCTGCGAAGGCGACTCCACCACCAACCATTGCTTTCGGACCACTGTTCCGAGCGAGCACAGCTCCCGCAAAGAAGCCCCCCCATATCGCATTGTGAATGTCATTCTTTGCTCTGTACTGGAGGCGCACGAGCAATGTGGGAAATTCATCAGCTCCACCAGTGCGCACCACGCTGGCAGTCGGCATGCAGCGTCAATATTCGCCCTTGCTCTACTCACACCTTCGATCACGCATTCGATGCCCGAGTACAGCGCTCCCACCTTTCCGAAACCCTTGGCCGATCTATACATGCCCTTTCCGGTCTCTTTGAAAAACAGTTTGGTCTGTTGGCCCGTAGTCAATTCGGGCTGGGGCGCGCCACCCGCGGCCAGATTTGCCGCCATCATGTTGGAACGTCGAAGGGGGTCATCGATGGCAAAAGAGGCCGACAAGAGAGAAAAGAAACCCCCCAGCGCAAACCCTGCTGCTCCGCTCATGGCGCACTTGACCGGACAGGATTCCATCGCCATCGATGCCCTTTTTGTCCATAGTTGCATTTGAGCCATTTGGTCGATCTGTTCTTGCGTCGTGCCAGCTGGCATTGGTTCTTGCCCTGGAAGGTAGATAGGCGCGACCATCGGCATCTTGGCTGACATGGTTGCGACAACGACACAGCCTAGCTGTTTCTATGCGTCGATCGACCACGTGTTCTTCTCCAGCTGAACATTGTGATCAGTAAGACTTCAGCTTCAGTACGCGCACACAGGTGCATCGACTATTCTGCTCATCGCCAGATACCCACCTCGCTATCCAGCTCTATCCTCATCCACTCCACTTTGTCGGTGGATATGAGCAGATGCGTCTCGTCCAAGTCCTGCAGAAGCAGATGGCGCAGATTAGTCGCGAGTCGATGTGGATGTGGCTCAGCGAGAGCATTGCTCGCACCTGTATGACAAAGCGTACCCTGTCGTAACAAGCGCAATGGTTTCGTCAGCTGTCTTGCGCCTCGTGCTTTGTGACCGCTCCGAGCGCACCTTTCGTTGATAGCAAGGATAAGCTGCTTGACAGCTGGGTCACTGATAAGCGCAAGCAATGGAGTGTGGCTTGAAGTTCAGCACACGCTCTGAAGTGAGGTCCGAAGTCCTGGGTAACAATCACTGACCAAGTCAAGAGAGAGCCCTTGATGGCCTTCATGTATCTCCTGCTTGGTGAGCAGTGAGGGGCAAAGCACTAAGAAAGATTGCGATGGCTCGGCTGACGGCAGCAGCGGCGCTGTCTGACGAGTCAAGTCTGCGCTTGTAAGAGGTTCTGTCGTGAATCAAGAATCAAGAATGCTGGTGAGCAAGTCCGTTGATCTGCTTCAGGGTGTCGTGAAGTTGCCCGCGTGGATGGTGCCTCACTTCGCGAAAAAAAGGCCGGATCACGTGATCCATGAACGATGGTGAGCAGGGTGGCGCGATCTTGATATCCCGTTGTGAATTTGCATATGCCGCTCTTGACTAGCTGTCAACTCGGAGAGCACGTGCGTGTCACAGTAGTGATGCTTGTTAGACTAGCGGTCAGATCCAATGTACAAATACAGGTGTGAATGAACGAGCGAGAGCGACGTCATCGAAGTAGGGCCAGAAAGGGGAGAGCGTAGGGGCAAAGCTCGGTTCGATAGAATAGAAGAGGTTAGGTGAGGTCAGAGGTGATTCGCTGAGGTGGGAGCGGCAGCAAGTGGGGCGCCTTGAGCAGACGATGGGCAAGTCTCGTTCAGGGAGTCGGGAGGAGGGCACCACGCGTCAGGTACGAGCAAGAAGGAGGAGCTCATGAAGGTGAGGAAACGTTGCCGATAGAGCGCTGGCGTGATGACCGTTGGCGTGGCCTTGGAAACACCAAGCGCTGATGCCTCTTTCAGCCAGGTCTCGGCCTGAATAAATATGATAGATGAGGACAAGATCTTTGCGGTATGCGAGCCGAGCACAGGCATGCTACTCACTTTCTTGTCCCAGGTGTACGTGCGCACGTAGTCAATGATCCCGCATACGAACTCTTTGCGCTCCTTGTCGAGACCTACTACCAAGCTGTAGTCCATAACGTTTTGGCTTTCAAGCCATAGACTATCATTTCGTAGTGCCTGCAGTAGTAGACTCTTGCTATCTTCGCGCACAAAGAGGGGAGACTTGTTGGCCATCTCTACAAGATTCTCGTCGAGCAAGACCTCATCAGCTCGGCCCGTCTCGCGGATGTGTCTATTCCGGAGCGAGCCCTTGAGGTCAAATATCTTCGTGAGTTGACGACCATAAAATAGGTTCTCTATGACCAGGCAGTCCAGCTTGATGGACTTTCCGGTTTGGGTGTTGCGAATGGATATGCGGAAGCAGCCAAAAATCTTGCCCAGCGTTGTGGGCCGTCCGCCAAAGATCGCATCGGCCATGTATTGGCAATAACCGGTAGCGCCGCTCAAGAATGCTTCCATCTCGGCACGGGAGATTTCCTTAATCACAAAGCGATCGTCCTGATCAAAACGCGCGGTGGTCAGCTTCGATCCGCCCTTTCGGTGGAGACGGTGTGCTCACTTTGGTCTTTAAGAATGCTGCTCCACTCTTGCCACCAGAGCTGTCCCATTTGACACATCGACTCAAACTTTGGATGAAGCTGAGCTCGCAGTCGCATGCCTTGCGCAGAGCATCGAATTGCTCGGCGAACAGTGTGCGAATGTGAAACTTGCAGCCACCGCTGTTGAATTCAAACCTTAAGTGGATGCCTTCCGGCTCGCGCAGCTGTAGCTCGAGACCTCGATCAGCAGCTCGAATCTTCTCGCAGTCGAGGCCGCCTTCACCATCAAAGGGCTCGATCGCACTTCTTGATGGGAATCCAGCATGTGAAGCGCGAAGCGTTCGCAGACGATGCTGATACGTGGAGGAGCTTAATGTAAACTAGAACCAACCAGCAGGCTGTTAGTAATTTTGGACATGATCATGTTCCCCCGCCGTATGCCACTCACTGCAATAAGCGACGAGGGCTCATCCTCTCGCAGGACTACACCGCTGTCGGCAAAGAAATGTTCAGAAGATGCAATCGGATAGTCTAGCAAAGGTAAAGCCCGTCCCTTGCCCCAAAGTGATGACAAGGTCTTCAGCAGGGAGCCCGTCGCGCCGCGCTCGTCTGTGGCATCGGCCATCAAGCTTTGGCGCCAAGAGCGACCAAGGGTCATTGCAGCACTTGCCGGAGGGTCTGGGCTAGGTGAAGGGAGCGCGAGTGGCGTGTTCGTTCCGTGAGACCCCGGCGCGCTTACAGGGATTGCACAAATAGGCGCGACCGCCTCGAGGGGCGAAGGCGGGCAGACAGTCGGAGGACCACTTTGAGATGTGAGGGTGAGATCGGGCGCCGCAATCTGCGGAGTGATGGTGCCATTGGAGGTGTCCTTGCGCACACTTGCCCGCCGCAATCGTGATCGTTCAGCATCGGAGTCGTCTTCGTCCTCAGCTTCGCCACCCGATGCATTGGCGTCTGTACCTTGCTCGGTTGGCCCCGTTGCCGAAACTTCATCTTCGTCACTGCTGTCGTCGTCTTGAACTGCTTCTAGCACGTTAGAGAACACCTCCACGCGAGCGTGTGTGGCAGCGACTGGCTGTGCTCTACGGGCTCGAATAGCGAGGACCCGTTGTTGACGCTCGCGTTCTCGCTCTGCCTCGCGATTGATCTTGTCAAAATGACGAGCGATGGTTGAGACACGCGACCTAGGTCCGTTAGCAGGCGTCTCGCGGCGCAGGACCGGAGATGCAAGGGGCCGGCGAGTGCTACTGTTAGCAGGAGCGGGAGCAGCAGCACCTGCTTGGCGTATCCTGCCACTCGAGCCCTTGCGCTGGAGGATTGTTCGTGTGACCTTGCCATCTCTGACGTCATCAGTTTCGCTCTCCGATCGCACCGGAATTTTTGAGGCTGGAAGACGTTTTACCACTGTGCTGGTGTCTGATTCTGGCTCGCTCACTTTCGGCGGCCTATAGCTACTCGGCGGACCACGTCGAGCCACAAAACGACGACTTGAAGGCACTGTGGGGCTATGAGACGGAGAGGGCGCGCTTGTTGTTTTGGAAGGTCCACTGAGTGTCGAGAGAAGGTGGCCGCGATCTGCACTTTGGGCGATCATCCTATCTTTCCGAGAAGTAGTAGTGCTGGTGGGTCTGACAGATGTCTCATTATCTGACAGCACCCTCTCCGGACTGCGCGGTCCAGAGGGCGACACTTCGCATTGCTGATGCGTACCCGCTGTCGTATCGTCCGTCTTGCCCCTTCGTAGAATAGGCCTTCTTGCTGACGCGTCGGACTGGCTGCCGAGCGTCGATTCAATACGTGGACGCGGAGCTTCCAAGCGACGCACGAATTTTCGGACAGCACCGCCATCAGGTTCTGCCTCTGTGCAAGAGCTCTCTTCAGCGGTCCGTTCCTGGAGTCGACGCCGGCGCCAAGTCGCAGGCGAGCTCAAATTTGTGATCGTCGTCGTCTCTGGATTTGCAGTAGTCGCCTTTCGATATGGGTCATCACCACTCGTAGAGATGCGATCGTCTGCCGACAAGGCATCTGAGGGCGTAAGCCTATCCGAGGATAAGGCGCTCGATGAGGTGATAGAGCTGGGAGGCGCCGATGTATGGCCTATCGGCAGAGCGGCGGTCAAAGGAGCAGGTGTCTTCGTACTTTCTGGGGTCGCGGCAGGTGACCCCTTTTGCTGCGGCGGCAATCCTTCGATTTCCGAGTCCCGGCCGCTTCCAATGTTAGACTCGTCAGCCTCCGCAGCAGGAGGCAGTGGCGTAATTCCATCCGCGCCACCTGCTACGGGCTCTCGCTCGGCGAACATACGCGAAAGGCCAGAGGTCGTCAAACGCCTAGCATCTCGCTCCGCCGCAAGATTCTCGCGTTCAAATCGTTCAAATTCGCGATCCCAACGAACGACCACCTCCTGCAGACGCCGCCGCACAATACTGAGACCCAAGACGTCCGTAGGCTGGGTCTCGGCGCACGCGCGCGCCAGAGCTAGCGTGAGCTCTCCAGCGTCGCGATCTGCTTGCGTGCTCATCTGGTCAAGAAGCAGAGCGCTGGCAGAAACGGCAGCCTGGTCACGGCAAAGGCCTGCCTCGTATCTCAGAGCAAGAATGCGAGCTCCGACACTTTCAAAGTAGGCCGCCGTTCGACAAGCGAGGGTCGATGCTTCCTCACTCTTCAAGCGGCCTTCGACATCAGGCCGCGAGAGCAGGTGCAAAGGTGGGAGGGAAACGTCGCGGACTTCGACCGGGTCAGTGTGAAAGCGCACGGCGAGGTTTTGCAGGGCAAAGAATTGAACGTGGTCGTCGAAGAAGTCGTGTCCGCACGTCGCCTGCTTGCTATTCGGGCCAGCACTGCAGTGTAGCTCGAGATACTTGGAAAAAGATAGGCAAAGTGTGTCTGATGACACTTGCGCCACTGGCGAAGCTTGCTCGCACCGTTTGCAGTAAGACCACATCAGCACTTTGCTCTCCTGTCCCGGGATTGGGCAGACGAAACGCTCCAGGACCACCAGAACACGCCTTTCGTTGTGCACCCAGACATTGAAGTGCGCGAGACGTGGTCGCCCGCATCCTTTGGCAGGGCACGTTGATCCGCTCTCGGCGACCATACGCTCGAGTCTGCTGCCCAACGTGTCGTCGCCTTTGCTGTACAGCTCGACGGCTTTGAGGGCGGGACCTTCACATGGACGCTGAGTCGTGGACGACATTGAAGAGGCAAGGAACACGAGGTGTCGCGTTGATGACAGCAAGGACGACGGCTGCTGCTGCTTTGCATAGAGCGCGCCCCACGCCATTTCTGCCGCATCACGCTGGAACACGGCAAGGCGATAGGCTGTCTCCTCCGTCAGGTACGAAGGTTGAGGGAGGACCTCTGCAAGGCCTGCCACTTGTACCTTCGAGGTGAGTGCATCGGCCATCCGGGGCAAGGAAGACTGTCCCCATGCGCGCGCATCGGTTGGTGTCTGTACATTCGCAGCCTTCTGATCGTTCTCGGTCGTTTGTGCAAACTCATCCAGGAGGCTGTCTACCTCTCGGGTCGGAAGCTCATCTGCCTGAAGCCCTTCTGACGCCAACCTAGGTCGAGGAGTGCCCAGTGTATCACTACTGCCAGATGCCGCCACTTCGGCGTAGGACTTAGATGCCTTGCGTGGGGTGCCAGCACTGGCTCGGGGCTCAGTAGCAGAAATGCGAGCCGCCTTTTCGTCCGCTATGAGACTTCTATCCGCGTTTTCTTGGCGCTCATGTAGTAGCTTCTGCAGGCGCTCATGGGCCTGCTTCAGCTTGACGAGAGGATACGGAGGCGGAACGTGCAGGAAAGCACTTGCGCTCCCCAAGTGATGTTCGTACGGACGCATCAGCTTGCGAATGCGTTTGTCGGCGGGCTCCGATTGATTCGCGTGTCCCATCTTCTTGGCATCCTCATCGTCGTTCCCTGCATCTAGGATGGTGGTTCCTTCGTCGCGTGCCAGACAATCTTCGAGCCTAAGGTTGTGGGCTACGAAGATGCAGGAGTCTAAGACGGACTTGACGCGACCAAGAAGTGACATGCTTCCTCCTCTGAGCACGATTGTGGCCACTGAGCCCCCTTGCCCTTGGGTATACGATTGCGAGGCGCCACTGACAACGTCGCCAGTATTTGACGGGTCGCGCATGAAGTTAGGAGCGAGAAATTTCATGAACGACTTGCGGGCGCTTGGGAGAAGAGCATGGGAGTATGTATCGACGCTCAGACTTGCGCAGCGTCCAACGCGTGGGTCCAGACCAAGACGGTCGACAGACGTGATGATGTCAGCGTTGCAGCATCGAGCAATCGCCTCCAGAGCCGTCTGCTTGACACTCCAGACGACAACAACGCCAGCACCCTAAGAAGCAGGGGAAGGTCAGGTAAGGGCGGAGTCATGAACCCAGCCCTCATTCGTTGCAGCTCGGCCGACTCACTTCGAGCATTGCGATCGCTTGACGCGAGCAAGAATCGCGAATCACCACAAGATTCGGGCGCAGCTGCACGATCCGCGCGACGAGAATCCTTGTATATTCCTTTTCCTGCTCGGCGCGATCGAGGGTGAACAGACCGCTCGACACATGGTCCATGCGGAATGCCAGCAGCATCACTCTTGGCTTGAGCAAGGGCAACCGACTTGCCATGCGCTTCGTGGCGACATGCTTGGACAGGACCACTCCAGGCACGTATGCCGACTCTTGCGGCTCCCCTCCAGCAATTCTTTTAATCTTGACATAGGCACGGACATCGGCCGACTCCCCAGCCCTGGGCCGTGGGCGCACCTTGGCGCACACGGACAAAATCAAGGGCAGCAGCACGCGCTCCCAATCTTGGCTTCCCCCGCCGAGCTTCGCCTGCCTGAGAGACTGCTTCAAGAATTTCACTAGGTGCGCAAGAGCGTGCGGCCCTAAACCGTGTGAGGGCAGTGCGTCTTGTTGACCGCCAAGAATGCTCTGATGGCGGGAATGTCCACCTGCGCTCGGGCCTGGAATGCCAGGCTCTCCGTGGCCTTTGGCACGGTCTACATCTTCGACAGCCACGCGACTGCGGAGCCGAGATCTGCGAATCGCGCGAAGGGCTGCATCGCTTACGAGCCTCGCGCGCGGGTCCGCGTGTCCTCCGAGCTCGCTCGCCAATCGAGTCCTAGCGTGGCTATGTATAGATGCGCCAGTATCTGAACGAGCGTCGTCGCCGTCCTCCGTTGATTGAGTTGGAAATGCGATGAGGGGTAGGCTGCGTGGCAAGCCCGAGTTGCCCATTTGAGGGGCGGCATCTGGTGTTGACGCGCCCGCGTCTCGAGGAGAGGAAGCGTCGACTACCACCCTATTCGACTCGCCGGGATCTGCCTCTTCATCGGGAGCGACTGCAATCTGATCGTCGTCTGCAAGAGCTTTGCGAAAAGGAGCTGCGGAGCTTATTTGAGACATGCCGTTGCGAGAGACGGGAGCATCCGGGTCTACAGCGATCAGATCAGGCGACGCGGCGCGGCTGTCCCAACCAAAGTCATCAGGCCCAAATCCAGCCAAGCCACTTATGCTTAGGGTGCTGGGAAGACCTCTTATTCTTGAGAACAGGGCGTTGGCAGCGAACTGGGCTTGCGGGCTTTTGCTCGATGCTTCAAGAGGAGCGCTAATATCGGACTTCTCCAAAGCGGAGGCTGAAGGACTCGGCACGAGACGAGTAGGTTTGGAGCTGGGAGCGGTATCTCGAAGAAGCCTGACACAGTCATTGCACGTTCTCGCCCTTGGACCAGGAAGACCATTTGCTTGGCGTGTGGGAAGCATGTTGCTGGCACACGAGGCACAGAACACCAGAAAGCAGGTGCGACAGTGGTGTCTTCTTCGCCAAGTGCTGAATGGTACACCGCAACCACCACACGCGGTGGCATGCTTATCTGGCAACCAGAAGCGTCGATCACTGCCCGGCTCCGTCTCCCGAAGGCGTCGAATGGCCTCGGCAGAAGAGGGCGCTGCTGACGCTCGTGCACCAGTTGCAGAAGTTGAGGCGAGATGGGGCATTGCGAAAGAAGGAGAGTCGATTTCGGATCGAGGCCTGGACGACGTGCTCCTGATCGAGCGCGCGTCGTCTGCAAGGAGATCCCTGGGCAGCGGGAACCCGGGCACCGCGCCCCAAGGCGGAGGACGAGCTGCAGAATTAAGGGCTCCCAAGCTGTCCTCGTCAAATTCCCCAGACCGGGAAGCACTGGTAGGTGTGATGGGTTGCGCGTGCGCCGCAGTCGTGCTCGTGAGTGCCGAGGCAGGCGCGGGGCGCAATGAGAAGGGCGGGGCAAGGGCCGACTTGGAGGAGCCCGGTTTGAGGGTTGATTTTGTGACGCGCGCCTGGGAAGAGCTGGCTTGACTTAGCCCACTGATGTGCTGCTTGATGCCAGTCGCTGATCTCGAAGTCGATGCGCTGGCTGGCCAAATCTCGCTTCGAGCATCCCCTCCGACGCTAGCTGTTCGTACGTAGGGTTCCACGGCCGCTGGTCGAGAAGCGGCCGGACGCCCATCTAGGCGATCAACGCAGCCGCCAAGTGATGCGGATGCCATTGTCGACGCTGCCGGGTCCTGTAGCGAAGGTGCGACCGGCGCGGCGCCATTACTGGTGAGAGAGCTTGCTGCTGCCTGAGACGCTGAACCAGTCAGCGCGGTTCTGACCCGCGACAGCAAGCCCCATGGAGCAAACGACGACTCGTGATCTTCGCTCCCATCGTCAGAGAGAAAGTTGAAAGATGTCAATTGCTGCTCTTGACCGCCATTGCCTTCCCCCATTGCGGTCACGGGATATGGAGGCGATGTGCCACACACCGGCTCTGACAGATGACTGCCATCCGGCAAGGCATTATGAGGGGCAGACATTTACGCACAGCATTCCCCATCAACTCTGATGAGCGAGAGCTGCTGCGGATTCTGCTGTATGTGAGTTCGATGACGGAGTCAAAGTCAATGAGTGAGCGAGCATGTCCGTTCACTGTGACTGAAGGTTGTGGAGAGGGGTTGCGTGCATGCGCGTCATGCCGTCCGACTGAGCAGGCATCCTGGCTGCTTTCCAGACGCGAGAGATATCACCTCTCGCTTTGCCAACTCGCGAGTATCACGTGACTGATTCTGCGCCGACGGTTTGCACAGCGGTCGCACCTCGTGCAACCGCGCGCATATATAAAGTAAGATCAGACAAAGGCAAGTTGGGCACTGGTTCCCACCTCCATCCCCGTCTTCACTGGCCGCACACCACACCACAAGCCCCATCGTCTCTCGATCACTCGCCGCTGAAGAGCTTCTGGTGACTGGTGGCGCTTGTGGCAGTGCAAGCCGGTCACACTCTTGCCTTCATCCACCCACCCTATCTCTCACGCGCAGACCCATCCACTCCTGGCTTGTCAGCCTCGAAGCTGGCTTCCTTGGCCTCGCTCAGGGTATTGGACGGCTTGAAGCGCGACACCGTTCTATACCATCGCTTGCCAGGTCCTTTCGCCGCGCGAATCACGAGCACTGGTGAAGTTCTTGTAGTAGAGCAGTCACACGGGCACGTCAGCATCTCCCAGCTCTGGATAAGCGTCATCTGCCCTCGACTTAACCAGCTGAACTATGGTGCAAGCAGGTGTCGCTCTTCCTGGAGGGCGCAGTGGCAACGATGGAGCCGGCGGCAGTCGTGGAGGTGCGGACGGAAAGGGCAAGTCATCTACAGGAGGTGTTGACAAAGTGGACGACGTCGCGGTGATCGAACAGAGACTCATGAGCAAACATGGCATCTTGCCAACTCTGCAGTGAGTGCGCACGGGCGGAAAGTGCTTCAGGTCGATGAGCGCATCGTGCGCCAAGACTAGGAAAGAGTGACTGGCATCGAGAGGAGCCCGCGGCCTCACTGGAAGCGCGCGTGCCATTGGCGTTGAGCAATGCGTGCACGTATGTGCATGCTCGGACAGTCGCATGTTTATACCCAACCGTCTATCTTGGCTCCATCAGGAACATTGTAGCTACGGTCAATCTTGACGTCAAGCTCGATCTAAAGACCATTGCCCTCCACGCACGCAATGCCGAGTACAATCCCAAGGTACGTCCTTGCGCGAATGTGCCTTTCCAACATCGACGTCATTGACGTGGACGCTCGCCATGTGATCAGCGATTCGCTGCTGTCATTATGCGTATTCGTGAGCCAAAGACCACGGCGCTTATCTTTGCAAGCGGAAAGATGGTTGTCACTGGTGCCAAGTCGGAGGAGGATAGTCGTCTAGCAAGCCGCAAGTATGCACGTATCATCCAAAAACTCGGCTTCGAGGCCAAGTTCTCCGAATTCAAGATACAAAATATCGTTGGCAGGTGAGACCTGGCTCCACAACTCGCATTTGGCATGAGGTCACTGACCACCAGGACGAATATGCTTCAGCTGCGACGTGAGATTTCCAATTCGTCTCGAGGGCTTGGCGTATGCCCACGGTCCTTTCTCGTCCTACGAACCAGAGGTAGGTATTGGCCAAAGTTACCCTGAAATGCCGCGCTATGCTCACCCTGCCTCCGCGTAGCTTTTTCCCGGTCTCATTTACCGCATGGTCAATCCTAAGGTGGTGCTGCTGATCTTTGTCAGCGGCAAGATCGTGCTCACAGGTGCCAAGGTGAGCGAGCGACCATGGCTTTGTTCCCAACGGACATTGTCGTTGACAAGTGGAGTCAAATATTTCAGGTCCGCGAGGAGATCTACAGCGCTTTTGAGAAGATCCTTCCTGTACTCGCCGAGTACAAGAAACCATAAGTCTGCGCTTCAACGCTACCCGTCAGCGCGTGCATATATGGGTTTCTGTTGAGCCCAAGAGCTTCGCTCACTTGGTCAAACCCATGACACCAGTCCCCTCTCGCTTTCCGACGCAATTCTGACACTCTACAGCCAAAGCGAGATTCTCGCACAGCATTTTCTGTACTCCAGCCAACTGTCTCGGCAATTCATCATTTTACGCGGACTGTACTCAGCTTCATCTGGACGGAGTCACGCACAAGGGCCTGACTGGCAGCACTTTGGTGAGCTAGGACTGGTGCGCAACGTCCCAATTGACATACATCTGCAGAATAGAAGTGAAGTAACTTATTGTATTGCGAATGGAAGGACGACGCCCAGTAGTACGCCACGGTGAGCTAGGCGGATTGACGATGAGCTGGCGCGTCGGGTCGGATTTTCGTAAACGATTGGATTCGAGGGGCACGATTGTCTTAGTCATGATGAGGCTTCTTCTCTGCGAGGTGGTTGACGTGGCAAAGAGCAAGAGTCAGACGGTGGTCACTAAGGAGTCGCGAGCAGGAACAAGGGTAGCTAAGGGACTGCACTACAAGCGTGGCACGAGCTAAAGATGGACAGCACACGGACCAGCGGAAGAGGGCAGCGACATCGACAGCTCACCCTTAAGCACGCAGGGAGCGACGTCTAGGGGTGGGCTTGTCGGCAGGCTTCTCCTCGGTGGGCTGTTCCTCGGTGGGCTGTTCCTCGGTGGGCTTCTGGTCCGAGGGCTTTTGGTCTGCGGGCTTCTGCTCCTCAGTCTGAGTCTGCTCGGGTTTCTCCGATGCCTTCTCAGGCTGGGGGACCGTAGCCTCGGTGACGGGAGAGCCGTCATCGTCGTCGAGGTCGTCAAAGTCATCGCCGAAGGCGTCGACCCAACCAGCAAGGGCACCGCCCTCGGTGACACTGGCGCTCTTTGCCGACGCGTGTTCATTGCCGTTCTCATCCTTCCAAGAGTCAGCCTTGTTCTTGCTCTTACTTCTGGAGTGTGTGGTTGCGAATGGACGCGGGAAGAACTTGGGGTGCTTCTTCTGTGCCTTCTTGGCTTGTTCACCGTCCAGGAAACGCCATTGGACTTGGCCAAGGAGGGCGCCTGTTCGGAAGATCGTCAAGAGTAAGATCACCGAAAACGAGCGCGACAGCCAGGAACCGACTTACCCCTGTCGACAGCATCAGTGTCGTTTCCAGCGAGGGTCTCGAACAGAGCCTTGGTCTGCGGCAACGCGTGCTTGTTCCGGTCAGTGTAACCCAGTCACCCATAGGTGAACGTTTGCACTCACGAGGTAGACATCATTGCAGCCGAAGGTGGCGTTTTCAACAGCACCGCAGGCATCGACAACGCGAGCGAAGGAGCTGACGTTGGCCTTGGGGTGGAAGACCTCGACGACGGAGTCACACAAATTGTGACTACGGGTGAGGTTGAGCGTCAGCTCGTGTCACCTAGAGGCCCACCATGCCAACTCACTAGCCGCTGTTAAGCCATCCTGGCTTGAGGCAGATTCCAATGTCCTTGTCAGCTGCGCAAGGGTGAGAGTCGAGGTGAGCGGAAAAGGTTCTAGTAGCGCAACGACGTCGAACTCACTGTAGTTCGTGCAGGCTCCCTGACCAGGGCTCAAGAAGAAGACCTTGTCGTCGCTGAGCTTGTAGGTGCTGGCTTTGCCCGTTTTCCACGTCACCTCAGTAGCAGGGTTCTGGTCTGGCGTGTCGCAAGCGGGCCAAGTCTCGTCACGCTCAGTAGCAGGATCGTCTTGGCCGAGGGTCTTGCCACCGCTTCCATCGGGGTTGAATCCAGTGGGCTCGGCGTAAGTTTGAGCGGGCTCGTCGCCAGTCTTGGGCTTGTCCTTAGAGTCGGTGGGAGCCGTCTCGAGGGGCTTGGGCTTGTCCTTAGAGTCGGTGGGGGCCGTCGCGAGAGGCTTGTCCTCAGGCGTGGGCTTGGTCGTTGGGTCCTGGGGGAGCGCCGAGGCAGCTCCAAGGATGGCCAACAAGGTGGCAATGACGAGGATCTGCTTGCGCGCGAACATTTTGGTCCTGCTGTCGTTATTAGCTGGTAAGCTGGATTGAAAGCTGGGGAAGCTGGAGGTCGTAAGAGACGAGTGAGGAAGAAGCGCGTTAGATGGGAAGGGAGAAGTGGAATCAGCGAGCTGGGTGAGGAGAGATAGCCTGGAATGGTGACTTTCACCTCCGCTTATGTACTTGCGAGCGCTCGAAGCTGTCCGAAGCTGATCGCTCTGACCTCTCCCCGGCAGCGTCAGACACAGTGCCTGATGCAGTACTCTTGGACGATCTCCGGTGCGGGCTGCTATGCAACAGTCATATGGTTCCTCGCGCAGACCGAGCGAAGAATTCTCGAGCAGACGCTCGTCTGCCTCCGTCTTCATCTACGACGGCGGTGTCCATTGGCGAGCGAACAATTTGTTGTCTTTGTCCGCACATAAATTAAGATGAAACGCAAAGAGGAGGCATCATCATCAGCACCTGCCGATCACCACGCAGGTGCCGCGCATTTAAGTCGCCTTTACGACAGAGTCGACAGCGAGGTAAAGAGTCTGCGCCGGGAGACACGTACCGCTCACGGTGATTGCACGATTGGCTGTGCGCACGCACCGCACTGGCACAATATCTCTTGGAGATGTGTATCAGAATGCTGGGTACATTCATTGAGATGAGACTGATCAGAGCAGACTTGCGCATTGCCGCCACCGGCGAGGAAGGAACAATGCAACGCTCTGAAGGAACATCACGGGCCGCGCGCTGCCCTGAAATTTGTCGCCATTGCCGATACGCTGCCAGAGACTTTAATTGCCAGGAACAATAACACCGACGGTCTAGACCGACGCCGCGCGCAGCTGTAGGCCGCTTCAGCCCGAACAGCAGCAGTGACTCTTCTGAAGGGCGACGACTGCAACTTCATATGAATGCACAGCACATGTTGAAACAGACAAGTCACAAGTCTCTCAGACCGCGGAGACTCGCCATTGCAACTTCGACATCGACAGACACACATAGAATCAGCTCTTCGATCTATTCGAGTGCAGTGTACGTGTTGCACGCGCCGCCCCCTCTGTTGTGCTACACCGGCAAGTGGCAATCGTCGTTGGTCCACGGACATTTCGCAAAGACGCGGATCCGATTTGCAGCTCTCCCTCAGCAGCAAGAGTCGATCGTCGTCATTGGCATTTCACAGCGTGTAAAGCAAAGTCTCCGCTGCGTTCATGAGCAGCAGCAGTGAATGCCAGCATGGTGTGCGGATGTTGTGAGTGGCGTAGCTGACACCTTCCGGACGGCGACCTTCGCGTGGCGCTGGTCTGGTCGTGCACTTTGGTCGCACATGCGCGCGTCGCAGTGACAGGACTTGGTCAGCAACAACATGTGCAGACGGTCTCTTAAATTTGATCAGCGTCGGTCGAATTAATAAGCGCTGACAACCGTCGTATTTGAATATATGGTATGTATGTATGAGTGCCGCGTGCACGCAGAGCGATCCGCGGCCTATAGATCAGGCGAATCAATCACATGGACGAGGCGTTCAGCGGGATGTCGGCAGCGCTCGCATCATTCGTGATTCGTCACTCTGGGTATATGTCGACTCAGACTCGTGACTGCTGCTTGCTGTACGCTCTGCGAACATCAGCAATGCGACCGACACGCTGTCAGTGGGTCCGTGCTGATGCGTGAGTGACCCTACATCAGCGTTTCCTCCATTCGGACTCGCTGCATGTGCATTCCGCGTCTTCCGAACATCACGCGCGCAGACTTTGGCGGGCGGGCGGGTGAGTCGGGGTGACTATGATCCTTCATCACATATATATCCGTAGCATCATCGTAAACATTCACAATCGCCAATATGAATGGCTCGCGAGCATCGCACAGTCCGTCCTGCGCGTCATGCAGCAATCAGATTTCAGTGCGAGACGGCCAGGCAGGCAACACATGAATGCGCGCATTGCTCACGTCTTCACCGAAAGGCGCAAACATCATCGAGGCAAAGTCGCCATGCCGCGGAATTGATCATCAGCTAGGTGAAATGTGCAGTCGTGTATCCACATTTTGATTGCTGCAGGCGCCTCAATGTCGCAATGGTTCGTGGTCGTGTAGCCAATACGCGATGCGTGATGAATCAGCTTCGAGGCGGGCTCGCCCTCTAGGACGCTATGGTACTGGAGACTCCTGTTGGCTCAATATGAACAATGACTTCTTCCCTCAAGAGCACGCAGCAGACTTGATGATGCGGGCTAGCGCAAGTCGTCAAGCATCTCGGCGCTCTTCACCTTCAGTGGCCCAAAGCACGAGGAATGGCCATGTTGTCACGTTGATGGCGCACAGCAGCTGAACCCTTCTTGTAAGATCGCCGAAGAACGCACACACCAATGAATAAGAAAAGAGAAAGAAATGATTTGTCATCTAATTGAATAGTGCATTCTAGATATAGGAGATTGGCTAAGGCTACAGTTGAGAGGCTGACTACGATATAACGACTAGGACAATCGCCAGTGCGAGTGCGGGCAAAGAAGCGAGAGAAGATTGAGGCGGGTCGTGTGTACAATTGTGGGCTGCTTGTATTCGAGTAAGGGCATCCTTCGGCCAAGCTCGTCGGAGGGGCTGAAAGTCGCGTCGCATTGAGTATCTGCACTGGGTCCCAACTCATGAGACATGCAGTGCGATGATAGTGGTAGGCTTTGGGTGCTCGGAGGGTAGAGCAAGATGGGTGAATTAGCATTGCCACTTGTCGTTGCGAGACTCCTTGCCACCGACAAAGTCGTACCAGTCGTTTGGAGCGTCGCCAAGCCCGTTGCACTCGGTAGCAGTGACGAGACGGAAGCCCTTGTTGCTGAGGTGTTGAAGTGCGTAAGGCACGACGGTCTGAGAGGTTGCCTTGATGGTCTCGTGGTTGAGTACAAGTCTGCTCTTGGGCGCGTTGCGCGTGATGCTGTTGTAGACGCCTTTTCCGTGAGCAACACCCGCACCATCCGCATCCTCGGTGTCCTTGTCCCAAAGGAAGACGCCGCGGTAACCGCGCTCGGCCAGAACGCTCAAGACTTGATCGTTGAGGTTTCCATAAGGAGGACGGAAGTAGAGGGGCTTGACGCCCAGAATGCGCTTAAAGGCCACCTCGTTCTTGTGCAAAAGAGTGTTGATTTGATCACGAGAGAGCTGGGAAAAGTCTTGGTGCTCCCAGCCGTGAGAGCCGATCAGATGACCCTGGTTGAAGGCGTGACGAAGAGACTTGACTTGCATGTTGTCGTAGATGCAGCCTGTACAGCATCGGACGTCATCTGGATCAGCGCACGCTCTACCGATCTCCAAAGAGCGAAGTGTTCACTTACCATAATTGTTTCCATTCACGAAGAAGGATCCTGCCAGAGCGACGTGAGAAGTGAAAGGTGAGTGTGAATTCTTGCAGATCGCGTACATCTGTGCGTTGCTCACCTTTGGCACCCGCGTTGTCGAGCTGGTCGACGATGGAAGTCTCCCACTTCCAAGGTCCATCGTCGAAGGTCAGAGCGACCGAGTCGGACTTGTGGCAAGTCTTGTAGACTGGGGCCTGGTCACGACGAGGAAGATGAGCAACACCTTCAAAAGCGGCTGGAGAGGCTGATGTGGTGGAGCTCAAGGCGCAAAAGGCGGCGGCAAGGGCCAAGATGGAAGAGGTGAAGTGCATGTTGAGCGAATGTGTGTGTATGTGTGCGTGCGTGCGTGTTGAAGAGACCGAGGGAGGCGTGGGGAAAGGGTCAATAGCAAGAAGCGGATTGGAGAGGTGGGTGAGGTAGAGGGAGAAAGAGAAAGGACGGTGAGGAACAACCCCCCTTTAAGTAGACGATCTATGGCTTGCGTACACTCATAGCTAGAATCTTGTCCCCGATAGCCGGAATGAGTTGAAGCGTGAGACCTATGCCGATACATTCACTGATTGCGCTGCGGTGCGCCATGTTGCTAGGGCGATTCTGTCCCACGCGCTACTCAGAATACTACCGCTCGGTAGTAGGAGTCACGAGTAGGACTACTCTACTCCTACCAGCGGCCAGCAGATCGTGAATGGTGCAAGCAATTTACTGGACCACGCACAGCGAAGGCATGCTTACCAGCAGCGCCGAGCAGCAAGGGGCTGCCCATTGGCGCGCGGCGCGTTGAATGCGAAAGTCACCTCGCTCGTGCGACATCCATGCATGCATGCACGCACGCACGCAAAGCCGCTCGTCGAAATGAATCACCTCGTCCCATGACGCTCTCTTCAAGGCCGGCTCGGTGAGATGAATGGGTACCAAAGCTCAGCGCTGTGAGGCGACCACTGCGACTGCGAAGTGAATTTTGGATCCTGCCGTTGAAGAGATCACGTTCCGACAATTTTTGCGAGCCTGCCTTTGCTAGGAGACGTGGTGATCTCAACGGCCGTAGTGCTATGATCGCGGCCATTAGCCTCTTGGACCCTCTTCGACACTCTCAACGGATTCGCTCGGCAACGGGTGACGTGGGCGAGCAGCGCAAACAGTGTCTGTTCGACCCCAAGGCAGGAACATTCTGATCGTGAGTGACGGGCGCATATCCAGTCCGAAGCGCTATACAGGGAGCATGTGTATGCTTGGTAGGAGAAGATCGTCAGAGTCGTGAGTGTCGGCCCCCGCAGTCTGAGTAGCAGGGCTTTCCCCCGCCCCGAGGCATTTCGAGTCCCGCGCGCGCGCGCGCGCGCTCGCTGCAGCTGCACGAGCCGTTGCGCGTGGCGGGGACTGGACAGACGCGGTACGGGTGATGGACTCACTTTTGACTGACTACACTCTCGTGACTAATTCGCGAGGCCAGCCTCAACTTTTGGCTTGGACTAGCGACGTGTACAGACATCCACTTGACTACAACACTACTACTGTCTTTGATGGTGCACTGAGAATGGACACGAACCAGTGCTCGAGGGTACCTGATGAAAGTCGCAATTCATAAAGGCATTGCAGCGCACAGGGCTTGTGAGGAGCCAGCCGAGGGGCATGGGTGGTAGGTGTGGCCGGCTTCACGCTCTGCTGTGGACTTGGCAGGCAGATCTCTGCAACTGAAGGGGAGTGAGTCCTGGCTAGGCTACATAGGCCAGCGCAGTCTTGGACATCCTCGCTATTGCCCTCCCGCTGCGGCTGACCATCCAGCTCAGAAAGCTTCGCTGCGCCCGATATCCTGCGAGTCTGAAGCTCCCATTCCAGGCTCAAATCCACAATCAGGGACTGATCTTCAAGCCGACTAAATCAAATATAATAACGATATGTCGGAATGCATCTGCGCTGTGTAGGTAGGGCACACATTCTGATGATTCGTGGCAGGCCCTCTTTCAGAGTCAAAGAGTGCGCGAGGCTTGAGTATTGAGTTAAGAGTCAAGAGTCAAGAGTCAAGAGTCTCGAGTGAGTTTCGAGATTCGTGATTTTTGATTCTTGATTCGCCTTTGAAACGATCGAGAGCGTACCGGAACTCGCAAGATCACGTGTTGCTCTCGTGCGGACTGCATGCACTCATGACTGCAAATGATATGCACACAGCCTCACTCACCCTCATTCGACGCGAGCATAAGATCTTGCTGCGTCGTAGGAATTCCGGGATGGTGCACCTGCATCGGGTCTCCAAGCAGCATCATCCACCCATCACGAATCGTGAATGGTGGTCAACGTTGACCACCTAGCTGCCATGATGCAGCTCTGTGGGCCTAAGCGGCGAACTGCTGACTCTTGTACGCCATAGCTGCTAATGCTACTGAGACACTCACAGTAGTGACTGTAACAACAATCGTGAATGATGCATCACGCGTGCTGCACTTTGCCCCTGTACAGGACGCCCTCCTGAGCTCTGGCGTGTCATGCAAGCTGATGGACATGCAATTGCTGTGCAAAACTTGCCTTCTCCACCGCCGCTGCCAGCTGCTTGCTTTCTCTCGCCGCGGGCGCGCGATGCATGATGCATGAGACGCGCGCATCCTGCGCACAGCATAATCACGTACGCGGTGAGTGTGTGATGTTTTGCCGCGGAAAGGGGACAACGGTACGGCGCGCGTGGAGTTGAGTGACGTCTTGTGGCTGCACAGCATCAGCATCAGCAGCTTCGCAGCAGCTTCAACAGCGGACAGGCGGAAAGAGATGCGCCTTGCAGAACTGGCCAAGCGGCGCTTCGGGCCGGCCTGTGGAGTGGACATCGATCTTGGATCGCAATTAGGAGTCACGAGTATACTCAAAATGAAGAAGGGCCCTACAGACACCGCATCGTGACGAGCTACAACCATCTACATTGACCCTCCCTGGCTCAATTCTGCAAGCCTCTTTTTGTAGGCGCAAAGCACTCAGTGGTAACGTTCAAGATCGCAAGAGCCTTCAGCAACGCACGAGGCTTGCTTCTCGTCAGAGTCATTGCACTCGGAGGACCCATTAGCTTTGGAAAGCGCTGGCCAGGTCGAGCTACGACGGAGAGACTGGGCGAACACAGGCCACACCAAAACCATTCCGTCACGCAATGCCGCCAAGAGGCCAAAGGTTGTATTCTGACCCACCCGAGCCCCCGCCGGGAGTGGCAGGAGGGGCGCATGCAGCCTACCCTTCGTACGATGCCAGTGCGCCCCCTCAACCCATGTCGCCGCCTCAAGGTCACTACGATAATTACGCCGAGCCTACCTATGCCGCGTCTCCTCCCGTAGCTGGTAGCCCGATGAACAATCCGTACGGCGGAGCAGCGCCTGACTACCCGCCTGCTCATGCTGGAGATCACGAGCATAGTCCGTACGGCGCAACGCCAGGGGAGCATGGCAGGAGGATGAGCGAAGTTGGACACGGCTTGTATGGCAGAGGAGGTAGAGCCAGCATAGACTATGGCGATCAGGAGCTTCATGCGGGACATCGAAACTCAGTAGATGCTGGAGATGTGCCGCTCTTGCCTGCTCACGGCAACTATGCGTACGCACCCGCATCTCAATTCGATGATGGTGGACATCACGTGGGCTCAGCAGCGGATCACACCACGCAAGGCTCACACTTTGTCGGAGGCTTCACGGCGGAAGACAGCGAGGATGAGGAAGGCATGCCGTTGAGGAGGAGACAATCTCGCTTCGGCAGCGATGCGGCAGGTGCTGGGATGCCTGGTGGATTCTTGGAAGAAGGAGGAGGGGGAATCAGATATGGACGCATCCCTCAGAGAGTGCCTCGTCGCTACAAGACGTTGAAGCGAGTCGAGCTGTACCACGGAAACCTGGTGCTCGACTGCCCCGTTCCTACTCGACTGCTGGACAGACTCAATGATCGAGAAAGCAGAGAGTTCACTCACATGAGATACACTGCTGCTACTTGCGACCCAGACGACTTCAAAGATGAGCGCTACACGCTTCGTCAGGTCCTCTTTGATCCGCCCAGAAGGACAGAGCTATTCATCTGTCTCACCATGTACAACGTGAGTGGGTCGCCCAAGCTAGATTAGCCGGCCGGACGAAATCTCCTAGCGATGCCCGAGCACTCACATTTGACTCCACAGGAAGACGATGTGCTCTTCACGAGGACGATGCATGGCGTAATGAGCAATATTGCTCATCTCTGTACCAGGGACAGGTCCAAGACATGGGGAAAAGAAGGCTGGAAGAAGGTCGTAGTCTGCATCGTCAGCGATGGCCGTTTAAAGATAAACAGTAGGACGCTGAGTGAGTGGCACGGGGACGACTGCAAACTTCGAATAGGGAGCTCACTAACCATGGCGTTTGCTTAGGTGTCCTCGCTGCCATGGGTGTCTACCAAGAGGGCGTAGGCAAGAACGTGGTGAATGGCAAGCCGGTCACAGCGCACATCTACGAGTGAGTTGGGTTCGAAGCTCGCAGCTGCGGCATCAGCTGATCCCATCTCTACCGCGCAGATACACCACTCAGCTCTCTGTTGACCCTTCGCTCAAGTTTCGAGGGCGAGAAAAGGGAATCATGCCGGTTCAGATCCTCTTCTGCCTCAAAGAGCGCAATCAAAAGAAGATTAATTCGCACCGCTGGTTCTTCAACGCCTTTGGACAGGTCCTGCAACCGAACGTGTGCGTGCTGTTGGATGTCGGCACCATGCCGCGCGCAAAGTCCATCTACCACTTGTGGAAAGCTTTCGACATCAACAGCAACGTGGCTGGAGCTTGTGGAGAAATCGTCGCGCTCAAGGGCAAGTATGGGCAGGGAGTCTTCAATCCTCTGATCGCTGCCCAAAACTTTGAGTACAAGATGAGCAACATTCTTGATAAGCCTCTCGAATCGGTCTTCGGCTTTATCACTGTGCTTCCTGGCGCTTTCTCGGCTTATCGCTACATTGGTGAGTGTATTCGGAAGAGAACTTTCGAGCGAGGCTGGCGATCTGACCGGTAATTTTTCGCTCGAACGTCTGCAACAGCCTTGCAAAATGACTCGCAAGGTCAAGGTCCGCTCGCAAGCTACTTCAAAGGCGAAACGCTACACGGCGGTAAAGCGGATGCAGACATCTTCCAGTCCAACATGTACCTAGCTGAGTACGTGCCTCCAATCTACTGCTTACCTGCGCGAACATCGCTGACCTGACTTCACTTCGGCTGAACAGAGATCGCATCTTGTGCTGGGAGTTGTGCTCCAAGAGAGACTGCGCTTGGATCTTGCACTATGTGAAGTCTGCACAGGCCGTCACAGATGTGCCCGACCAGGTGTGTAAGATCGTCCGCGTCCTCTACAGCTTCGTAGTCCTTAGTTCAAACGCATGCCTCTCGTCATGCAGGTACCAGAATTGATCTCTCAGAGAAGACGTTGGCTCAATGGTTCTTTCTTTGCGGGCATCCATTCTATCGTCCACTTCCATTACCTCTACCGCTCATCTCACTCTTTCTGGAGAAAATTTTTCATCCACATCGAGATATTCTACCAAGCCATTCAGCTCTTCTTTTCTTGGTTTGGCATGGCGAATTTCTTCATTGGTAAGTCTTTAGAAAGCAGACATGCTGATGTTTGATCGAGCGAAAAGAAAGCATTCTGATCGAGATCTTCACGACCAGCGTTCGTCATCCTTACCACTGCGATGTCGGACGTGGTGAAGCAGACCCATGTCCCAAACATCAGTAAGTCTGGCATTCGTATCAGGCATCTCACCTTAAGATTTGAGACTGACAAGTCTCTTACCGCCGTTGTAGTTCTTTCGTACATTTACGTGAGCAACCTGTAAGCTCTGATTCAGGAGGAAAGCGTACTTATTCTCTCGTTTCGCGCGCAGTTGGCTTTCATTGTGTTCTGCTTCTTGCTCTCCATGGGCAACAGGCCTGCTGGAAGCAAATGGGGTTACACCCTGAGCATGGTCGTGTTTGCCTTGATCACCTTGTATATGACCGTGAGTAGGAGGATGACAGCTGCGTGCCAGCTGGGTGTGTAGTCCGAATGCTCATGACTCATCGAGGCATGAACACGCAGGCCGCAGCCGTTTATCTCGCTGTTCACTCGATCATTAACGCGGAGAGGAGTGCCGATAGCAGCACGGCGCTCGTGACGGACCCAATTTTCATCAACATTGTCGTCTCTTTGGCGTCGACGTATGGCATTTGGCTCATCGCAAGTGTGCTCTTTGTGAGTGGCACTCGAACTTTTTGTGCTTCCCGCATCCGCTAAAGCTAAGACTATCGATGCCCTTGAGCCGCAGTTCGAGCCGTGGCACATGTTTACGTCCATCATCCAGTATCTGCTTATGGCTCCATCCTTTGTCAACGTCATTAGCATCTACGCATTCTGCAACGTGTGAGTACAGGAAGCTGCCGAGCTTCTTCGACATACAGCAGGCTAATGTTTCTTAATCAAACGCCACACACAGCCACGATGTGTCGTGGGGTACCAAGGGATCGGACAAAGTGGAGACTGATCTGGGCGTTGTTGGCAATGCCGGCGGCAAGAATACCGTCGACGTTGCGATCCCCACCGATCTCAAGGATCTCAATTCAGCGTACGACGATGCGGTGCACGTGCTCTCGACCAAAGCGCCTGCCGAGGTGAAGCGCGTGGATGCCGAAACGAAGCAAAAGGATTACTATGCCAGCATTCGTACCAACGTCGTCTTGCTTTGGAGCTTGTCCAACGCTGGACTCGGCATCGGCATCCTGAACGTGTCCAATGATAGAGTCAGACTGACCTACATGGCCTTCTTGCTCTACTCTGTTGCGGCGCTGGCTGGCTTCAGACTGATAGGATCGACGACCTACCTGGTCAAACGTCTGTTCGCAGGCGAATGACCTCAATTGAGCATCTCACTTCTTTGCTCATCGTTCATTGCTGCTCGGGACAATCTTGCCTCTCTCGCCTGCTGGAAGGGACACGTCAGACCTTTTGTGCATTCTGCTTTTCTGTCCTCCTCTAATTGCACATTCCATCAGAATTGCTGCCAATCTCATCGAATTGCTGCGCAGGGCTTGTCACCCACTGCCTGTAGTTGACTTTGGCCGAGAGTATGCGCTGCCGGCCAACCTAGCAAGGCCCTCCTTAACAGGTCCCAGCTCATTCACAACTTCCAGACCGGTGCTCCTCGCCCATACAAAAGCCTCTGCTAGCACCTTTGCTCTAGGATCATCGGGTCCTTCAAACGTGTCGTCCAGCGTCTCTTGGTCTTGCAGCGTGGCGGTGGGACCAACCGTATTATCGAAACCGTATACCCAGTCTAGCGAGTCGCAAGTCTTGAGCATCGTCTCGTTTGCTCCCCATCTTTCCGACTCGTAGGCTGCCAACGCGTAAGCAGCGACGCCCAGGTCCGAACCATCCCGAGCTGCCTGGACCAGATGATTGGACAAACTTCGGGCGTCGGCGATTCCCAGATTGAGTCCTTGGCCTGCTAAAGGATGGGTGGTGTGTGCCGCATCGCCCACGAGCACTACGCGACCTCTGGGCTTGCTGATGGCTCGATCGCGCGACAAGGCGCTGAAATGTGCTCCTGGCTGCGAGGGTCTTTCGGATACTGAGGAATCGGCCAGAGAGCTAGGCTTCCTCAATCCAGCGAGGGATTGCGCTTGCGAAATACCCTTGGACAGAATCTCTGACCACGAGTCGTTGATGTTGAAATTGTACTTTGCGCTGTCCACCCCTTGGCCGTAGGCAGAGTACCCTTGAGCGTGATTCATTCGCAGCGGAAACGCTGCTACGGAAGAGGCATCCACTTCTTGCACGGCAGGAGGGACCTCGTGGCCGGCGATTGGGTCCGGCACGCCAGGCTGGTTCAGCTCTGAAAGGATCAGAGGCGAGAGCCAGCTCCAGTCTCGGTTTGCGTCTCCAGGAGTGGGGACGTTTTGGTGGGTATGAATGGCTTGCAGAATACTTCGTAGAACAGGCCAGGGTAGACGATGCGCTGCCGTGACGAGCTGAGCAAGAAGTGTGTTGTCGTTGGACGAACGATGCATCGCGATGATGGCATTTGCAAGCTCAGTAGGCAAGGTCCACACCATCGAGATTGCTGTTTCGGACACCTGTTGACGAGCGCAAGAAGGTAGATCAGGATGCTGGGCGATCAGCACAGCTCGACAAGAGAGCAACTCACAGGCAGCCAAGCGATGGGACCCGTTGGCAAGAACCTCTGCCGCGCAACGCCTTCACTTCCAACAGCATGCGCCGGATCAATTCTCAATGTGCCTACGACTCCCTTCTTTCCGTAGTCCTTCGAAGCGCTAGATTCTATCCTCGAATACTTTCGCACCGGCGAGTTGCCGCCGTCAGCGCCTACAAGTAATCTAGCACGAACCGATGCGCCAGAAGAGAGATTGATGGTGGGCCACGCATCTTGTGGTTCTTCTACCTCTGAAGTAGCAGAGGCTTGAACTGATCGCACAGTCGACGCATGATACTGCAATGATGCCCGATCCAAAGTCTGCGAGAGCGCTTTGCACAGTGCATCAATTTCCACCATGCTGGCTAGCCGGCCTTCCGTTCCGTGTTCAGACGGAGGTGCGTCAACCCTCATCAATGACCCAGTCAAACCATCCGTCACGCGCATGTTACGAATCGGATTCATGCGCCTCGGGTCCAGATGATCGGGCAGTGCTCCTAGAGCTGCATGTTTTGAAAATACTTGATGATGAGCTGTGAGAACAGATCTGCACAAATGTTGGCGCTCACCTTCCAACCAAGACCGATTTTCTTCGTTCAGACTGATGACCCGATTACTCCACGCTACTCCATCTGCGTATGCAGAGCCATTTCCAGGCGTCCATTGCTGAATGGCTTCCAAGGGTTTGGGATCGATGAGAGCTAGTCGGGTCTTGGAATGCAAGACACCCTTTCTCGCTGCGCTTTTAAGGGGGGGGATTTTTGTCAGTCAGAGTAGCAGCGTGATGGGAGAAGCAGAAGAAAGAACTCACTCAGAGAGGAAGCTAGAGCTAGTCCCACCACTCCTGCACCGACAATGGCTATGTCCACACTTTGTATATCATCAGAGGCTCTGCTGTATGATGTCGAGAAGGCCTTTGATCTCCACCTATGAGATGCGAGTGATGTGCATGCGCAGACGTCTGATGTCAAGGCTTGTCGGCCTAGAATCGCTCCAGCGGAGCGCGTGAGGCATCGGACGACAGGAGCGCTCATACTTGACTCAATGGCTGCAACTCGTGCCGTCTCATCGAAGCGCTGCCGGCGAGATGAGGCCAAACGCGTGGGGCTCACGCACGTAGATGAAGATGGCAGCAGGAGCCGTAGCGAATGCCGGGAAGGAACTCTTCCTGAATGACTTTGACCCGCGTTTGGGTTGTTGTGATGATGACCTGAGGCGCGTCACGTGGAGGTGCACAGACGCGCAGACTCGATCGTGATGAGCCACCAAGTTGTGCGTGCGAGTATAGCGCCGGTCCCATTCACGATTGTGATTCTTGATTCACACAGAAAGCTGCAACGGCCGCAATGAAGGCGACTTGAATTTGATTTTGAAGGTCGACTTCACACTTGCCCCTTGACTCTGTTTTGCCATAGCACACGAATCTCAGGCCCGACAGTATACTAAACTCCTCGCTCTTACACAGAGACAGTAGAAGAGCATGCATGTTCAGTCTCCTCAATACTTTGGAGGGTCTGCGCCGCTAGACATCCCTATCGGACTCTTTCCTTCCAAACAACATGCAGGACCGAGGCTGCCAATCGATTGGAAGCGCCAAGCACAAGCTGCTTGGCTAGGCTCCGATGAGCGCTTGAGAGATAGGAAGGGCAAGGCGAAAGAGGCGGATGCAGACGCAGACGAGGATGAGGACGAAGAGGATGCTTGGGAAAGGCCAACAGCTCCTTGGGCGTGTGCGATGGTCGCATGGCGAGAGACGAGAGCAGAGAAGCGCAAGAGACCAGTAGCAGGTGGCGACACTGGTGTTATAGCGCCAGCTGACGGGCAACTTGAGGAGTACGAAGAACAGGAGCATGTCGCCCTTGGTACAGCTGACGGTTCGGTCTGGCTCTTCGAGATGAGCCGTGCTCCGAGCGGCAACTCGCAGCAGGCGCGGATTTTCGAGCAAGAAGAAGCAGGTCCATCGGTGCGCGCATCAGGCTGGTATGAACGAAGTGGAGGAGTAGCTTTTGGCAATGGAAAAGTCGAAGGCAGCACAAACCTGCACCTGCGAGCTGCATCCCCCACGCCCAGCTTTCAAAGCGGCACATCCAGCGCGTCAAGGCGACATCATCATGCGCCTGGCGTCGGTCTATGGGGAGGAGCTCCGTTTGCGGGTTTCTCACCTACCAGTCCAAGTCGATCACCCGGACCGAGCTCCCTGTTGGGCGCAGCCTTGTCTCCCACCTCGACGCACGCCAACGACGATCATCAGCATCCTCAACCACTCTCCGCCACTTCCAATCCGGCTCAGAGTCGGGTTGAAATCGTAGAGGCTAGCGTGGAGGGAGAACTGGGCAAAGGAGATCGGGCAGAAGATATGCTGGAAGCTCAATGGCACGCTGGACAAAGAGGTGGAATTAGGGGCGCTTTGGGCTTGTCTCCTAATCTCTCACATCATCATCATCATCATCACAACGCGCATGCAAGATCTGGAGATGGATCACCCGTACCTGCTTCGAGAAGCAGGGAACAGTCCAATGCGTCCCCTGCGCCTTCCCATATGCGTAGGCATTTTGTGGAGGATGTCAGAGAAGAGCCTCGCGAACAAATAACGGGGACCGAGACGAAGCCTACTGCAGTGCCACGAAACACTAGCTCTGCCAAGGAGGCGGGGGACTTCACTGAGCAGCTTCATCCTCGTCGTTCTCTGCAGACACCTTGCCGCTCTCGAATCAGCGGCCTGCAGTACATCTCTTCGTCCAGACTGCTCACCTTGCAGTCATCTGGTCTGCTCACGCTCTGGTCCACAGGAGACGCCAAGCTGATCACCTCTACATCGCTCGTACCATCCCTGACTGGAGCGGTGTCAGACACGTCAAACTCGGCGGTCCCTGCTACAACAGCAGGGAGCAGGCCGCTTGCTGCGCTTGCGATGCTGAGAGGAAGCAGCTCGACGCCTACCAGGGTCAGAACACCTTTGCCCAACGTACCCGCCTCAGGCAGCGTGTTGGCCACTGAGACAAAGGCGCCTTACTACGCGTCACTACGCCGCGTCTACGTACGCGACGTGCAAAAGACATCAAACGGCGGTGGTGCGACACATTTTGGTGAAAGTTCCTCACCGAGTTCGGCAGAGCCTCAGCAGCTCTTCTCAGCTTGGGATTCGGCAAGAAGGCTGCTTGCTGTCGTCGACATCGATCGTAAAAATCTTGCTCTGCGAGTACGTCTAACGCACGCCTTTCCGGACGCTGTTAGCGCACCAGCAATACGTCTGGTCAATCAGTCCAACGCATATCTGGAATGTTTCTACGTCGATGACACGGGCACGTTGCACCTGGACCATATTCACTCGCCTCCGCCAACATCTGGCTCCGAGTCATTGCTGGCCGATGATAGCAAGTCAGGCGCGTTTGAAGCGGCAGCCGCCTTCTTTCGACGAGACTTTTCGCTGTCGAGGAGCATCACGCCCGAGCCTTCCGCAAGCGCCGCGTCGGACTCGATGGAACCTTTACCTTCCAAGTCCAAGCTTTCCGGCTCGAATGGGCTTTCGACAGAGGCGGGTCCAGATCATGGACCCGGAGCTCCGCTTGTGGCGCCATCGGCAATCAGACCTGCTTCTTCGTCCCTACTGGTGCCCAGGTCGGGAAGTTCCACACCCATCGTTCCTCCTGGTCACAATCACGCGTCTCCCTTTGCGGCAGGTGCTGCAGCGTTCTTCAGACGGCACGAAAGCGCAAATCTGAGCAACAGCAATCTTGCACAGTCCCAGCTCGAATTGCCTTCTCGAAGAGAGTGGAAAGGTATTATGATACTTGGCAAGAAGGTAGAAGGGATCAGAGTAGATCAAAGCAAGGGAGATACGATTTTGACCAATGTACTGGGAAGCGCTGCGCTGAATTTAGACTCGGGTACGATTGGTCCAGGAACGGCAAGTCACGACCAGGACGGAATACACGTCCATTGGTATGATCGCGAAATGTCTCAAAGTACTTCGAGCGAGCCCACCCTAGCTGTGGGGACCATTCGCGAGCCAAAGCTGGAAGTCGCCGTCGAGTTCGACAGACTCGTCTTGAAGTGTGGCAACTCCCACCTGTGGCAGAGTGAATTCCCCGAGTTGCCCGCTGTCACAGCCATCTTACCGCTGAGCTTGGAAAGAGTCGTCATAGTCCTAGGTGTGTTTTACACGGGCCTGCCGACGCAATTCAGGCTGATGCTTAGCCTCTCTTTGACAGCAAGTGGCCATGCCAGGCTTCTGCCGCTATTGGATCTGATTGCGGGCCGAACAAGCGCTTTGCAAGCGCGAGACGTCGAAAATGCACCCCGGGCAAACGGGATGGTGATCGATGGACTGAGAACTGTTGCGAACCCGCGGAACAATGCCAAGCACGTGTTTGGGACAAGCAAACAAGGGGACTTGGTGGTCTGGGAAGCTTCGTGAGTGTGCAGGGGTCGGGATGCCCCACAAGCCGAGTTTATGAACCCCTCTTCGTCCGCGTCGCAGCACTCTTGCCCTTCAGGCAGAATGGAATTTGTTCGGGACAAACGTGTCCGATATCGCTTCGTTTTCTGCAGCTCCGCATGCTCGCCTCCAGGGATGCGTGGGCGTGTGCTCGATGGATGGGACGCTGGCCATGATTTTGCTGGATGGCCTCAAGTTGCTCTATCTCGTTCCAGGACGAGGCACGGCCATTCAATGCGTCGCTGTCCGCGGAGATGACCTCCTGATACAATACGCTGATGGCAGAGCTCGTGTATGGGATCTCGGAACCCACGAGCTCCGGCGCAGCATAGGCGCCGAGCAGGCGCGCGCCTTGATTGAGGATGAAGTCAAACAGCCCTGGTGGATAATGTACCTTGGCGCTACAAAAGTGGCCCGCGACACCGCCAGGGCTGTACAGGCAGCGCAAGCTGGTCAATCTGTCGGACAACTGCGAGAAAGAGGCGCCAACGGTGTCTTGTCGCCTCTGCCTGTCTTGACGACAGATTGGATGCCGCTCGTTGCGGATTTGAGAGGAGCGATCAAGGCGGCCTCGAAAGCCGTACTTACAGATGCGAACGACAGTGGACCTGTTGGCCTGCTTGCCGACTGGGAACTTGACACGATGGGACGTAGCACGACGGTCGCGGGCAAAGCTGCTTCCGCTTCCGCCCACAAACGAGCTCCGCGCATCTTGAGCCCCTTTTTGGCAGCTTTGCTTCCAATTGGAACCTCGCGAGACCTCGATATAGCCGCTGCTGAGATCTTGGGCGAGGAGCTGACCAGTAGAGCCAGCGTTGTGACTGGATCATTTTCGTGAGTCGCTTGCCCAAAAAGAAAGAAGCTTCAGAGCTCGCCCAACGCAGAGCATTGACGCATTCACGCATCCGCAGTGATCCGTCTTTCCTTGCTTGGAGCTGCAGCAAGGGATACACACCCACGGAACTGCGACCTATCCCGGCACTGTGTCTCGTTACGATCCTGAACATCCTGAGTCGAGTGACAGGTGCGTGTCTGTCATTTTCGAAACACGCATGCCGGAACTGATGACAGCCTTGCACGCCTGCGCCTGCAGAGGTGCAAGAAGCTGCCAATCGCCTTTCTTCATTGTGCGTCAGGCTCTTTGCAACGTCAAGCCTGGAGCAGCTTCGATCTGCGCTGCCAGTGATTGCAATGTATCTTGTCGACTCCAGCCGTGAGTGCTGCTATGAGACGCGGATTCCGCGATGGAAGGATGTTGACGGTCAAGATACTGGTGTGCAGCGGATGTCCAGCAAGCTGCTACCGTGCTCTTTGACGCTATTTTGGAGGCATTGCCGCAAGCGGCCATCGATGGACTCTGCGACGAGTGGCAGCCACGATGTAAGTTGTTGTGATCTTTCGATGACTCCGCGACCAACTGCTGATACTGCGACTTGTCACGGCGTCCAGTACCGCCCCAGACCAACGAAAGCTGGCCTGTTCAGGAGCCTCTGGCGGTCGCATTATTAGGTTTCATAGCAGTGCGAAAGTACAAGCTGCTTTCGCCTGCCTTGCTCAAGGACGTTTCGAGCTGCATCTCACTCTATCTGTCCGAGTCTGCCAGCACCCCTGAAGCAACGCACCACCAAGCCATAGCTATCGAACTGTGTTGTCAAGGATTTGTGATCTGGCAACACTACCTTGACGCGATGGACGTTGTCCGCTCGTTGTTCAGCCTCGCAACTTACAAGGATCCAGCCTCGGCAACAGGTGGTGGCGATGCTGCGCCGCCTCTTGCTGCTGTGCCAGACAATTCGGCGAATCGCTTGCTAGCGAGACAGGCCACGTTGCAGATTGCTGTCGACAATACCCCGCTGTTCATGACCACCCTGTCTTTGGACATCCTACATGCCCGCTCGCCTGCTCACTGCAGCGCGACGATGAGGTGAGTGGACTTGCTTCCTTTGACAGTGATCGTTCGAAAGCATCGGGGCCATGGAGCTGATTCACCACGACGCATTCGCTGCTAATTAGGCTCGTCGCTTTCATGGTTCGTCGGGTGAGTAAGACGCTGCCATGCTCGATGCTTGAGAGATTCATCTTGCTGAGTTGACTGCCGCCGCCCGTCACAGAAACCTTTGATCCTTTATCCGAATCTACCACGGCTCGCAGAAGCTGTCGTCAAAGTGAGACGCAGTGCCCAGATGTCTGTTGGCGCCAAGTACGACACGGCTCACATGTGCTTCTGCATGCAGTCTCTTGATCCGACGCAGACAGCGATGCGAGAGGCTGTGGTGCAAGCTGCGACAGTGATGATCTCGGAGCTGGTGCGCACGTACCGGACGATCTCTTTTCACGCAAAGATGCAAAGGCTTGCAGTAGGTACGCATGAAGGTGCAGTGATCATGTACGACCTCAAGACGGCGACGAGGCTTTATGTTATCGAGGGTCATCGAGCGGGCCTTTCGGCACTTGATTTTTCGCCTGATGGGAGACGTCTGATCACCGTCAGTCTGGGTGACTCCAAAGCTTTAATCTGGAAAGTTGGAACTAGCCTCGGAAGCTTCTTCACCCCCGGAACACTGCCTCGGCAAGGCGGAACGGATGAGAGCGGAGCCTACAAGGCCATCGACTTTAACATTGGACATGGTGAGTGCCCGTCCAGATTGCACCGCGAGAGATAGAGATGATGCTCAGCACGACGTTTGCTTCCCTGCCACGCAGCGCTCAATGCTCTGCCTACCGAATCTTTGGAGGCCGTATCGCTCGAGTGGCAGGGAGACCGCGGAGTGCGCTTGAACGTGGGAGACGCCAGCATGTCCTTCTCGGTCGCTTAGCGTTGGCCTTTCTCGGCACTTTTATACCACTTGCCTGTTGTGACGGCGAGCTCTATCTCGTCTTTTCTCTGTACTAGTATCTTGCATTCCATCAACCTTGTGCTTGGAGCCCCTTGGTGGCGAAGCGTCGATGCAGTGAAGACATGCAGTATCTTCAGCAACGTACGGTGATCAGAGAGAAATGGATTACTCTGACACAGTGCATCTAGGCGCATACAAACGCTACATGTGCGCACATGCTCCCTGACCAGGTGGCTGATCCTGCGTCTGTCTCCTCGCCGAACGTTTGTTCTTTCCGCCGAGCGACGTCGGTGGCCAAGGTTCGCCATCCCTAAACTCCTCGGCTTGCGCGGCTGCCGGATCTCCATGCATGGAGGAGGCTACTTGTGCCGTGTAAGCAGAAGTGGGTCTCCCGTCCAATCCTACAGCGTAAGCTTGACCTGCGCTCAAGTTTTTGCCTCTAGCAGATTCCAAGTCTCTAGCTGCTGCATTCCTGCTAGCGGAGGAGGAACTCTTGAGATGACCCAAGGCCAACTCCTCGGTCAGCATTCTACCCCCTTTACTTGTGGATGCGCTCTTATTTCCTCGCGTCACAGCTATCGCTCGTTCGCGAGCCCGACGTTCGATGGACCCGAGCGGTGTGGAGCGCTGTCGACGTCGAATACGCCTGATGACGAACCACAACAAGAGTGCGAGCATGGTGATGGCCACGACGATTCCGATCACTATGCCCGCTATGGCGCCCCCTGAAAAGTTCTGGAATACGGAGCTGCAAAGCGCATGCACCGCGAGAACAGGTCAGGTGGTATGAAGGTGAGCGGCCGACAGCGTTGTAAAAAAAAGAAGCAAGGGGAAAGGCCAAGCATGGTCTTGCGCTTCTTCCTTTCGACTTACTAGTCTGGATTTTCCGGAGAGGCACTGGAGTCGGTCGATGTGCTCGAATCGCTCATCTTGGCTAAGCGCGTACATACGTCGTACTCAGGCAGGCAAAAGATGGAAGAATGCCAAAGATGGGAGTGTCAGCGCGGGACAATCCCCAATTTTGGGAGAAGGGGCTTTGGGATGATGGAGGGGAAACACAATGAGGAGGGGCTGCTTGTCAAAAGATGGGTAAAGAATGCGGGTGTCGGAGCAATGATGAAACCCCGCTCACTCGAGCTATCCTTAGCGCCGGACAAGGCCCCGATCCATTTGAGTATTTTGAGCCGAAGCCGTTTGCAGCATATCCACATTTGCATGTGCACGCGGTCTCAAGGCTGGAAGGTCAAAAGTGGCTGTGCTAGCCGATCCCTCCATCATCGGGCATGTACAGTACTTCCACAGTACGGGCGTGTAGTCCGTCTTGCTACCTCGTGACTGTTGGCTCTCCCGATGCGCTCGTGCGCTCAAGCAGCCAAACAATCACGAATCAAGAATTCACACCGAGCGCCAGTCAACGTCCGCTTCGGGGGGCGCCGTACGTCATTCAGATTCCAAGAAGGGCTGTTGCCGCCGCTGAGATCACCAGTCAAGCCTGTGTATGACCCTAGCTCGAGAGGCATGGTCCTCCATCACTACTACCGTACCAGTACAGTAGCAGCACCAGGGGCAGCTAGCCGATGGGTGTGCATGATGAGGTGCTGCTTGGCTTTTAGCGCCGGATCAAATTTGGCTTGCATGAGAGATGAGGGAAGCTTCCAATAAGTCGAGATATCCGACCGCGCTGCTGGGCGCAGCATCGGTCGGACGCCAAGAACTAGCACAAGCATTCCGCGAGTCAGTCGTGAGTCGAGTAAGTAGCACGAGTCTGTTGTGACGTGAAGTCTTGATGAGTGTGCAGGCGGCACGACGTTGTTCCCTCACAACAGTCTGTAGGTATACATTAAAGTCCCTATGAACTCCGTGGCTACATAACTTGCGCCGTCATTCGTCAATCAATCTTGAATCAAGAATCAAGAATTGTGGTCTATGACTCCGGGAATGGCGCTTTGCTTAAGTTTCGATGCAGCGGGCGGCGTGGCCAGACTAGCAGAGAATCATCTCGGCTTATATGATCGATGAACGCGCGAAATCCGTTTCCAAGCTGGATACAGAATCGAGATGAGGCTTGAATCCGTGATTTCAAGTCTGAACGATTTTTCTTTCCTTGGTTCGAACGATCAATCTTGAATCAAAGTTACAATTAAGAATTCAGGTGAAAGGCGCTCGACTTGCAGCAATGTCACGTGCTTAGTCCCGCGCCTTGCTGAATTTTTTGGTAAACATCGCTGCCGTGGCTATGACTCAAGACTGACGGCTAGCTTGCGCCCCTTCCGCATGCATGCCCGGCATGTTTGCGCGCCTACATCCAACCACAATTAAGATCGTCGCGGAGAAACGCCGATGCGACGACCTCTGCTGCTCGCCTATTCAATTCTTGATTAACATTCTGATTGCGGCGTGCGCTCCTTTGATTGAGATTCGCAATTTGAGTTACCTTTCCGCTGAAAAGGCTCACCACCGAATCAAATTGCAAACTGAAAAACTTATGAAAATTGTCAGATTTCAGCATTAAGCTGTCAGTCGTGAGTCTTGTGCCGTCTGACAGACGCTAAAGCAGTGACCGGCGGAGTCGCGAGGACGGCAGCCGTGTAGGAAGGAAGAAGTTATCACGGTCAAGCTCCGCAGGGAGTGCCGCGCCATGGAGCTTCGGCGCGTGCCGCAGGCGCGCCCTTCACACCCAAAGCGCGTGATCACCATAGGTGATCCGTGATTCAAGTGCTCATGAGCATCCACACACACCCTTTTGACCACCGACTACTCTCCTCTCCCATACTTGTACTGCTTGTAGAGGTACCCCTCGCTGTGCCTCCGAGGTGTATCACACCTCTGCCTTGGCTTCGCGCCAGGGCGAAAAGTAGCACATCGCCTAGACCCACCAGCAGCGCTTTCGCAACCTTTCCCTCAAGCTAGCGTTGAGTCTCGCACCAAGATTTCACATCATCTCCTCCAGGCGACCCAAGTGCACGCGAGCTCACCATGTGTGCAAATGTGCCGAGTGCTGCACCCTCGAGCGCTTCTGCCAGTGGACAAGGCGGTCGCCAGGGCGTGATGGACGGGGAAGGCACAGCAGCCGAACAGCCACCTGATGATACAAATTCGTCGCAGACTACGGAGCATCTTGGCCGTATGACCTTACAACATGTCAACAGCGCGGACATGCCAGATGGACTTTCCGCAGAGCTGGGGCTCAGTGCGGCCGAGCTGGAAGAGACTGCGGCTGCTGTGCTGGCTGCTCAGCAAACAACCTTGTCAGACGAACAACAGGGTGGGCAGATCATCGATGCTAGCAAGGCCGGACAACTCAGCACCAGTCCTTTTGGATCTTCATTCCACTCGGCCATGACTGGCTCTTTGCCAAACGTGATCAGCCCCACGGGCGAGACGAATCTTTCAGCCATAGCTGACCCTGCGACGGATGGCCACTCGCTTAGTGCATCGCACCATTCGAAGAAGCTTCAGCCTGAGCGCCATATGTGGTCCAAGGAAGAAACTCAAGCATTGGTAGATGGTTGTAACGCTGTGAGTGTCGCGTGTCCCGGTGCTGTGAGATTCAAGGCTAACGTTCGAGAGGTTGTCTGGTCAGCACGGCGTCGGCAATTGGAAGGCGATACTTTCAGACCCCAAATTCAGCGGACGCTTTGCTGGTCGTTCTGCCGGAGATCTCAAGGACAGATTTCGCACGTATTTTCCAGATGCGTATCACGACATGTATCCCAATGCCAAGACGCATACAAGCAAGGCGGTCCGCAGCAAAGCTGCAGACGGAACGAGTATCTTCGAAAAGGGAAAGACGAAGGAACGTCGACCCTTTAGCGCTGCTGAGGACGAGGTGCTGAAACGCGGCTATGCACAGCATGGCTCTCACTGGGCTACGATTGCTCGCGACGCGGTTTTCGAAGGGCGGAGAAAATCAACAGATCTCAGAGATCGTTTCCGCAACGCATTCCCCGAGCTGTACGAGCAAGCGGGCTACAAGCCTCGGTCCAAGTCTGGGAAGAAAGACAGGCGCCCGAGTCATGGAGCCCTTCATTCCGATTCGAGCATGTCCATGAGCATATCGGCGGCACTTGAGCAAGCAAATGGAGATGGTTCGGATGCGATGCGCGCCACTCGCGTTGCACCTCCCCCCAGCGACACTAGCGCTACATCGCACTCTCAGTGCGCGAGCGGGGATGTCAGCCATAGCGAATTGGAGACGAGCGAGGGAGAGATGAGCGACGCGTGGGAGAGACCTGCGGGCGAGCCTGTCCTCGCACGAAGACTGATGGATCAACATCGCGCACAGCAAGAGCAGCGTCGTCAACAGGAGGAGCAACGCGCAGCTGTTAGTCGATCTTCGTCGTTCAACGACGGCTCGTCTCGTCTTGGATCGGGTCTTCGCTCAGTCTCACGGGACACTGGCGCCCTTCAAGTCCAGCAAAGGGAGCATGCCGCAAACCCAAATGCTCCTTCTTCCAGCAGCAGTAGCAGTGCTAGCGGTATGAATCCGAATGTGCAACCACTTCGACCAGACGGTGGTCTACGACGAACGCAAAGCTCAAAGCGCGCAAACCCAAAGATCAGCCATTTTGAGGGCATGCCCTCATCGACTGCTCTGCAGCAGCAGCAGCGCACTCATCAACATCATCACCAACAGCGCTTGATTCAAGAACAAAAGTATCCCCAGCCCATCCCGCATTATTTTGGCACCAGATCGCAAGACCCCAACACGGCTCAAATGCACCCTTCTTCCAACGAGGTTCCTACGAGTAGACCTCCTTTGGAGCATAGCTTGAGCTCTGGACATGCGCCTCAGTATGCCTGGCAAGGCGAAAGCGAGGGGCAGCCTTCGGCTTCATCATCATCGTTGGATGAGATGGACTTGGACCAGTTGAATGCTCTGCTCGGTCAGCCTTCTTCCTCAACAACGCATTTGAGTAATGAGCGATTTAACGGGCCACAAGGAGATGCTATGGACGTCGACGCTCCCACGGTAGCCAGTTCGACAGCCGCGGCGCCAGCATCTACCATAAGCGACGCTTCAGCAAACTCTACTGGCAGCGATCTTTCATCTTTGCTCACCAGCGCTGACTTGATGCAGCTAGCTGCCAGCAGTGGTTCGAGCACGCTAGGCACGAGTCCTAGCAAGAATGGCTTCTCGATAGAGTCCTTCCAGGATCTCCTCGATCCTGTGTTGCCACCGAGCACATCACTCTCGGAATGGGCTGCTTCGGCTGCCTCTTGGCACCCCGTCTCTTCCTCTAGCGTCAACTCTGGCACAGCCTCGGCACCCAGCCAGACTGAGCATAGCGCGTGGGCGGGCGATTTGCTGCATCGCGGTAGCGGTAACACGTCGATCGACACTACCATGCAGCAGCCTCAGCAACTTCAACAGAGCTACATGACCCAGGCGCAAGGGGCGGCCGCGAATGATCCTGCGACCTTGCACGCGCAATTTGAAGATCAGCGACAGCAACAATTTGGGCCTCCTAGCATGAGATCCTCTCTTGAAGCTGACTTTCAACGCACTGATACCCAGCAAACAGCTACAGACAACGGACTTCGCACGCATCGTTTTGATGCTTCTGTGGCTGCGCCGCATTCGGTCGCTCAAAGCGTTACCTCGACTCCCTCGGTACAGGAGCTCGTCAATCGCTCCGCTTCAAGCCGTCATAGCGGCCAGCAGGCGAACGCTGCCGCCAATTTCCAGCATCAGTTGCCATTCCTACCCGCGGACCTCACGTCTAGCCACGCCATGCAGTCGCCATACCGTATCAACCCTTACTACCCGGCTGACGACCTCAGCCTCACTAGTCTTGGCAGTCAGACGCTTTTCCCGAGCTTGGTCGGAGAAGCGCCTGGGCACAGGCGCAGGCGATCCACAGACACGCTGCGTCAGAATTTCAGCTATGCTCAACTCGCAGTTGCGTTCGAGCCTACGCCACTCGACTTGCCGGGCTACACGCCTCAGCAGCAGTCTGACGAAGGAATCGAAGAAGAGCCAGAGAGCGAGTCGGCAGATTTCGACGAGTCGTCGGGCTCCGTTCGGCGCCCTTTTCATGGGCAGTCTGCGTCCTTTTCTGGGACCTGGGATCGCAACGTCACCATACAACCGCGTGCCACACGGCAGCACGCTTCGGCTGACGAAAGCACTGTCGAAGACTCATTTGGTGGTCGTCATCTGAGCGCTTTTGAGATCGCTGCCGCCTTTGCCGCACAGCATGGAAACACCACGGCCTTCGACAGCGCAGCCGAGGCGGATGCATCTTCTATTGGGCCGTATGCAGAGTCCCTGCCGGATCTTGGCCATCCCTCAAGTAGCTCGACGTTTGACGAAATCAGCCCGTTTGGTCTTCCTCAAACGTCGTACGACGACCTCGACCTGCCATCTTTTCTGGGTCGCTCTCCAGCGCTCAATCATGCAGTGGCACCACACGCGCGGGATGCTGCTGCTGGCGATTCTGCAGATGCGCCTTCGCAGTGGGTACAGAATCACGGTCTTGGAGGACCTTCAAGCGGCGCGCTGCAATCTGGCAGAGCGGCGAGCGAGTCACAGATGGACATTGAGTCCAATCGACAAGGCTCTTGGCAGAAGGCTTGGTCGGACGTTGGCGATGCGGCAAGCGCGGATCCCTCGGCGTTTCAGCGGACGTTAGCAACGCAAGAAGGAGCGCGAGATCGTGTTGCGGCTCACTTTGCCGATCTAGAGCGCTTCGACAACTCGTCGCAGAGATGGCTTGCCGATCGACCGGATGCCTCGCTGCTTCGTTCCATCTCTACCGATGGTCATCCTGGCCCCATCACGAGCACGGCTAGCGAAGCTGTACTTCCAGCAATGTACACGGCCGGAGACTTGGACAGGCTGGAGCATCTTTATTTGGAAGGTCTGCACCCTGTCAGTTCGTCGACTTCACAAGGTGCTGCGAGGACGCCAGGCAATTGGTCGAGCGAATGGAGCAATCAGTCGGCCAACTTCTCGAACAGCGATGCCCAGACTGACCACGCGAATGGTGGCGCGAACTCATCCACCGGAGCGAGCCACAATGGTCGATGAGTTCTCGACATTGTCCACTTACACTTCAATCCTATATCTTCGCAGAGTCTGCTCTGTGCGAGACCCTATCCTTGTCATTACCGAGCCTCTCACGCACTGCCCTACAACATTCTACTAACGGACCATGTGCCCATTGCTCCATACACATCCATTGTACACTACTTTTCACGCAACATTGCAATCCAGCATCATAGCTCTCTCTCTCTCTATGCGCAATCGGAAAGGTTTGATCTCTGCATCACTGTCAGCATCACCACTCAAAACTACCGTGAGGACATTTTGTCCCTTTGATGACCCGGATTGACGTCACGCATTCTGCCGACCCGGTCGGTAGCCACCAGTGACTGTGCCGGTCAGATCCGAGATGAGTCGTGATAGTGTGCCCAAAGGCGCGCATCGCGTCGCGTGACTCAAACTTTTGATCAGAATTCAAGATCAAGATTCGACTTGCGCATCTGCGCATCAGATGTGCCGTGAGTGGCCCGGCCGCGATTACAGAGGACTGCGCGAGTGCCTAAAGCTGCGTCGGACTCGGCTGATCTACACGTCGCTCAGTGACTGCGTGGCGCATATACATGGTGATGTGCGCATGCACGCATGCATGCCCATTGCGCTGGATAAGGCTTTTTGCTCATCTCAGCAATTAAGGCGTGTGCCGAATGCAGCTTGCAGCAGCAAAGGCGTGCTTGATGAGGGCGCAAGCACGCACGCATGGCAAGCACCCATGCAGCATCAGCAGGCACGAGCTCGTGAGTGGGACGGCGAATGATGCTGCTGCTGCTGCTGCTGCTGATGATGATGATGCTGATGCTGATATCAGCGCGCCTGTAGCTTGTTAGCTAGCTGATGCACCTTGCATGCATGGCGGTGCCGGACTGCGCGCTTGCGTGCGTGCTCGCTCGACCCTCTCTAATCGTGAATCGCCGGCAAGTCTGGTCGTTGGGGTGGGGAGGAGAGCTTACCCACATAGCGGCAGGGGTTACGCGATATCAGGCGAGATCTAAGCGTCTTGAGCAGACGATTTCAGTCACCTCCTAACCGTCACACACCTCACAACGCTCACTGCGACCGCCTTTGCACGCTTCATTGTTGCTGCTTCGCTGCATTTCCTCGCCCTGCGCCACTTCATCGTCCAGCACTCGTACTGACGTCATTCCAAGCATCGATCCTATTGCCCGACCTTGTTTTACGAGACACACGCGCCCGAGCAAGCACCTTTGTCACAAACTTGCCTTCGTCAGACCTCACCAGCGCCCTTCCGCGACTCTCTATAGAGGCCACATCACTCTTAAAGATGGCCTTCATCGCACAGAAGGGCGCCGCCAGCCGAGGCAACAGACGCCAAACGCAGCGTGCGGAAGAGGTCACCCCAGTAGGCAGCTTTTCAGAATCGTTTCGTGTCTCCTCACTAGCTGCTCATCAAGGGCATCGGAATAGCGCTCGCGATGCGAAAGCGGGCAAGACTCAGAATACGGCGCAGGATGCTTCTACTTCGACACCGGATTGGAGCATCATCTTTCCTGGTCGGAGCTCAGTTGCTGCGCCCACACTCAGTCATAGTTCAGCAAGTGCTCTTGTAGCTACTACGACCGAATCTCGAGCTACTACGGCTGGTGATGGCTTGGACGAGAAAGCTGGTGAGTGTGCATCAGCACCATTTCAAGCTTGTATGCACTGCGCTCGTACGCTAATCATCTATCGCCACCCTGCGTTGTTGCCCGAAGTAGATGTCTCCAACCTTGCCGATGAGCAGCGTCGTTCTGTAGATGAAAGTGCTGAAGCAGGAGCCAGCGGTCTGACTCTCACAATGCCTGCTTGGCATGAAGACACTGGACGATTCCTCAGCAGGCGCACAGTCGCACCTGCTTTCGACGCAGACGATGAGGCGGACTTGGAAGACGAGCCAGACTTGAACACAACGGCAACGCAATCCGGTGCGGCACGTGCTGCTCGATCGGAACAGTGGATGCTCGAATCTCTAGACTCTCCGTCCATCTTTGGCTCGGAACATCCCAGCATCTTTGTGGAAGAGAGCCGAGCCGAGCTGTATGGCTCCATAGCCCTGCCATCCGAGTCATCAGCTTCCAACGTGGCACGTGGTAGTGGGGGCAAGTCAGCAGCAGGTTCAAGAACAGAGGGTGATGGCTACGCATCAGACCTGCACTTCCCTGAAGTTCCAGACAGGTCTGCTCCAGGCAAAAGCGCACCACGCGGTGCTAGTCAGGAAGCCGTGTGGTCGTGGGCAGCAGTTCAGCGGGGAACATCCCTCCTCCGTTCAGCTTCCGAGACGCATTTGACGTCTTCGGAGGATGAGGTGGACGACTTCCACGACATGACAGCATCGCAGCTCCAGCTCAAGCGAGACAACGATGCCAGCGACGCTCATTTCGATGCGCTCCTGGACGCAACACCAGCAGCACAGAGTGCAGGGATAGGATCAAAGCCATTCAAACGGCGTCACAGGAAAGCTGGGGGCAGCGAGAGGTCTAAACGGAGCGCCACGGAAACGAGCAGAAGTGCTAGCGTGGCACGGATGCGGGACGCTCGGCCGCGCAGGCCAGCTACGCGGCGAAATGCGTCGAGCCGCCGCGCCGCTCACGCAAGCTCAGCGAAGCACACAGAAGCCGCCTCACAGAGCGTTGGCAAGCGGTTGCTCCGCAAAGTTTTCAGTCGTTTGTTCAGTGCAGACGCGGAGCTGCTGGATGCCTTGTTGAACGACAGCGGTCCTTTGGCGGTGGACCAGGGAGAGGTCGAGCATTTCGAAAACTTGCGCATGTCGAGTCGCTACGCTAGAGGCACGGATCGTCAGGCATTCGAGCTCGATCTAGAGTCTTTGCCACGAAGGCCACCCAGAATGCGCATGCTTCTCGACGGGCGTGAGGTTGAAGATCTGACAGAGGAGGAGGATGAAGGGGATGACGAGGAAGAAGGCAAGGCTGCTGAACGGCCTGCCAGCGAGCACAAGATCTTCCCACAGCGACCTTTGGCCCCATCAAGCGCTGCGCTCGCTACAGCATTGGAGCTTGCAAGACGACGACGGTCCTCTTCTGTAGCTTCTGGATCTCCGCTGTCTCGAGAGCCCGAACCCACCACACTGGAAGCTTTGCAAGCTGCGCTGATCCACAATGGCATTCTGCGTGTCCCAACGCCCCTTCGGATTCTCGGCGAACTAGCTCGAGCCCTTCAAGATGCGGTTTGGGGAGAGGCTGTTGTGAATGACAGCCTGTCCAATGTGGATACTCGAGAACTCGAAGAAGCGCTCAAGCAGCGCAAAGGCTCTACCTTGCTGCATGATTCTGAGGACGAGCAAGATGGCGATGTGGCGCACTATGCACACGAGCGGACAGGCTCAGACGGTGCGCTGGCAGGAGATTCGGGCACTCGGTTGTCGGCGCGCAGACTGAGCTTGGGACATGGTCTTCAGACCGTACCTCGAGCTTGGAACGGCAATGTGCACCCCAGTCTTCGAGGGCGCTCCACGTTTGCGATAGAGCAAGGAGCTCCTGCCATTGAAGGCTGAGTGCTTCGCCGAAGTCATCTCATCAACCTCGATGTTCTTAGCTCAACAGCGGACTTGTAATCTCGATGCTCTTCACTGCCTTGCCTTGTGACCCATCAACGCAGACTTTATCCATTTCGTGGCCAGCTACATCGTGATTCAATACGAGACTTGCCTGTAGGTGAGGTCTCGAGCGCTGCCTATGTAATAGCATAGTATTCACTCCATTACATGGATTCTTTTTATATCCTTCATTCACGATGGCCGTGACGATGGTACTTGACGCCGATCATGGAATAGCGCCCTGTGCAAGTGAACTGAAGCAATCACAATTCTTCCTGCGCTTTATGCTGGCCTCGTACCCTTGTCCTTAAAGCTCGTGCCGGTCTCGCCCCTTTGGACTCGGCTTGCGCACGGACGCAGTGAGCTCGATGAAGCCGCGAAATGGTGGTTCTTGCAACGGCGATGTCTCGACAAGCACAGTGCAGAGGAAGAAAGTCGAGTCCACATTGCATAATCTTTCAAGAAGCGTTGGCATGCCTACGATCGCGACCTGCCAACGGTCAAGTTGCATCGGGTGCAGCTGCCTCCAACCTTGGGCCGCTGGCGTCCTATCATTACCTTCGCTGCACGGCACAGCCTTGATGATTTTGTAACATATGTGCCCGCGTGCTCGGGTGCCCTGATGTTGATTGCATCGGGGCTCGCGGGGACGTTACTTGAAGAGGGTGTTGGTCATGTTGCTTGCATGGCGTTGATCGCGTTGGACAGCTCCGTTCAGCATCACCTAATGTACCGCACGCTTCCATCACGAGATTCTGTGGTGAAATCAGACACTCAAATGAAGCCTTCCGCTCTGGGAGAGCTGACCTTTGACGCTGTGTGCGATACGTTCGTCAATGGCCAAATACAGGGCGTCATCCAAGGAGGCGGCGGCCCGACAAAACGCCATTCGATTGTGCAGCGATCAATCGCGAATGTCGTTCTGAGCTTCAACCAGCAAGAGCCAATGACTCTAGCGATACACCTCCTTATCTCGACGGCGTTCCTGACGATCGGTGAAGAACCGAGGTGCACTGCTGCCGGGATATGGACGACTGAGCAGCCAGAGCGAAGGGCGCATCCTACGAGATACTTCGAAACGGCGCGCTGTGACGCCGATGTGCGCCAACGCGCCGTTCTGCCTTCCATATCGTAGCTTCAGCTACGGAAAAGGCTTAAATAGAGCCCGGCACTCCCCTGCAAAAACGTAATCCCCTCCCCTTACTTCTCGAACCGACCCGATCACGCACCAACAGCGCAAAAATCGCCTCTGACTCTCTGAAAGAGAGCGTCTACTGCCTTTGCACCAAGTCAAGATCTACAACAAGAAATAAGACGCCATGAAGGTCTACGCGCAAATCCTGCTTTTCGCTCTGCTGGCAACCAGCCTCTGCGCGCTCCCTACGCCAGCTCCTGATGGGACAACAGAAAGCTCGCTGTTGGCTCAAAGAGCTCCTTACAAGATCAAGCCTGGCGGTGAGCAGAAGTGCCCCACCCAGCTCCTCGTGTGCACGTATCGGGCCTCGTATTCTGACCGAAGCGTTCACTTGCCTTGCTTGTAGACACGATCAGTTACAACAAGAAAGGCAAGCCAATCATTCACCACAGTGAGTGAGGCAGCTCTTGTGCGATGCTGTGTTCCGCCAACTTTCCAACCTATCATCTGACGCAGCGAACTTTCGCCATCTTGCCCCTCTGAAAATTTGTACAGAAGCTTGCCCCGGAGACATCATACCACTGAAGAAACGTGGGCCACATTGTAAGTCGCAACGTGACGCTTCTGACTTTATGAGATTCGTACATGATGGCCGAGTGCCTAGACAGCAAAAAGTGCACGTGGACCTTGCGCCTCACCAAGTGCCTTTTCCCTGCCCACAGTCGACGACTTCGCTTACTGCTGATTGCAGTCTTCTTCGGCGCTCAACCAAAGGGTCTTTTCACCAGTCGGAACACAACGTTTCGACACGTCTCGTGGAGCTAGGATCCATCCTAGCCCTTCCCAGGCTAGTAAACGCCGTCATCGTGCTCATGCTTTCAGGCGGTGCGTCGCCTGCTTACTTGCAAGGCAATCGATGACATTCTTCCGCTAATTTGCGCGAGTGCTGTTGGAATTAAGTACTCCTCGTGGATTTGCCATGACGTTTGACTGCGCTAGAGGTTGCCGTTGTTGAAAGTCGCGGATGATACGCCTGCATTAGGCAAGTTTGGCAGAACTGGGCATCACTGACTGTCTGAAACCCCGCCCGGATGCTCCCAGGGCTTTGGAGGCTGTTTGAGGTGGGATTCAGAAGGTGTGGCCCGGTTGATCTGTGCACACAGATCCCAGCGTAAGCAAGCTTGCGAGGTACACGAGCGAATGGTGACCAAGAGACGGTCCTAGCCCCACGACTCACTTGGAGAGGTATGTCTTTGATGCCTGGAATTTTGTCAGCTTGGCCTGTGCTTATGAGTTCCACAATCGCGTCAAAGCTGGCAGGATGCTGAGGTGCTTGCTGTTCCCTGGCCAGGTCCGCGCTGCCTAGCGTCAAGTTTGAAATGGCGCTCGTCGCCGCGGCGAGTGCTGGCTGCTCCGAATCCAATACTCGGGCGCATAGGCCCGCCACTTCTTTGATCAGCTCAGCTTGAGCGGGTGCAGCGTCCACTTTGTGATTTGCCCCTTGCAAGACCTTTGCCTTGAAGCGGGTGTCCTTGACGATGCGGTTCCATTTGTCTACGATTACCGATGCTGGGTAGGGGTCGAGCATGTACTCGCTATTACGTCACGAGCGCCGTCAAGACCCGTCGTCGGAATACAGCTCGCGTCAGAGGCGTTCAGCAGAATACTCACTCTTCAGAGCCGCACAAAGCCAGCAATTCAGGGTCACCGGGAGCGATGATGCCTTCGGGAGAAGCCCAATCTTTGGCAAGCCCATCCAAAGCGTTCCTGAAGATGTCTATCACGTCCTTCTCCTCAAAGTCTCCACTGAACAAGTCATCGTCTCCTCCTTTGCCGTTGAGTGACCAGTACCGGTAGGCGGTCTGAGGAGGTTCCAGGATAGCCGACTCATTGGTGCCTCGAGGTTCGCCCGAGTGTCTGTTCACCGCTCTAGCAGGTCTGGGCGCCAAAGGGGCTTTGTAAGACAATAGTGTGCTGCCTTTGCCCGCTTGTACAAGACTTGTAGCTTCTTTGAGATTCTCCACTTCCTCGGCACCTGCCGTCTTGTCGAAGTACAGCCTGTCGGAACAGGGAGCTTGGATGATCGCTCCTTGCACCTTGACATCCGCTCCCCGGTTCCCAAGGAGGTATGTAATGACATCCTGACAGCCCGTGCTGTGTCCCAACAAAAAGATTGCCTTTTTCTTACTTGCTGCTCTAAGCTGATCAACAACTGCCGCAATCTCCCTCGCATCAGCTTCCAGACTTCCGTAATTGAATCCTCCAAGGTTGCTAGACAGTTGAGGTAGCACGACGGATATTCCCAGCTTGCTCAGCGCTTCGACTAGCCCTTCTGTGTACGGTAGACTTCCGATTGTATCGGTCAAGCCCGGTATGAGAACGATGGAATGCGTCGCACCAGGATCCGAGTCGAGCAGCGTCAGCTTTGGAGATCCGTACGTGCTCAGAGACCATCTAACTTCGTGCGAATGGCCTGCCGGAGTGGACTCGCTAGATCCGAACGACATCCTTTCTGATTTTTGGAAGCGCTTCTGCACACGCTGGAATGCAGAGTCTGCGGAGTAGTCACGAGTGTCAAGGATGGTGAGGTCAGCCCAGATGAGGAAAGAGGTAGCGTTCGATGCTAGCTACACCACTGATGGTGTCGTCGGTTGGTGGAAGACGCAACGGCAAGATCGCGCGCCATGCGCTTCACGCGCATGGGTGATGATGGCGCTCGGACCACCTATCATGGGGCGTGTACGACGCCGCACAGATCAGTAGAGCAATCGAATCACGCACATCGAGGGTCAGCTCGTGATTGAGAAACATAGGTGTGGACCGCTGCTTGTCATTTCGAACAAGCAGTTGGTAGATATTTACTATCGGTGACAATCTGGGGTAGTAGTAGTAGGAGGCTCGGAAAGGCAGCGAACGTTGAAGTGAATACAGGATGATTTGTTCAGCTAGCGATCGAATCTTAGAGAGTGTGTTGATTGTTGGGACCTGTCCAGATTGATGAGACATTGGAGCGTCCGCGACTAACAAGGACCATGGCCCGACATCATGAGTCGAGAAGCAACTGCAGTGACACAGGCCAAGTGAGGAAGAACGTTGTGGACGCTCAAAAAGAGTGAGTGGTTGATGCGGGGTCGCCAAGCGTACGATCGCTGGGTATAGGTACAGAAGTGCCATTCACATCTGATGTAGCTACCATCTGAAGGGCAGAGCAGCTCTAGGAGTCCAGACTTTCTATGACGTTGTCGCTGGATACGCGATCCAGCTTCGGCCTCAGACCGCTCAATTTTTGCACAGCGCTCCGTGCCTCGTGCTCCCCACTTCCGCTCGAAGGCAATGCCTCGAAGTCAGCAGAGGGACGTGCTGCGGCCGCTGCCAAGCGCTCGAATTGCTCGGCAATGGCCGACTTCTGCTGTTCTGGCTCGTCGGAGAGCGCGGATCTGGTGGCGACGTCCTGAGCCTGACCTCGAAGATCGCTGCTAGACTGCGACTCGAGCGGGATGCGCTGGAAGCGCCCGCCAGTGCTTGAGCCGTGCTTGCCATGTCCCGTCAAAGGCCGCGGCATTTCGTCTGGTCGGCCATGACTTGTTGTTGGCCTACCGTCGTTCCGACTCGCAGTGGAATCAGCTGTGCCAATGCGCGGTTGGCCGAAACCCGAGAGCGGTCCTCCTCGCGAGGTTCGAGGACGATCATCATCCGTTTCCGCGCTGCTCTGAGTGCGTTGCTTGCTCTCCTCTCTGGTATGGGGTCTGGAGATTTCGCGGGAGAGCTCAGCTGCATCGTCGTCAATAGTCTGTCTGAAGGCAAATAGCGCATCGTGCACTTCAGTGGAAGTCGGCGGCGCCGGCGCCGGCGTCGTCGTCGCCGTTCCTGCTTCAACTCCAGACAGAGCAGGTCGCTCGCGTCGCCGCTCATTTGGATTTGACGAGACTGCCGGAACATCCCGTACGAAAGCCGGCCCATCTGCGAACGTTGCAACGCTTCGCCTAGTAGTGCTCTCGGGCGATGCGCCGAAAGTGATCATAGAGGGCGGCGCCGAGCCTAGACCAGCATCCTCGTAGCGTGACCTATCGTCGAGAGAGGCAGCAGCTTTGAGGGCATCGAGATCGTAGGCTGATCGGTCTCTCGGCGTCGGAATTCGGGCGGCGCCCAGAATCGAGGGCGACGCGACGAAGTCTCTGCCTGACTCTGTGCGTGGGGGACGCAACGGGAATTCAGCCAACTCGTGGTCGTTGGGCACAAAGTTACCGCGTCGAGCTCGCGCAGAGTCGATGAAAAGAATGCTCCGCTTCGGTCTCTGGTTCAGATCGTCTCTTTGCGAAGGCGCCGTGGCGGGTCGGCGGCGGCGACCTGGGGTCGCAGCGAGAGGCGGCACTGCAACCGACTCTCTTGTAGCTAGTGCATCGCGAAGCACCTCCGGACCAGCACTGGCCCTGCCGACGGAAGGCTGCACTTGTCGGGTGATTTCAAAGATACTGGGCGCAGCTGAAGGCGTGTGTGCGACCTGGTTGCGAGACGTCGATGATCGTGAAGACGAGGAGTGGCTCGTGACAGGACGTCTCGGAACTTCGTATATGGACTGGGACGTATCTGTACTCCGTCGACCGCTGGACACTGCCCGATCATCATGCGCAGAGCCTCCAGTCTTCCACCAGCCGGCATAGTTGCTCGGTCCCGCGGGCCACTTCGTAGTATCCTCAAGTGTCTGTCGTGACACTTTTGCTGATCTGGACGGCCGCAGCGTCGCTGGCAGTGTTTGGCGACGATGCGCGCTGAGAAGCGTGCCATCCATCGGCACAAAAATAGACACATCATCAGGCCCATCTCCTGACGACCTTCTCTCTCTGACGTGCCTAGCCGCGTACCGCTGCGCTGCAGAAGTGGTGCCAATAGAAGTGTACGAGTCTTTGGGAAGGAGCAAAGACCGAGTGGAACCTGTCTTGGGAAACTCTCCCTCGACGTACAGATCTTCGTCAGCGAGTGCGGCGGCTGTCAAAGCTGCTTTGCTGCTTTTCCGCCTCGCAACATTGGAGATGGGCGCGTCGCCGATGCCTGATCCCATCGCTGCACCTGGTGGAAGGCATGAGCTCTCTACGGCGGATGGTCGGACCAGAGATGGAGACATGGCACCACCGGCTGCCAGTGCCACTTCATCGAACTTGAAGCTGACGTCGTCTTCCAGGTAGCGAGCAGAGTAGCTTGGCGGACTCGGCTGGGCGATCTGCCTGGCGATAGCCCTTTGTTGCTGACGCGTCAAGAACCAAGCGCGGCGGAACAGACGACCGGCCATGATGGCGCTTATGGCCTGGCATGCAACAATCTGCATCAGCCGGAAAGCGACCTGCTCGGTGGCGTAGTAGACTGCAACCGCGCTGATGAGTATGACGAACTGAATTGAAAAGAACGCCACGGTACGCTCCACTAGCATGACTGCCACCGAGTCCTCTGAGGGTTCTGGCTCGCCGTACGCTTCCTCTTGCTTCCTCCTGGATGATAGCCACATCCCGGGCAGTAACCCTCGCAGCAATCCCCGCCAGCCGGTACGATTGAGTCGCAGCACGGTCAGGAAAAGGCACAGGCTGTCGAAGACGAAGACGCATGCCACCACGCCGAGCGCCGTGATGTGAGACACGTCGAGCGTACACCACTCGCCCCCGAGCTGCACACCGTTCAAATTGATCGGAAGCGTGACGCTGAGTGCCAGCACGGCGATCCAAGAGATGGTGAGGGGGATCACTACGATGGGCTTGAGCCGCCAAATCGCCGCCGTGCGCAAGAGGAAGACGAGCGTGGCTACATAGGAACGCACAAATCAGTCAGTGTGACGTTTCAGGCTGTCTACTTTCACGTGAATACGTACTAGCAGCCAGACCCAAGGCGAAAAGGGTTGCACTAGTGATAGCTCTGATGTGGCAATCGTTGCTGCGAACAATGGGAGTCGTCACGGCCATGCAGATCCAGGCTACGTTCAAGTACCTGCTGAGCATATAGGCGACTGACAACAGGACGAAGATCAGGCTCAGCTCGAGCCCCTCGTGCGCGGCGGGAATAGCGCATACACTCACTGGAATGAATACCTGACGGTATTGATCTCCAATTTGTGTTCCGCACAAGCATGAGATCGAAGCCCAGCGTGCTGACGACATCCCAGCCTAGGGCTCCTAGCCATAATGAGAAGTACACCAATCTGCAATGGGATGATGGTCAGCACGATGCTTTCGGCTTATCAGACCGATCGCAAGAGCTCAAAGTCGTCCAGATGTCCGACCTTTCAGACGCCTCTTCCAGCCATGGTCGCCTCCTTGGAGTCTCACATGCTGACCTCGCCGACGCACTCACCCTGCGATAATAGCCTGACTTTCTGCTGGGGACACGTGGAGAAAGACTGAATCGTCGCTAGGATTGATGCTGGTGACGATGCCAGTCGCATTCGAGCTGCCGACCTGCCGAACCGCAAGGGCGGCCAGGTCCACTGCCTGACCGCCAGCCCGCATCGTCGAGGACAGGCTGGACGTTGGAGGCGAGTCGATGAGGCGACGACAGAATGAACACTTAGGTAGGGATGGAGCAAGTCAAGAGAACATTAGGTGCCGCTGGTTTGCGAGGGCAGGCAGTGCGGAGTCGAATTTTGAGTGGCGGAACGGAGATCGGCTCAATCACCTCATAGCTGATGAGTGAGACGTCAAGGCTGTCTGTGCTAGCGAACGTCGACTTGAGAAAGCGTGCGAGGGTCGAGCAGCGGGGTAGGTACGCAGCAGGCGATAGGCAGGCTGTCCCAAGGTGGACAATTGTGAGATTGATGGTGGAACGAGAGGGCGCTAATACCCAGCGAGGGCAATGGAGAGGCGCGTAATTTGATGAGCGGCGTGTCTAAGTGCTTGACTGCACCACGGATACTATGGTCGAGCGAACCCGAGACTGCGGGCGCGATCAGAAAGGTGATTATGTTGTCGAAATGAAGCTCTGCAGAGGTATCGGTAAGCTCATGTCGGTGTCATGTGAATCGAGCAGGTGTGTCGCCAAAGTGCTTGAGTAGGAGGATGTGCGGCAGCAGGCAGGAAGGAGGGTGCAAGTTTGTGCTAATCTGGACTGTCAAGACACGCGCCTTCTAGCTGCAGCCTAGCGGTAATGATCGGGGCGGGATGGAGCAACCTTTAGCGAAAGCGCAGGCGACACGCGATCCTTGACTCTCATCAGCTTTGATACACAGTCCCCGTGTGAGTCAAAAACGCTGGAGCGCTTGGAAAGTCGGATAGTCGGCTTAGTGGCGACATCACGGGTTGGATGGGATTGGACAAAGTCATGCTGCGCTAAGGCGACATCAGAATTGACGCACGAGACCAGCAGCAGCAGAGGTGGGAACGGACCTGTACCAGTGTACCGACGCCATTCACAGACTCGTCTTCCCAGCACGCATGCAGCAAAGCAATTCACCCGGGCGCGGGCCACAAATCGCAAACAAAATGTACGTGCAAAGCGAGCTGAAGCGATACACATATGGAGAGCGGACGCCTCGCGGACAGCTATATAGACACCCATCCCTCCCTACCTGTAGAATTAGGCAAGGCCAAGACGCAGCCGAAAGAGTGGCGCCGAGTCGTTAGCGTCGTTCGGTCTTGCCCACCGCGCTAAAATGCTACATAAGTGCCGCGGGGACGGTGACCACGCGCTCACTATGCACTCGTGATTGACTGAGCTCAGCTGTCATGCAGCAGGCAGATCGAGTGCCGTCGAAGCACAGCTGCAAAGCCTGTATGTAGCTCAATCGCTTGATCCGGAAGTTCCCATACACAAGTTGCTTTCTATAGAATCGTGATGAGGTGTGGCTGCAACGAAAATGTTAGAGAATTGGACATAGTGTTCAATAAGATATGTCTCCAAGATGCCTGCAAACGGCCTGTTACGCCACTAATTCTTGGGGCGCGGGAAGTAAGACACATGCTGGAACACAGCTGACACAGATGCCTTTGCCTTTACATTCAACGCAAAGTGCGGAGCGAGCGTGCGAGACATTTCGTGCGGACAAGATATATATCACTGCACGTCCGATCAAATTGATTCTCATGAAGAGCAAGAGCGAGCTGCAACGGAGATCAGCAGATTGCATGCTTGCTATTGAGCATCCCGTCGGTATCAGTATATATTATAGCTTTGCTGCCAATCCGAATAGTCACGGAAATCACCCAGTGAAAGGTATCCCTCACGGTCAGGAGCTGGCAGGGACGCAGACAGTAGATGGTCCTTGCGAGCTCGATCCAAATATGGATCAGAGAGAAAGTCGCTAGTCTAGCCGTAAGTGTTGGCGTGCTGCGTATAGCGCCGAGCTGGACGTCTGAAGTGCCTTCTCCTGCTCAATCAGACGCTCCCAAGACTCACCCGTTGCATATAGAGAGGTCTGTCACAGTTGCTGCTAGTCCTGAGTCGTGAGTGCATCACTTTCGAGGCCAAAAGCAACGGAAGTTGACCCTGCAGCCCTCCTCAATTGACGACTCTGCACCTCGAGCACAATTTTAGCTTAATTGCGCTTGTGATCCCGCGTCGTCGAATCTCCGCGCGCAGCAGCAGCGGAGGAGCATCGACTAGTCCGGCCGGCCGGCTCGTCAGCGCGGCGACCAAGCTAAATATAAGTCCGTCGCGTTTTCTTGCAGCAGCAGCAGCAGCAGCATCAACAGCCGCTTTGACAGCGATGAGCGACCGTCACTACTACCTTGTCTCACAGACATCGTCGGCAGAACTGCTCGCTCCGGCCTAGCTCTCAATCACTGAATGATGCGCATACACACTACTCTCTGTGTGCGTAGTTCAACCAATCTCGAATGCAAAGCCCATTGATCTACATATGGTTGAGACGAGCACGCTCTCAAGATTTGCGCCAGCTTGAGTTTGCGCTGAGGCTAAGCTTGGGTGATCACAGCTATCTCAGATGATCCAGCTCGGACGGTGATGCAGTCAATGTCGAACATTCACCTTTGATCGAGGCTGGCAAGCATCACGATGACCCCTTCCCCCTCCCTCTTTACGCACGGCAGCTCATCACCTCAACGTCCTGTAAGCGTGGAATTTTAAATCCCTGCACCTGCATGACTGCTGCCGGTGCATGAACATGCGCATGAGCGCAGCCGAGAGCTAGCTGTTCGTGCATTCAGATTCGTGATTCGTGTTTGCAATCTACGCTAAGCAGTTCCCGTGGGAGCTTAAGTGTTGTGTCTCGGCATACACAGCTTTTGAAAGGGGGTCGGTCTGCAACGCAGCATCATTCATTGATCAAGCTTTTCGATTCTTACGTGCGCTAAGTCGGAGGTCTTGATCTAAGAATGAGTCGAGCCTGAGTCTTGAGTGCTGGTGTGGCGAGTGAAGGCTTTGAACTCAGACTCCGAGACTGAATGCAGTCGGCAGCCATGCCCCAGCTCACGGTCAAGTCGCTTTGCCAGCTACTCTCTGCAGCGTGCCCAACCTCGAATGGGGATCTGGGATATCGTAAGCGATGGAACGATCCGAAGTCCGCTGTTCATCTGTACGCACTACCGCGATAGCCACCGCCCGTGATCTCCAATCTCGGAGCGGACAGACAAATATTAGCGGTGCGGTGTGTGTCCCGAAAAAGCATACAAACTGCAGGCAGAGAGGATACAGCATCTCTGCCACAAACTCATCCCCAAGTCGATCGATTTGTGGTGGTTGCTTCCGGCCGGTCCGATACGAGAACTTTGTCGGGCTGCTGCATCTGCGCGGACCCGAAGCTTGGACGAAGTTCATACTGTAGTCAACAGTGACTGTTGTGACTTGGGTTTTCGCATTTGTGCGATCGCTTGACGTGACACAGAGATCCAGCCCGCTGAATTACTCGCGAATAATGCATGGTATACGCCGGTAGAAGAGTCACGAGCGGAAGAGCTCCTCTGCATGTGTCATCAGCTGGCTCAGGGCTCCCTTGCAAAATTGCATTGCGGCGCTCTTGACGACTGACCACTCCCCATCTGTGGTTCAGCAAGACGGAAACATCGATCCAGTCGCGTCCAAAGTCAGAATCGACATACCTTCCCACGGTCTGCTTAGCACCAAGAGGGACAAGTCCGGAAGCGGGTGCGGGAGCCCAAGGCCGGTAGCGCACATCTAATCTCAAGTGATTTGTAGTCTCAGGTCTGCCTGCCTGGCGACCTGGGTGCGCTACAGTACGCAACGAAATCGCGTGATAAGCCAGCAGGGCAAGAAGGTTGTTGCATGCAAGTTCCCCTCAGCTCGAGGGCAAGAGCCATTTCATGCACTCCTCGCTCGTACCGAGGCTCGACCTTAAGCGAGGGTCTGATCGCTAATCGCTGATTGCTGATGCCCTGTCTGCTCGGTGATATTCAAGATTCTTTCGCGGCCGTTCATTTGCCAGGTGTTCACCATCACCAACGAGCTAGCTCTAGCAGAGCTGGGATATGATGCCATCATCTCGACCAACTTTGCGTTCGTGATTCCAAGCCCCCCGCTGCCTCCGCACACACGTCGCACCATTCTTCCTGACACACTTTGATGAGTCCTGAGCGAAGCGAATACGCACGCAAAGACATGCGTCCCGAAAAGGGCAGAAGGATCAGATGAAATCAAACTGCGCAAAGCGAAGGTTCGCTAGCAGTCGTCACTCTTTCAGTTGCTGTCTCGCGCGTCGTTGTCCAGACACCGACTCGCCTTCGTTCATCTTTGAGATCAGGAACGTCGCGCCCAAGCATTTCGCACTCGAGGCTGTCGCCTTCGTTCACATGTCTGTTCCGAGAGCCTTGGTCAGCTATCAACTATAGCTCCTCAAATCTTCAATATATGCTCGGCTTCTTTGCCTTTGTTCTTCTTGGAACGTCGCATATCAAGCCTTTCTGACTCGGCGCCGTCGCCTCCACATATACGTCTGTTCCGAGAAACCCTGATCAGCTACAGCTGCTCGAATGCATGCGTGGCTTTTTTTGTTTCGGAGGCACGGACCCCCTCGCGACCGTTGCAAAGGCGCTGGCTGCTTCCCTCAAACGACACAGCAGCTGGGCTCACAACGCTCGAGTCCGTACGATGGCGCCTGGAGCGACTCAACTCTCGACGAGCTGCTGAAAGTGCGGGCGATGGTCGAGGCCCGTGTCTTGAGCTAGCATTCAGACGGCTAGCTGCGCGGACGGCCTACGCTTCTGAAGTCTCAAGGAGTCTCAATTATCGCGTGACCGGCTTGTGTCCCGAGTGAACTCGACGCAGCACCTCGACGCGCATCTCCACCTCTCTGGACATTGTTATCCGCACTCACGTCGCCAAGCAGCTCGCGAGACTTTTCCCCTCCCACTCCGCAATTGTGGGCATCGTGGACCAGCGATGCGTGATGGCATTTGGTTAAACGGACCCGGCGCATGTATATACAATGATCGTCTTTCTCCATAGACTTCGGTCGGCCGACTACGACGTTCGCAATGCTTTTCTCTGCTGCGTAGCAAGTCAGACCAGACCATCATACAAGCTGCAAAGGCATCGAAGGGTCAGTGAAAGCTCCTTGGAGAGTGAAAGTACCGGCTCGGCTCACCTCAACGCCTGGATGATGGTCGGATCGGATTTGGAGCCTTCTTTGAATTCTTCAAATGTCACTGTATAAAGGCAGACCAAGTGAGCAAGCGGGTCGACCTGTCATCCGCTCCCAGACTTCCAGCAACAACTCACACTGCGCATTCTTGTCTCGGTCCATCATACGGAAGATTTTGTCGACGCGCTGTTGAGCAGTATTTGATGGAGGCGAGCTTAGTACGGCGAAGCCCGCATCAAGTCGTTCCTCGACTCACTTTCTCCGGCGTGTCCTCATCCTCCGGCAGCTTGACCATCTGACCGGTCATCTTGTAGATGCTCCTCACAATAGCTGCGAAGGCGAAGAGGGAGAGAGAGATCAGTCATCGTACAGCGCAACTCAAAGAGCTTTCAGCCTTCCTTTCGAGGAGACCGAGCGACGCGCAACCGGCTGGAGAGCAAAGGCGCAGGCCCGCAAGGAGGTCGTCGTTCTCTACCAGCCCATGAAGGCTGGCAGCTTGTGCACATGCAGACAATCAGTGATGCTGCCCACCTCTACTCACTCAGCATTTCATCGTAGCTGAGGCAGAAGAGGTCGGCACAAAGAACCGTGGAGTCAGCCGCTGCTTCGGATGCCAGGCAGGATGGCAAAGTCGAGCGCTCACGTGATTGTGCCATCACCATCGATGTCATACAACTGGAAAGCCCACCTCAGCTTCTCGTCCAGCCTGCCCCGAGAAGTGACAGACAGTGCACAGATGACTTTGGAGCGCCAAGGCAAAGCGAATGAGTGAAGCGGCACCAAGAGCAACGACAAAGGCTGCCAGGCTTGAGCTCACACTCTTTAAAGTCGATTGTGCCGTTTCCATTCTCGTCAAAGACGTTGAAGACGAACTCGGCGAATGTCGAGGGGTCACCGAACGCAAAGAATGATCTGCGCGCGATAGAGGGGCAGAGTGGGTAAGTGAAGAGCGAGCTCTGCCTGAGAAAGATGAGAGCGAGCAAGCGTTTGCCAGGACGTTCGAGCAGTGTTCGGGTCGAAGCCACCCTTTGCGCAAGGCCCAATGATGCCTGAACATCTGCATCCACCATGTTCACAAAGGCTGTGGCGCAGCATAAGCAGATGTGTGTCATCGCGTTCCGCCCTATGCCGCGACACTTCCACCTCCATGCGTTGCAGGGAAAATGCGCTGCTTGTGGGCCTCGACTCCAATACGCTGCCACTGAATGAGCGACGCACTTGTACACTTTGATGAACTCCTGCTTGTCCAGCACGCCAGATGGGCAATCCTTCAAGAAGCCCTTGTACCTATTGACGTTCGAGTGATGAGATCAGGTCAGATCTGGGCCTAGCTCGTCATGAGTCGATTTAGCATCTGCAAAGGACGCACCATTGCTGGAGCTCTTTGCGGTCGACTGCGGAGGGTAATGGAGCGCATAGCGTGAGCTTACAATCCTCGATTAGGAATCACTTCGCCATTTGATCGCCCCGAGCATCCGACCAGCTGTGCGTAGCGTGATCCGGCGCTCGTCTCACGCCCAGCGACTTTCATCTCTCCGACAGCAGACCAGCTGCGAGCACACTGGGACCACTCGCGCTCTTCCCGTCTGCCTGCTCATCTTGATACGCACAGTAAGTGCTCTTTTGCAAGTCGGCCAGTTGTTCCGGGGTGAGCTTGGACTGGTTCTTTCCCATGTTGACAAAGTGCTCAGAGTGAGAGGAGTGGAGGATCTCGTGATTGAAAATGTGTGAGGGAACGTAATGTCTCAATGGGAACAAAGGGGATGAGATTAACAGAGCCTCGAGTGGGACGGAAGGAGGATGAAAGACAACCGTCGCACCTTGGACCTATCCAAGGTCATCAAAGTGCGTTCCCGCTCGCCGCAAGTCGACTCGTCTGGACCTCGATGCGTGCTTGCGTGCGCCTCGCGATAAACTCAAGACTTGAAACTCACGACTGGCTATATAGATGCGAGCCGCACGCGCCTGCGTGGCGCTTGCACCGCCTTCTGCTCGAGATGATGCTGATGATGCGCACGCTGCGCGCGATCGCGTGTGCGGCTTGCCGCCGTCGCCGCCACGGCCGCCGCCGCTGCTGGCTGCCTGCATATGCTGTGGAGGTCCTCCTGTCCCGCCGTGCTCTTGGATCAAATCAAATCTGAATCACATTCCCTATTCGTGATTCACCCTGACTCATGACTACAGATTCAAAATTGACATTCACTTTTGACTTGTTGATTCAAGACTCTTCTGATTCGTGAGCTGACCGCCGCGCGTGCCTTGTGACACTCACGACTCTATACCCTCGACTCTTAAGTCACCATGAATGCTGTTCCAGAATACACAGCACCAAGACAACATGTGGCTGCGAGCATGCCGGACTTCGCAGCAACAGCTCATCGGCAGACGCGTATACGCTGCGTACATGCACGCCAAACCAACATTCACGAGTAGCAGCTGGGATACAACATCCCTTGACTCACGACTCACCCTGCATCGATCACGATCATCGTCGAGAGCGATGCGCACGCTCGACCTTGCTCGATGAGCAAATAGGAGTCAGGAGTCCAATTTGAATCTCATTCAGATTCTTGATCATTATTCAGAAATTGCCCTCAGCTCGCCCCTTTCAGCTTCAGACAGCAGGCCCTTAGCATTTGATTGTGATTCACGATTCAGGATTCACGGCTGCATGCATGGCCGTAGCGCAGTCAGTACGCGAGAGTCGTTTGGTGCCTTTGCCGATTTGGGACAGTCGCGAGTCTTGTCTTTGAGCAAGGTCTCAAGCAGCAGCAGGACTCTCTCGAGGCGAGCGTAGACATGCGGTCGCTGCATGCCAAGAGCTTTCTTTCGTATGCCAGATGCAACGTTATCCTGTCACGCTCACCCAACCGAGGTCTCGCTTAGCTCCCTCGAGCAGCAGTCAGTCAGCACCAGCAACCTCTGTCTCGCTCTCGCCCCTCGACGACGGCTTGGCACGAGACCCATCCGCAGCAACGTGACTGACGACTCATTACGACTTGACTTGCTCCGAGCAGCTGAAGGCTGTGCAGACAGCAGGTTCAACCCAATCAATTCGAAGTGTTGCCGAAGGGTGTCACGCACGACTGTCGAGAAGCGAAGAGGCATTCTTGATCGGCAAGCCATAATTGTGCCTTATTGATGGCAGCAACCTGGCCTCGCCGGAGAGGCGCTGGTTGCGCTGTGTGGCAGCCGAGCCTGACCGATGCGGAACCGATGGCTAAGGCTTCGTTCGTCTTTCGCTTGCGAGAAGAAAGGCAGCGGCTTTGCTTCCTATGCGCAACCAGTGAAGCTATACACGCTCATGTGTATACCGGCGTCGGTGTAGCGACGAGGCAATTTGCAGCCAACTTCACGCTGCCCACCTCGAGGGTCATCACACGCGTGTACCGCTCCGGTCTTGCAAGGTGCTGGAGTCCATGTCCGACTGCTCAGCTGGGACGCTACTCACCTGAAGGAGCTAATCTCTTACCCACGCTCCTTGATGGCCTGCATGCTGTTATCCCAACTTCGACCGAGTTGTGGGTGTCGACTCGCACCCTGTCCTGCGCAAATTGAGAGGAAAGCAGGAGTATCAACAATCATCGAGTCACGCTGGTCGGACCTGTCACGCTCGCGACCACGGCGGCGGCTGCATCAGAAGGCGTTCGTGGAGCTGATATTCTAGCTTTGCGCCGACGGGCCGACGGAGAGTAGCTATTCGCACCTTCTACCTGCTCGGCCATGCTGAAGGTTGCACCCGACATTCCACCTTGATCTCGTGCCATCGCCCCCTGGATGGAGCCATGTTGACCGAATTTGGTGCAGATGAGACTCTCATCCTTACCTCAGCGATACTCGAGCGTTGACCGTTCACCGCTCCGGCCCAGACGCCACCTCACGGGTCTGTCGTTCTCGTCGTATTCAACAAATGATGTACTGACCGCTCGATCGTGGTCCGAAGGACGGCCGCTTGAGAGCTCGAGCGTGCGGATGGATGACGCAGTCAAATCCCGCGAAGCGACGTCCTGGCATCGCGGGCAGACAATTCACGTAATGATTACCCTTATTTGTTAGCGCGGCGCAGCTTGTCCCTTCCTCATGCCTTTAGCTGCAAGAGGAAGAGTCGCACTCGCGTGTGCTGGCTGGTTGCAGTCCTTCAACCAGCTCGGGCAGTCACGCCGGCTGCGGCTGTTCAGACGCCCAAACGGCGCCATCGATTAGCTTCCAGCATCCTCTCTGGCTTCGTGGCCACCCAAGACAGACTCGCTGCTCTACCGGCTCTTCGTCGGCAATCCTAAGGCGCTCCCTCGTGAAGGCACTCAATACTCACAACTGTCGACTGGGTTGCGAGGGCGCAAAAAAAAAAACCCCGCGGGCGCGCATTTGTGAAAGCAAGACGATATTCCAGTCTGATCGCTCAGAAGGTCGGTCAGCAAGACGCAGCAAGTGGCAGCGGCTGCTATTCGATTGCATCACTCCAAAGCGCCTGGCAGTGTTTGATGTGCTGGCCGCGCTGTCCGGCAAATCAAGAGCCCGATGAGCCAGACATCGAGACGTCCTGGTCCTTCAGCGAGACGCGACAGCAGAAGGTCTGACACTCTTCGAGCATCGACCGAGGCTACTAGGCTGGCGCATAGCCAGGGACAGTATTACTGCCACCCTATGAAGGCTTGATCGCAAGATTGTAGGCGCTGAGCGTGACTGGCGCCGCCTGCCGCCTTCCCGTCATCTTGTTAAGCTCAAGTCTCTGGCAAAAGCATAATGATGTAAACGTCCATCATCCGCCGCTCGATCCAGGCAGCGGCCGGGGGGCAGTGGCGCATTTGCAGTAGCGGCTGGTCGCGCCAAAGAAGCAGAAGCGTAGCCTTCCGATCGACGCCAAAACACCAATCGCTACACTGGCCGCCCGCGCAAGCGCATGGGCATGATTCGGGTGGCAAACGTCGCCACTCACCGTGCGTGATGCTGACGTTCACCGCCCACTTGCCAGATCAAATTCCTGGACCAACGTATAAAGCGGACGGCCGTGCGCCTTTTACACATTCGATCCATTTACACACTCGCTGCAGCTTCGCAACCCTGCTCTGACAGTCTCGGGCAGGTCCATTTCCTACGTCGCCAGCTGGTCTGGCACGACTTCTTTTCTCTTCGCTTTATCGTTCTACTTCGACATTCAATCGACTCTGCGACCTGTCATTCTGCCTTGAGGCTTTGGGCTTTTGTACCTCTGCATCTTGAGCGATCGGAGCGCCCACCATGAGGCTGATAGCGGTACTAGTCGCACTTGCATTCTGCCAGCTTACAGCTGCAGTGCTGTTCGGTGAGAGCGGGGGACCTGTCGCCTCTGCGCACAATGCTTTGACGCGAGGCAAACAAATGCTGGCCGCTTGGGTGCGTAGGTCATTGGTAATGGTCTTGAAGCTTCGATTCTTCGCGTTGACATGCGAATTACTCTTCGCTTAGATTCATCCTTCGAAAGGCGTCGCACTTCGCAAAGGAGCGCCCAGAAACCAGAGCCCAATTTCCCTGTTGGGCTGCATGACCTGTGATACAGGCGTCGTCGACCCGAAGAGCAACAAGCATATCAGGGAGTCGTCCAAAAAGCTCGACGCAGAGGCAAATTCATGGGCAAACAGAGCCAGCGCTTCCGACGAGCACTCGCTCTACCTTTATGGCAGCCGCACAGGATCTCGAAAGAGCAGCACCTCTTCGTCGCCCCACTCGAGGCGTAGAGATGGATCCGGCAAGGGTGTAGGACGCACTGATCATCTCCTGCTTGCTCAGAGTCGGCCAGGAAGTCCGATTCCCTCCAGGCATGATCCGCACATCAACAACATTTTCCTTGGCAACTCTTATTGGGGACGGCAGTCCCTCGCAACACCACCAAAATCAGTATGGGGTAGTCCTGGCTCTCCTACTGGGCCGTTGAGGAACGAAGTTGGCAAGCAGGTTTTCCGTAGCAAGAGCTTCAAGCCAGCGACATCCTTTTCATTCCAGCCCGAAGTGTCAAGCTTGTCCCACGACGCACATGAGCCAGGTTCAACCTCTCCAGATCTCACTCACTTCAAACGGTCCGGTCGCAAGAAAACGGACCTCACCCCGCTCAACGTTCCGAAGCGCTCGGAGGAGATTCAGCGAAGACGAGTACAGATCGAGGCGATCATGCCGATCAGCACTGAGATGACCTTGATGAAACGCTCGAGTCATGGACAAGTAGCCTTTATGATGCAAAACAACTTGCAACGCCGACTGTTGAAGAGCGGCTATGCCAAGGCGAAGAAGGTAAGCGACGTTCGCTGCCGAGTAGCTTCGGCTCCCAGAGAAGCAGTGCTGACTTGCCTCTCTTCTTGCGCAGGTCTTGCGAGCCGTCGGCAACATGGGCTGCACTGGATGCGGAAAAGCGTGGTCTCCACAGCCGTCGGTTGCCGATCACTACTGGCGACTCGGCTCCGCCTCCTTCTCAGACGCAACACGCTCCCGACACTCGCGATCAGTATCATTTTCCGACATGTCCACGTCGCTCAAGGAGTCCTCCTTGACGCCCAAGGACTTACCTCATCTACGCAACGGTGGTCAGATTTCGCCGTCCCGTTTGATGCAAGAGTCTCCACCGCGTCAGCCCCCCAATGAGAATTTTGACGATCCAGAACAGTGGAATCGAGTGTGGAAGTGGATCCCTCGTCCACCGGCTGCCAAGCCTGCGGAACCAGTTCCGAAAACAGTTGTCGAAAGTATCCCGCTGCCACTGCTGCCGCCACGCGCACCACCTAAAAAATTCAAGCGAACTTCGTCTGCTGCGGGCAGCGCCAGTACGGTCCATCCTACGACAAAAACCCCGCCTTCTTCCATCTCTGACCTCATCAAGCGAGGCCTGACCGAGAACCTATTTAAGGTTCGTCGTCGTCAAGACTGCTCGACCTCCAAGTAAGCGCTGACTGACATGCCCACGCTGTATCAATGCAGCTCTGCAAAGGATGCACCCGCCCTTCGGCCGCGGAAGAGTCTAGCCTTGCCCCACTGAGTGCAGCGCATTCCGACAGTCCTGCTTTCAGAAGATTGACCAGCGAGCACATGTCAAGAATGCAGCATTGGACCGAGCACGGTAGACAGCCCCTGCGTGAGCGACCGCTGCAAACAGAAACAGAAGACCTTCGCCTTTCAGAGGTGCCAGGACCGATGAGCATGCGCGCAAAGAAGACTGCCATCGCTGCGTGGGCTCGTAGGCAGGGCAAGCTTCCTAGACTTGCTGGCGGCGGAACTCAGGAAAGACCCTGGGCGGAGGAGAATCTGGGCCACGATCGTCCAGTCTTTGATCCATGGCTTCTATCGCCGGAAAGACGCCCGCCCGAGCTCGAACCTGGTCACACCAGCCAGCAGCACAGCTTTGACACGCCTCGTGCACTATCTCCAACTCGCCTGAGTGATGCTGGCGAGGGGTCGCGAGGCGGAGAAGCTTCACGAGTGAGTATCGATCAGAGCTAGCCCTGCAGCCGTCGTGGCGATGACGGTGCGTTCTTTGAGGACAACAGCCAACACTGGCTATAAGTCAGGCAAGGCCGCCATAGTTGATGCAAATGAGCGGTAGAATTTCGGCAACGAGGGCTAGTTCCCTGCTTACCTTCATCCTTTCATCGTTCTGCTTCGTTTTCTGCTCAGCACAAGACCAATGACCCATCAGCAGCTTCTGTCAGATCTTCTACGCTCTCGGGCCAGAACTCCTTGACCGCACTTGAAGCAGCCTTCCGGAAAGCCGAAGGCCGCGCAAACAAATCGCCCGAAAAAGGCACCAGGGCAACGAGTGCTAGGCGTCTCGCAGAGCGGACGCGCGATCACAGACTTGCAAAGCGTGACCTGCGCTCGGACCAGGTGTTGCAAAAGCGCTTCTTGGGCAAGGTGAGCAAGCTAATGTTGCGCAAATAGCAGCCTGCAAGGACTAACAACGAATTCGTTCGACAGCTTTTCTCGTGCTTTGGAGGATGCAAGAGCAGCAGTCCCAAATTTCCGAAAATCCCTGCAGGAGCGACAGACGCAGAAGTCAAAAAGTTTGCGGGATCCCTTCTGGGCAAGACCTCGACCATCTCTGGCACTCGTCACCGAACGCATCGACGTGCTCATAGCCTACAAATCTTGCAAAAGCGTCTCTCAAGAAGCGTGAGTCTTGATCTTAGTCTTTTACGTACCTTGCCCAAGACTGACATGTCGTAGCCTTGCACACCAGCTTTTCGCATGCTTCGGACTTTGCAAAGCTCCATTGCCGCCTAGGATGCCCCAAATTCGGACGACCGAAGCAGAGCTTCTCAAAGTTGCTGCGGATCGCAAGCCACATGGCGCCATCTCAAGCAGCCATCTGGCTCATGCTGAGCGTCGCGACATTGTTCACATTCTCCACAGGCGCTTCCTTAAGGCTGTGAGTCTTCCAAACGACCAAAGACGATGCGGGTCACTAGATTACTGACGGGCAGTTATGATTCGTAACCTGCACGATAGTTATTTTCCTGCTTCATGTGCAAAAGCGGCGACAGCCCCAGATTTCCAAGCATTCCAAAAGGCGCAACCGACGCGGATGTGAAGAGAATCGCAGGGTCCATGCTGGGCAAGACTTCGACGATCTCCGGTACTCGTCATCGCACGCATCGTAGAGGAATCCAGGTCAATGAACTCGAAGTCACCGCGGACCGCGCTGAAAAGCGTGGCGAAAATGGTCAGGTGGGTATCTAGTCAGCGGTATCAGTTCCGAGATGGATAGAAGAGATCGAGCCCGTTGGCTGCGCACTGAGCGACGAAGAAGGACAGCTGAAGGGGAGATGATTGTGGCTAGACCGCCAAAGAGAGTCAGCCTTTCTGCGGCAAACGAAATCGCCAAGCGAACGACTGTTTCCGAATGAGATGTGTGCCTACGTGTGCGCCAACCCGCCCCCTGAGACTTGATCTTCCACCTTTCAGACTCCAATCTTACAGCGTGCTCATTCTGACTTTCTGCAAAGACGAATGAGGGTGAGTGCTGTAGGGCTAGTCAGCTTGCAGCCTGGCCACGCAGGACTGACTGGTGCGGGTCTCTGAGCTGCCGAGCAGGTCCCAAATGTTCCAGATGATCTGGAAGCAGAGGCCGAGAAACGGGCGCGTCTTGTTACCAACAACTCTTCATTGAGTCGACTCTTCCGCTCTGCATCATCTGCGGCCCAGGATGGTGCCAGCACGCCGCAGCAGGTCGAGCATGCCGTCCGCAAAAGTGAAAGTGGCACTTCTATTCATCATGCTACCCGCAGCACTAGTTCTTTGGAAAATGTCCACAATGACAATGGCCAGAGCTACGGCTTATGGAGATCCTTGAGCACGCGGCTATTTGGAGGTGTGAGTGCGGAGACGTGCCGCAGCCATATTGATTCTCCTCTGAGGACTATCACACCCAGCCTCCCCAGAACCGACGTCTTCGATCGATAGGGGTCACACCTACGGGAGAGAGACAGGCTAGACGGCAAGCAGCTTTGAAGGACAGACGAGCAGCCATCGCCCAAAGTCGGAGAGGAGCAAACATCCATCCACAAACTCACACTCCACATACAACATCGACGATCGCTTCGTCGTCTACTTTAGAGGACTCGACGCCAGCAGCTCAGGGCACTTATGCTCGTCAGCACGTAGCTGAGCGTATCAGTCTGGACAGCAGCGTGCCGCGACGCCGTCTTCATGACGAACGAGGTGACTCTCACATTGATCGGTTCACCTCTCGATCTCGGTATGAAAACGAGCTCTCTGGGCACACTAAAATTGATGAGACCATGCAGCGCTCCCGAGCAGGAGGGGTGAGCGTCAAGGACCTGACTGATCAGGATGGCGAAACTGCTTCGCATATGGCTGATAGACGACTGGAGCGCCGCAGTCAACACATTTGGTCGACTCTGGAGCGCCGCTTCACCCCAGATGAGGTAGAGCGGCTTCGACGAATGACCTCTGGCATCAACCGCCTTGGAGAGTCTAGCAGCTCCAGTATGACTCGAAGCCGCAGCAGCGCTCAAGGCCAAAATTACGACGGCCACACCTCGCCTGCTGGCTCCCTAACCCGTGAGTCGCCGGCACCCTCGTTCCCGGGTAATGGGTTAGACATCTTGACACGTGCTGGAAGGTGACGTGTGTATCTCGATGCAGTACGGCTGATCCACCTCGATGATCATTACAGGAATTCATCAGAACTCGTATCCCTCGAGGTTGCAGACAACGACGCAAGCATACACACCGGGACTAGGTTGGTTTGCGCACCGTACTTCTTCGGCCACCGCACGAGATAGACGGCACGGTGCAGTCGCGGCCGCCGTCGGGGCCCAAGTCGATCGCAGCCGTCAGCAAGAGCTCGACCGCTTGAACCACCTGGACAGCGGCTTCAGTCACCCTGATCACGAGTATCCTCGCTTCCGCTCGGATGCTGACATTGCCGCGCTGCATGGCTGGCATCACACTCCCTCAACGTCTCGCAGCCCCATCGCACCTGACAGTCCGCAGTCAGGTCGCCGAGCGAGCTCAAGCTCTACGCCTTACGAGCGCTTGATGGCGTCGCATGGTGGCAGGCACGGGGAGCCCCACACTGTCTCTACATCCAGCACTCAGACCGAGAGTGGTAATTTGCGGCCGAACCGTGGAGCAAGCCCGGGCTCAGGCTCCACGCCTTACGAGCGCTTGATGGCTTCTTATGGTGAGAGCAGCGTCCATAGCATTCATCGCGGACAAGAACAGCTTCGAGAGAATGCACGCCCCGTCACGCGACATGGTCGTCCCAAAATGGACTTGGATAGTCACGACGTGCCGCATCATCAGGAGGAAGATGATGGTCGAATGGAAGGACAACTCCATCCGGCGGCTTGGCGTGTCGACGAAATGACTGGCGATAGCGCCAACGACATTCATCACGAGATGGCTCATGGTGTCCGTGCCGAACGTCATCCCGACTTTGTCCATAAGCCAGGAGCGACTGGCTGGGCACTTTCAAAGCATCGTCTGAGCAGGCGAAACAGCGGCGATGATATTGCTCGTGTCAAAGGTGAAGATGGACGCAGGGACTTCTCGTCGTCTCAAGCGAAGCTTGCGCTCGAAAAGAGGGGGCTTTTGGGGGAGCTATTTGGGTGCTTCCGCAGCAGCTCTGGATGCGGCGTAGGATCGTACTCGAGAAAAGCCCAACAGCCACACACACCTGGACCATCAGAGCCAGGCTTTCCCAAGCCAGCAGAATGGGCAAGGGCCGAATTACATACCGGCGACGTTCCCAGGAGACTCGAGCCCCAAAAGTCGTTCGACGTCAAGGGTCTGCCGATGTATGCCAAGCTACAGCAGTGGCGAGCTGAAGAGGTGAGTCACTAGCTTGAGGTGAATAGTGAATGTTCGTTGCGCTATGTACTCACATTCTCTCGCGTGAAAAATTCCAGAGCGCTGCATTAGGCAAGGGCAAAGCGACCATGCCTAGCTCGTCACACAGCCCTCCCAGGGCCAGTCTCGCAGAAGCGTCGCATGGCGAGTGGAGGGATGATCCGGACACGATGATAGTGCACAAAGATTCTTTGCGTGAGCGCACCAGCACTTCCCAGAGACGCGCTCTGCCGTCTGAACAGGCAGGATCATCCGCACCGACGCATACTCGACGACCCTCTTTCGATCCCGACTCCATCTATATTCACAAGTCTATGCTGCCAGAGGTGCCTCATAACCTCGCGGGAGATCCTAGAATGATGCTGCACTCTGGATCTCTGCGCCAGCTTCAGGGATCTTCGAGCGGGCGTCGAAGTTTCAGCCGATCTTCATCCCGATCAAGCCGAGGAGGTTGATATGCTCGACAAGACCTCTTGTCTGTCATCACATCACTTACGGCAGTAAGGGGAGCAATATTTCGTTGGGTCGGGACTGCCCATGCTTCCTATCACTGGCGCATCGATCACCAAGTTTGTCTACATAAAGGCTCTCATACTTGATTACAACAAGACTTGAGACCAATGCGAAGAATACTTGCTGCGCATGAGTATTTCGCTTTGCTCCCCGATTCTGTAGCTTCAATTGGGCCCTGAATGGCGACAATCACTTGCTGGCCATCATCAACGTTGCCAAAATTTGAGGCCATAATGCGCCATAACTCGTGGATGGAGCGATGGCGTTTTGACCATCACCTTGAAATCGGCACGTTGCCCGCTCTTGTCACCACTCTGACTACGACTTGCGACCAACCCTTCATGTATGTTACGTCCTGAAGCTTGTCGTGCGCCAGTCAGAGTGCGACCCACGACGGACCGGATTTTGTCTCGTGACTCCCTCGGCCCGAGTCGTGAGTGTGCGGAGCAGGCAATCGTTGTGACGAGCAGCATGAGTCGTGATCGAGTGACCGGCAGCGAGGAGGGAGGAACGCGCACGCGGCTGTGCCAACCCGCATGATTGAGCTTGCGAGTGCACCGGCAGAGGCGCGCAGCCCATGCATCAGCAGAGATCATGCAGCCGGGATCCGCTCGTGCGCCGCGGCGCAAGGCTGTGCTCCCTCCCGCGCGCGCGCGTAGCCCGGCTCAGATGCCCCGCGTGCCCTCACTTTTGAAAAGACTGCTGAAGTACCGTTGAATTAATCGTGAATTGATGCTACACGACCGTGCAGGATCGAACTGCGCCTCATCCCCTCCTGCATGCTGCTGCTTAATTGGTGTTCGCGCCGGCTGGTTGAATGCTTTTGATGACTTGGCAGCAGCCAAGCTATGAGCACGAGCACACACAGCAGCCATAGGTACGCGGCGCATGCGTGCGCTTGCAGCAGCCAGCTATCGCCTTGCCCGGCCTCGACGCAGCCAAACGGTGTGCGCCCACTCGTGATTCATCATGCACAGCACTAGGCACGATCCAAATCGAGCAGGTCGGTCGATGCTTGCTGCACGTACTGGCTTGGATGAGAACGTCGATCAAGTCTGAGTCGCTTCAGAGCCATCAGACTGTTTTGCATCTCTATCATCGTCATCATCATCTTACGCCTCTTCCACGATCCTATACGTTCACACTCGTCTCCACTGCTCTGATTTCTTGGCCGAGCGCTACTGGTCCCGATCTCCAGCCAAAGCACCTCTTGCTTTATCCTCACTAAGTCAACATGTCGGAGCCTTATGACCCATACGTTGCGCCCTCGGGCAGCGGTGCCCAGGGTAACAACAGGACTGCGGGTAAGTGGATCAGATGATGCGGTTCTGCCTCTCTGAGGTGCCGGGCGCATCCAAGCTGGATTGCTCACTCGACTTCTACTTACTTTCTCTGCTCTCCTACGACTTCTCGATCCGACCAAACCTTATTCGCATGCCACCTCACGATGCATCTCGGGAACGGTGCTGCTCTGCAATGGTCGTGCGGGCGATTTGCGAACTGCAGCTATTCAGCAGCAGATTGATGAGACGGTTGGAGTGATGAGGGACAACTTGCAGAAGGTGTCGGAGCGTGGCGAGGGACTCAACGACTTGCAGGGCAAGACTGGTAAGTAGTCGGACTGTCACGGTCGTCTTAAGTAGGGCAGGATCGGCAGGATGAAAGCAAGAGATGAGCAATCAAGCCGGGATCGCCCAACGCAAAGAACCGCAAGGAGCGCACGCGAAAGCGCATTGCTGGGGAAGTGAGGGAGGAAGCAACGTAGCCCACGTTTGTTTGGTTTTGGGGGAAGGGGAGGCGAGGGGGACAAAGCACCTGCGATACCAACCGCATCGTCAGTGTCTGTCATATTGTCCATCCACACCAAGGCATACCGGTGCGGCTGCACGACCCGCACGCTGGCCTCGAGGTCAGCCTTGTATAGCGAGAGGGCGCTCCTGCAGTGTGCGCTCCTTTCGACCTCCTCGGAGCATGAAAGCTAAATTGAGGCGAAGACCGATTTAGAACGCGAGCAATGGCGTTTGCTCGAGCGACGAGCGCGTGGAGGTCTTCGGCGCAGAAGACAAGCTATGCGAGCCTTCGGCGGAGAGGCTGTCGGGATGGCATCTAGCGCTGTCGCATTGTTGCTTAGGAGCCTTTGCTGACCAGGTTGCTTATGCGACTTTTTGCTTTGCAGATAACCTCGCGGTTTCAGCGCAAGGTTTCCGTCGTGGTGCCAACCGAGTCCGCAAGCAAATGTGGTGGAAAGACGTGAGTGCTGAAGATTATGCGACAAGCGAAAGCCCACAATACGCCAGATGGAAGCTGATGAGCGTGCGCTTCTACTGTGTCGCTCATCGTCTTACAGATGAAGATGCGCATCATCATCATTGTGGGCATCATCATCCTGCTTTGCATCATCATCATTCCCATCGTCGTCAAGACTTCTGGCAAGTAGCGCTCTTGCCCATTCACCTGTGCAATCGTCAATATGCGGGTCCTGTTAGGCGAAATCTGTCCGACATCCCTCCCTTGATGAAGTTTCGGCAGCCTTACGAGTGCCTTTACTGCCTGTGGTGCCGCATTGAGCGCCTAGGACCTGATTCTTCGCCGTCGTGGTCGCCACTGCGGCTCTATTCTTGTTGTCGGCAAGTGCACCCTTTTACGTTTCGTAGCTCGAGAGATGATCTTCAATGTCATATCGCGGACCGTGTTCTGACGAGGCATTGGGTGAGGATGAGCTTGCCAAGTGCTGAGCGAGCAGCAGCGTTGCCGTGTTTGGGTTCAGACTGCAGTTCAAGCTCGTTACAAAAGTGCACGAGTATTTGCAATCAAAGAGTCCGAGCAAAGTCTTTCCCAACATCAAGATTGCGCCGTGTCCCAGGTTCGAGTCTTCCTGGCTGCCCATTGGCGAGACACTCAAGACTCGACTCGATACACACGACTCACGATGTTTGACTGACTCAACTGAAATAGGGCGCGAAGCTGAAGACTCGTGACTCATCAAGACTCAAGACTCACACTCGTCACTGATCTGACCCTCTCTACCCATGCACGACTGTTGCGCCAGTGTGTATATGCGTCCCGCTCAGTCGGCACGGCGCGCCCGACACGACCGATTCACAACTTATTATTGCTGCCTGCTGCTTGGGATGACTTCTGTTCGCTGCTTATTGTCGATCTGCTCTGCTGCATCAAAAATCAAGAAAGGCGCGCGCGCGCGTGCATGCACTCACTCGTTCACGACGACTCGCCATCACGCTCACGATCGACATCAGGCACCCGCTAGCTGGTGCTGTTTGTTTGAATGCAGGACCATCAATCACGCTTTCGACACGCTTTGATTGCTAGCTGCGAACCATCCACCACATCGCTCTTGACCTGGACCGAGCTTGCCAAGGACTGCTGGGTGGCTGCGCGGTCGTGCTTCATACCCTGCAAGATACTCCACGCCCTCCTCGACGCCGACGCCGACGCCGACGCCTTCGACGCATTGCTCCACCGACTTTGCACGACTTTCGCCAGCAACGACATTTTCGCGCCGATTGTCTCCATCCATTCGCATTAGATTGTATCCTGGACTCGCTTACATCGCAAGATAATTGATCACGGGTCTTCGCGCTTCTCGGAGGATCTACGGAAAGCCAACCTCTGGAAAGGTCTGGCGGAAGTTCTCTTCATAGGCACGAGCAGGGTGACGTTCAGGCACGCACGCTTAGCAACAGGGTCACGAGCGTAGAGATGAGTGCTCGTGAGTGCAGCACCTCAAGCAGGAGCATTGACAGCAGCAGCAGCAGCAGCAGCAGCAGCTTCCCTTCCAAGTCACGCGTCTCCTCGCTCCCGCTGACCCTGCTTCGCCCCCTCCCCCCTCCGCAGTCGACGATCTCTCGTCAGGCTCGTCGGACTATGCAGCAAATAGCTGGGTGACGTGGTTCTTGAGCACAAAGGGCAACGAGTACTTTTGCGAAGTGGATGAAGAGTATATTCTGGACAGGTTCAACTTGACGGGACTGAATGCCGAGGTGCAAAACTACCCTCAGGCTTTGGACCTAATCACTGATGCGCTTGGTGAGTTGTGAAGTTGGAAGCTGCAGGCTATTGGATTGCTGGAAGGTGCAGGTCTTTCAAAGTGGCTTGACTGGCCACATCAACATGCTAGACGTGGGCTGGTAGACAAGTCATGGTCGCCGCCGGGTTTGCGCGCGTGTCATGCTGGCTCACTCCTCGATCCCAATGCACCCAGAGGAGGACTTGGAAGACGAAGCGCGTGACCATGTCGAGAATCAGGCAAGATTACTGTACGGTCTAGTGCACGCGCGATTCATTGTGACCACGAGAGGTCTGCAAAAGATGGTGAGTGCGCGCCGCGTCCCACAACAAGTTCCTTTCTTAGCACGCGTCCGTGGACGCCGAAGCTGACGCAGTCTATATCGGCACTTTTGCTAGGTGGACAAGTACAAGAGAGACGACTTTGGACGATGTCCGCGCGTGCTTTGCTACCAGCAAGCGCTACTGCCCGTCGGTTTGTCCGACTTGCCATTCCACAAGGCCGTCAAATTGTTTTGTCCACGATGCGAGGATATCTACTCGCCCAAAAGCAGCCGACATGGGACAATCGATGGGGCATTCTTTGGCAGTACTTTTCCACACATGCTTGTGAGTCGAGCACTTGGCAGACAATTGGCAAGTTGCTACTCGTATGCGCGCCATTTGCTGAGCAGTGTCTCTTTGATTGCCCGATAAACATACGGCGTTCCACGCAGTTCATGGCGTACCCACACTTGCTCCCATCAAAGTCACCCTCTGCGCCGTCTCCCTTCTTGATCAATGCGCGCGATCGAGACGGATACGGAAGGGAGGGGTCATTGGGTCCCGGTGGTGGATTGACGCCCGATGGAGGTGTCACGAGCGGAGCAGGCGGTTCGACGCCCGGTCCTACGGGCGCTTCTGGAGTCAGCACATCCAACGCAGCTTCCAAAGTGGAGCGCTACAGACCTCGAATTTTCGGCTTTCCTACTCACGAGACTGCCAAATTGCACAGGTGGCAGGAAGCGGTCAGGGATTTGCAGATTGAGAGGTTGGAAAGATCAGAGAATAGGCAAGCCTTGTTGAATGCTCAGGCTCATCATAGTAGGACCGCACCTACGGGAGCCAACCCTCCCACTACTACAGCATCCGGACATTTTGAGAACCTCGACTGATCAGGTGTCATCTGCTGGTCATGCGTCGGCAGCGCTTTGATGAAGTCCAACTCTTCTCACCAGTCCAGCTTATAGGCTGAAAAGTCTAGACCTAGTATTCGAGTCTTCAGCTTGGCGACGAATGCGCAATCTCATGTTAGATTTCGACCCCATGCGAACGACACCACATCACTGCTTTGATCGGCGTCCCCATCAAGAACGTGCTCGGTATGTGCACCCGCTACTTTTGCGCTCAGCAAATCACAAGAGGCGGCCAAAGTCCTGTGCATGTCTGACGGCCTGACACTCCTGGCTCAAACAAGAGCTGCAATCGTTTCAACTGATTCTCAAACGAGTTTTATTACCTCCCGCGTCGAATCCTATCATTCGCGGGTTTTGGATATTGATACAAGGTGACAGTCGCGACCGTGCAGACTTTGTCTGCGATCTTATTGACCCATTTGAGCTTTGAGAGCTAGCACGCCGGCTCTCTGATCCTCTGGAAGCGCATTGATCTGTTCGGGCGTGAGTTGGAGGACTTGCAAAAGTAGCGCCTGTAACAAGGAGCGATTAAGAGGGGGGGAAAGGGAGAGGGGGGCGCCATGTTAGAGTGGGCTAATCGATACCTTGGAGACCGGAAGCTTGCACGCAAGCAGACTAATAAAGAGAGATGAAAGACACACCTTTTGATCCTCTGGCAAATCCGCGTTGCCGAGGCCTTGTGATGCAGCGGCAGCTGGTTGACTAGGGGCTGGCACGGGGGCCTGAGCAGGCGCGCCGTACCCGCCGTAGCCAGATTGAGGTGCTTGAGGTGCGCCTGCTCCGTAAGCGGTCATAGGCACTGGTGCTTGGGCGGGTGCCGGTGCTCCGTAAGTCGGCACGCCTGCTTGACCTCCAGCTTGAGCGGTGATGATCCTCTACGACATGAGAGAGCGAGCGCGTTTTCTGTCAGCATCGAGCTACACTGCGAGAGGGAATAGCAGACTCACTTGCAGGACTGCGGGATCTACAACGTTCATCATCAGCATGGCTTGAAATACCGCATAGCTGATCTGAGGATTGCTGGCCAACAAACTTCGCGCTTGGTCAGGCGAGTTGTTCACCAGGGCCTAATGATGCGAACAAAGATTGAGCACACCAGGGTGCGTGTCAGCAAAATTCTGGAACCAACGCTTTGCAGCACACACCTTGAGGTGTCCAATGATCTCTAGCAATTGACCCGGCGGAAGAGCGGCCAGTGTTTGGGAAATGGCATCGGTAGGATCCGCACCTGGTGGTAGCGCCTGACCCTGGGGTAAGTTAGTCGGAGCAGCCTGCCCAAATGGCCCAGTAGATTGTTGTGCCCCTCCCCAGCCCTGAGCAGGTGCACCTCTAGGCGGTGGCCCTCCCGTGTTGCCGACCCTGCCTCTCTCGACCGAGTTTGGCATTCTCTCCTTTCTGCTGCTTCCAGGAGGTAGCTCGTTCGCTTCCATGTGTCCCATGGAAGTAGTCTTGCCTTCGAAGAGAGGATCTACGTCGGCGTAGTCTATTCTTAATGTTCGTCCGCCTACATCCACGTCGTGAAGGTTCCGAACAGCAGAGGCTGCAGTCTCGACATCTTCGAACTCGCAGAACCCATAGCCCTTTGGTTTGCCTGTGTCCCTGTCAAATACTAATCTGCAAATTCCGCAGAATCAAAAGAAGTTGGTGTGCTTTAGATAGGGCCGCAGAAGCGTATATGTGCGTGGAGACTCACCGAAATCCAATCACTTTGCCAACCTCTTGAAACACCCCGATGAGCTGCTCCTCTGACATATCATAGGGAATGTTTCCCACTGCAAGACGATGCATCGGAGTTGAAGAGTGGTATGGCAACACGTGTGATCGGTCACGAAAGATCGAGGCGGAGGTAGCATAGCCTGGTCAGCGATGCACGCTAACAAGAGCAAAAGATCTAATTCCAAATGCAATCAATGATCTCTCAAAAAGATGTGGCAGAGCCACGCAGGCAGCATGGTGCCGGGTCTTCCTCAAGACTAGTGAGGCATCCGTCCCGAGAAGCGACGTCCAGCAAAGAAGGCGAGCCGATACTAACCGAAGATGACGCGAGAGCCGCGTCCCGGTGCCGCCATGTTGAGTGCAAGGGAAGCGAGACAAGTAGCAGCTCGGAGACGGGTCCGATGTATGTATGCAGGCGCTTAGAGTGTCCAGCAGGTCTTCGTAAGGGTCTGGCAGCTAACCGGACGTCCCTATTGGGCGAATTGGACGGCTTTGGTTGTGCGCGGCAGACCAGGAGCGGTGAACAGGAGCCAATTGGCTTCAGCGTGCAAGAGAGAAATCGACGTGGATCCCTCACGCAATGCTCAAAGCTAGGATGAAGGAGCGAGCGTCTTGAGTGAGCCAGCGTATGCGTAGTCTGCTAGACAGGGTGAGCCGCGGAGAGTCTCGAAGGTTGTGGGTGATTGAATGCATGTTTGATGCTCGGATGCGAATTCATATTTCGATTCGGCCAAGATCGATCTTGAAGTGCGCATTCAAGGTTGCATGGCCTGGGACCCGCGAATAAGTCACGAGTCTGAGTTCAATCGATCGCCCGCAGGACCATCAAACATGCAGCCACGCCGCGTGAATTTTCTCGCGCGAAAGGCACATCGAGCCAAGGCAGCGACGCCACGGCCACTCGCAGCTCACCAAACCGTGGTGTACCGGCTCTCCATTTCCTCTTTTCAACATTCACCACTCGTCACTCGTCACTCACCCTCTCCCATCGCAACACACGGACAAGCTCACGTCCACTTCGCGCTTCTTCTCTTTGTCCAAGCGTCCTTGCACTCTCGTACCACGAATCGCCTTGACAGCCTTTCCAACCCTTGCCCGCTACAGACCTTGCGCTGCGCTCTTCTGGACATTCGTCGACCTCAAGCTGAACTCCGCGCCGGTCGATCTGTCTCATCTGCGGAAGCTGACTGACTGTTCAGCAAAACCGCACAGATCATGTTTCGGGCCACCTCTGCTCTATTTTCGAAAGCTTCCAGGTTACCCTTGACCTCGAAGAAAGCTAACAAAGATTTCTACAAGGGTGCGTAATTGAGACCAGTCCCGAGCTTCTGCGCGAGTGTAGAGATATGCACAGACTGCTACGTCAAGGGCTGTCCTCTTGGTTGCTACGTCGCCAGCTGACATCATGACTTCTCCATGACGCAGGTACGGGAGCGCTAAATGTCTTGCGAAGGAAGAGGATAGCATTGGCCGACCGCAAAGGTCAACAGCTGGATAAAAAGACGTGGACCTTGATGACGCACAGATTAGACGAGCTGCGCGTTCCAGCGTACATCGTTCCACCTGGTCTGAACGACACGAACGTGAGTGGCTGATCGCCTCGGAACTCAATGTACATCGACGAGAGCAGCAGACCATGCGCTGGAACCAGACATTTCTCGCGTGCCTTGGACTTGCATGCTTACGCATTCTTATCCTACACAGAACCTCAGACCTTATGTGTACAGAGGTTCCGAAGAGGCCGGCGGTACACCTGTCAACCCAAAGTCAGGCTATCCTGATGGCCCACGCATGACATCAGCAGGGTTCGATGCGGCGTACTACAGAAAGGTTTCGGGGGGCGTGTACCAGAGGAGAGCGGTCAAGGATGGAGTGGCGATCGAAGAGAAATGAGAATCATCCAAATTGAGACGATCTATCTTAGAACACTGGCGTGAAAGTTATGGAGCAGCTTCATTCATCGGCTTCCAGGCCAAGAGCAGCGGTTTAGCGCTGACCTCGCGGCATTGTCGAGACTTGACTGGACGCTTGGGGCTCGAGCAGGATCACCGTCTTAACGGGGGAGGATCGAGGGGAGTGCGGCACCATATTTATGTCAAAGCTCCCCTGTGATCTTCGCGGACGACGCAGCACGCTTCCATCTCGTGTGACCGAGGCTTCGCGGTTGTGTGCGGCTTGTGTTTTGGCTGCAACGTGCTCGCATCAGGGCGACTGTCTTGAACACTCGGCGCCGAATTCGGGACTCGGAAAGCCAATTCAAACGACACACGACTATGACAAGTCATTTCGAAAGCTGGTTGGATCTTTCAAAGTCATAAAGTCAGCTAGGCTATAGACGACTAATGCAAAAGGAGGGACGCATCAGAGCTAATGAGGCGTGGATCAGCAGTCGTTATTCTTGATTTGCTTGGTTCGCAGCTGATCGTACCGAGCACGCGCTGCTTCCAGCTCAGAGTGACCTGAGCCACGAAGCAGCCTCATGGCCCCAATTTCCGTGAGCTCAAAATGGGCTCAATCGCGAGTGTTGACGAATGAGCGGATTGTAAATGATCGAGTTGCATCAAATTGCGCGAACGAGCGCAGAACATACTTTTGCACGCGTGCATTCACTTTCCAGACTGGCGATATTCTTGATTTGATTCCTCGTGCAGCAGGCTTTACGCTTGATCGTCCAGACCGCACCCATCATTGACAAACAAGCAAGCAGCTATCATCGGCATACTTTTGACTTAACGACCTCTTACTTGACGACCTATCAACGAGACCAGTGGGCGTCAAGCGATTCAGCTACCGCTACGCGTGCGCTTCACTCCGTCTCAAAACCCATCTGCGGCGGGGCTCACTTGACGTGAATGGCGCTCGCACGTCCGAGTCTAGCTGGTGTGAGCCTCTAGTGATCTTCGAGATCATACCCACCTTTCTTTGCCGGAATGCTACACACCTGAGTGACAAGTGATAAGGCTATGAAGGAGCAGAAAATGGCCATCGGAGAGGTCAAAGGAGGAGGGCAAGTGGCGGGTGCTTCCCAAGCTCCTCCTCCTCAGCAGCAGCAGCAGCAGCAGAGAACCAGTCAGAGCCGTGAGTGGATCAGGATCAGCTCTGTCGATCATAAAGAGTAGGAACAAGCTCCAGGGATGTGACAAGCTCACTTGGACGTCCTTCCTTGATGGCTATGTTTTCATCGTAGGCCTGGATCGTCTCGTAGGTCTGCTCGGTACTGGCTCCAATCCGACAGTCAGGAACATTGCAGCTCAGCAATTAGGTCAAATATGTGCTCTACGCATGCATGGTGGAGGAGGCCCGAATCAAGCAGGCTCGTCGTCCTCCTCTTCAGCCGCCACTCGAGCAGAAGTCATAGCGTCATCATCTGCCAGTTCTTCGAGATTTGACTCTGCTCGCAATCTCTCGAGAACTGGCCCGGAGGCGGATTGGAACGAAGCTCTTTCTCTGCTGGCTAGAATCTTACCTTCTCTGAGAAGCAATGCGTGGGACACTAGGATTGCGGCTGCTTCAGCTGTGGAGCTTGTATGCGCCGCTGCGGGCACATGGGACCCTTACTTTGGTACAACCGAGACCAGGGAGAAGCAGAAAACGCCCAAGGAAGAGGGTTTCGTGACAACTCAGCCCAGCGACAGAATGTCCTTTGAAACATTTGCCATTGCGAATGTGCTTTCTACGGGTAAGAAACTTCTCTCATCAACTGGCACGGAATACGACGTCGGCTCGCATCTAAGCGTGGAAGAGCGCCTTGCTAATGCTAAAAAGGACATGGAACGATTGGGACTGATCGGCATGGCAGGCGAAGAGATGGACATCGGAGTCGACGTAGAGAGTGAATTGAAGGGCGCGTCAGATACCGCTACTGTCAAGATGGGAGCTTCAAGCAGCGTTCCAGAGTCTACTGTCAAACATGAAGAATCAGCATCTCAATCACCTGCTGCTCCACCTGAAATTGATATGAGCAAGTTGTCAGCTCGCGAACGGAATCAGCTCAAGAGGAAAAGGAAACTGGGCGTTGCGGACTCGACTCCCTCATCTTTGGAGCGCTCTTCGTCGGACAACAAGTGATTGCAACTGTCACAATTTCAAACTCGTGATCGCGAACGCTAACCATCTTTTCTCACGCAGGAAACGGATTTTGGAGACGTCGAGCGGTAGTGCTTCGCCCAGCGTTGCTCCGGGAGCCGGCGCGAACCAATCCTCGACTGTCCCAGCCGGGGGCACGCCCGGCACCTCTCCAGCCCCGCGGCCAACCTCGCTGACTTCGCCGGACGGCGAGTGGCCTTTCAAGGTTCTACATTCGCTCTTGCAGGCTGATCTCTTTGCAGCGAAATGGGAAGTGAGACACGGGGCAGCTCTTGGACTAAGGTCTCTGTATGCCACTCAAGGATCTGGCGGAGGCATGTGCCTATTCAACAGCTTGCAGTCCAACGTCGTCGGTCACGAAGAATGGAGCAACGATGCTGCGCTGAGGCTTGCTTGCGTGCTAGCGCTTGACAGACTAGCGGACTTTGTCTTTGATCATGTGGTCACCCCTGTGAGGGAAACGGCTGCACAAGCCCTCGCGGCGCTTCTAAGGCATATATCCAAGGAGGGAGTAGAGGCTGTTCAGAGAGTCCTCGTCGATATGGTCAAGCAAGACTGGGTGGTGCCTGCATCCGACCCGAAATCTGACGTTGCGTGGCAGGGGTTGAGGAAACTGGACGCTGGTAGACGGTACAAGGGATACGCCTGGGAAGCTAGACACTCTGGCCTGCTCGGCATTCGATGGCTCGTCAGTGTTCGTACTGACTTGCTTGAAGCCGGACAATCTCAGAATGACAATGCCAAGAAGGAGAACGGCCCAGGTCTCACTGAGCATCATGCCTCTCCTAGCGATCTGTTGAAGCGCAGCGTTCAGGTCGCTGTTGCTTGGTGAGTGGCGTCCTCATGCTACGAGGAGAAATCACTGCACAAGGCAAGACAGCTGAGTTCTGTTCCTTGCATCTTGCCTCCAGCTTGCGAGACGAGGATGATGATGTTCGCCACGTTGCTGCTCAAGCGCTTCTTCCAGTTGCAGAACAAATTGTGAAGAGTATGCCGATGGAGCTCGATATTGTCTTGTCAGAATTGTGGGCCTGCCTCGGCGACCTCAAGGACGACCTCTCTAGCAGCGCAGCCGGAGTCATGGATTTGCTCTGTGAGTATGAGCGGATGCAGACGCGCTGACCGACTTGTCAAGAAGCCACACTGAGCAAGATCTACCTGCTTCTCGGTAGCCAAATTGGTATCACAACCAGCAGTCATTCAGCGGATGGCTGCAAGCGGCGCGGATTCATTGTCTTTGCTTGTGCCTAGCCTCTTCCCATTCTTCCGACACACAATCTCATCGGTTCGGCAAGCTGTTTTGAACGTGCTCAGCGCACTTTTGGACAATTCGTCCGCCTCGACGCACCTCATCGATGACAAGCTACTTCGCTTGCTCTTTCAGAATCTTATAGTCGAGGAGAAGTCGAACATTCGAGCTCTGTCCGCCACCATGTGGGAGAAGGTCTTGGTCGCTTCTCTAACGAGTGTGAAAGGCGGCGCATCTGGGACGCTGGCCGACCATCTCGCCCCGCATTTGGACACTCTGTTCCAAATTCTGATGACACCCATCGGCATGCCTTTCAACCTGTCTCTGTTCTACCGTGCCTCGGGCCGATCAACGCAGGGTCACGACGTAGACAAGCATGCATTGGCACAAGACCTCAGCCTGGTCGGAGTCGATGTCGTCATCCGGAGCAGGTTAGGCGCTGCGAAGGCTCTTGGTGGTGTATTTGCATCTTGGAAGGAAGATGACGCCGTGAGTATAGCTTGGTATCTGTGTCATGAGCTATTACTGACGGTTGGCTACGGCGCATCTTTCGTCGCCACAGGATGCGTTTGGTCGGCATCTGAAGCAGTATCTTGTCTCTGCAAGCGCTCTGCAACGGTGCCTCGCATATGCCGTGATACAAGAATGGGCAGTCTTTGCCAAGTCACGGAACGTGTTCGAAGTATTGCGCTCAGGTAGTGTAGCACATGACATCTCCTCCATTCTGTTTGACCAAGTCGCTGCTCCGCCACCTCCGACTTACGGCGAAATGTCCGTAATGTTGCAGCGCATCCAATTGGAGTGCCAAGGACTCTTCAACACGGCTGCGAGAGAGGTCAAGGTTCCAAAAGCATCTGTTCCAGAGCTTCCGAGCACTGTCGATCCACTGGGTACCAACGCGAAGGCGTTTACTGTGGAACTCGCCAGATATGTTGTCAGTACGGGCCTACAAGAGCTCATCGACACCGGCGCGGCGTCATCAAAAGCGAAAAAAGTCGCGTTAGAGGGTCTCCAAGAAAGAGTGCGAAAACTTGTAACCTTGCTTGGCAGATATCAAGCTACCAAAGAGCAGCAGGATTGTCAGGTCTTTGCTGGGTGCGCGACAGCTCTGGTTGCTCTTGAGACTGTTCCTGCGAAACTCAATCCGCTCATCAAGAGCTTGATGAATGCAGTCAAGGTGAGTGGATGATGATGGTCAGCGAACGAAGTCATGCTCAGACAACATCTTTCTGGTTTGACAGTTCGAGGAGAACATCGACCTACAGATGCGAGCTGCGCGAGGGGTAGCCTGCCTGATCGCTCTATGCAGCAGACCAGACGCTCGTGCAAATCCTTCCGACAAAATCATCAAGAATTTGTGTGCTTTCGTCTGCCAGGACGTGTCAAAGACCCCTATCTTCACCGCCGTCAAAGCGGACCACCACGGCGTGCTCTTCCTGCGCGAGCAATCCTCGGTGCCGAGCGGTGCGCATGCTGCTGCGAAAACGGAGCAGCCCGACAAGACGGAAGAACAAAGGCAAGGCGAGCTTATTCGGAGAGGTGCTGAGGCCGCTTTAGGAGAAGTCGCAGAGGTCTTTGGGAAGGAAGCCTTCGCCCAGATCCCAACATTGTGGGACAACGCTTCGGGCGGACTAGCTTCAGCGCCTGCCACCGAAGACGATTTGGATGATGCGAAAGGACAGGCAATCCTCGATTCTTGCACGCTGATCGGCGTACTGGTGCCACGACTGCACACGGGCCTTCAAGGCAAGGCTCTGGAGGTTCTCTCGCCGCTTACGCAGAGGCTGCGCAGTCAGTACACGGCTATTCGCGGCGCTGCCGCACGCACGTTGAGCATCCTTGCCAACAACTTGACCGAAAGGACATTGCTGCACATTGTCGAGCATGTTCTACCTCTGCTCGGGGATGCCACACATGCTGCCACACGCCAAGGTGCCGTCGAGACCTTGGCACAGGTCATCAAGGTGCTGGATGTCAAAATCCTGCCATACGTTATCTTGCTCGTTGTACCGGTCTTGGGACGCATGAGCGACGTGGACGAGCAGGTCAGGCTGACAGCGACCAGCTCGTTTGCCTCTCTCATCAAGATGGTCCCTCTCGAGGCTGGTCTTCCCGACCCACCGGGCTTCTCGAAGGAAATCTTGCTTCGCCGTGAGCAGGAAAGAACCTTCTTGGCTCAGCTTCTCGACGGGTCCAGGGTGGAGCCTTACGAGCTGCCCGTCAAGATCAATGCTGACCTCAGGTCTTATCAGCGGGACGGAGTCAGCTGGATGGCCTTCTTGTCCAAGTTTCAGCTCCATGGCATTCTTTGCGATGATATGGGCCTCGGCAAGACACTGCAGTCCATATGCATTGTATCAGCTCGCCATCATGAACGAGCTCAGCGATTCGCGGCAGGTCAGCCTCCAGACGCCGCGCCGTTGCCTTCACTCATCGTGTGCCCGCCTACCTTGGTGGGACATTGGCACCACGAGGTGCAGAAGTACGCCAACAACTTGCGGCCTGTTATGTATGTAGGACAACCACAGGATCGGCGCTCGCTGCAAGCTCGGATACGACAATTTGAGGTTGTGATCACGTCATACGACGTCGTTCGCAATGATGTCGACTTCTTGTCGAGCATCGATTGGCTTTACTGCATCCTCGACGAGGGCCACGTCATCAAGAACGCCAAGACGAAGACGACGCAGGCGGTGAAAAAGATTCGGGCTCAGCATCGATTGCTTTTGTCCGGCACGCCTATTCAGAACAATGTCCTTGAATTGTGGAGTCTCTTTGACTTCCTCATGCCTGGTTTCCTGGGCACCGAGCAGAGCTTTCAAGTGCGATACGCCAAACCTATTGGCGCCGCGCGAGAAGGGAAGGTTTCAAGTCGCGAACAAGAAGCTGCTACGCTTGCGCTTGAAGCGCTCCACAAGCAAGTGCTGCCATTCCTCCTTCGACGCCTCAAAGAGGATGTTTTGGACGACTTGCCGCCGAAGATCATCCAGGATATCGAATGTGAGCTTGGACCCGTTCAGCGGAAGTTGTACGACGACTACCAGCGATCCGCGAACAGGCAGGAGCTCGAAGATGCATTGAGCTCCGAGCAGAAAAGTTCGGAGAGTGACAGCAAGCAACAGCACGTCTTTCAAGAACTGCAGTATTTGCGCAAGCTTGTCAACCATCCCACACTCGTGTTCGACCAAGCCCGCGCCAATCATCGCGAAATCGAGAAAGAAATAGTCGCGGCGGGAGGATCGCTTCAGGACATCAGCCACGCGCCCAAGCTACTTGCTCTTCAGCAATTGCTCAATGACTGCGGGATTGGCGTCAAGGTGAAGACAGAGGCGTCAGACACGTTTGCGGAAGGCGCTGTGGCTCAACATCGAGTGCTCATCTTCTGTCAGCTGAAGCAAATGCTAGACATTGTGGAGCAGCAATTGTTCCGAGTCCACATGCCGGATGTTTCCTACATGCGTTTGGACGGAAGTGTCAGTGCAGACAAGCGCCATGGCATCGTGCAAACCTTCAACTCGGACCCAAGCATCGATGTTCTGCTTTTGACCACATCCGTGGGCGGCTTGGGCCTCACGCTCACCGGCGCTGACACAGTCATTTTCGTGGAGCACGACTGGAACCCTATGCGAGATTTACAGGCTATGGACCGCGCGCATCGTCTTGGTCAAAAGAAGGTCGTCAATGTGTACCGTCTCATCACCAGAGACACGCTCGAAGCTAAGATCATGGGGTGAGTACCCCAAAGTGATGACTCGAAAGGACCCCGGCTAACGGCATTCTCCTCCTTCGAATCTTCAGTCTGCAGCGCTTCAAATTGAACGTCGCGCACTCGGTTGTGACGCAGCAAAATGCTGGCCTAGAGAGCATGGAGACAGACCAAGTTTTAGACCTGTTCGGAAGTGCGGATGAGGCGCAGCCGAATGGTTCTGGCACTGGTAAAGCATCAAGTAAAGGAATCAGTCAGCAAGCGCTGCTCGATGCCATCGAAAATGCGCCCGATACAGGCGACGACTACCAGTCGTCTAGCACTTGGACAATCTAAAACACTTTCTCACACATCGCTGGACTCAGCCGGCGCATCAACAATTGATTGGGAATTGTGCGGGTGCGTGCCACCAATCGGATCAAATGTCATAATGAGCATTGCAGATCTTTGAGCAGGTTGATCTTCAGAAAAGACCCTCCACGTTGGACGGGGCGACGCCACAAGGCAACCAGGTCGGATCTCGAAGCTCTCGAGCATCGAAGCTATGTCGTTCCAATTCTGTCCGCGCTTGTCTGAGGTTGAGCACGTTCATGAGTGATGTCGAGTCAAGTTCGAGGAGGCTAGGAGGCGCAGCATTCCATCCTCGAAGGAGTTTTTTGAGCTCAAGGGGGAGCGCACTGGGATAGATGACGACATGGGCAGGTGTTTCGGCCGCTTTATCACTGGACTCGGTCGAAAGGGTCGAATTCGAAGATGCTAGAGTTTCTGCAGCTCTCAATGCCAGATCGATGTCTTGGCGCGAGCTCCGAGCTTCTTGACCAATCAGTACGTACGTCTCTATTGACGAGTGCACAATCTGTACAGTCGCTGGATCCAAGTCGTGCGCGCTTGCTGACTTTAGAGCATAAGTCTGGTCCAGACGAGGGGTGACCTTTGCATCCCTTACATCGTAGAGGATGGCTCCCTTTGCAGTGTACGAATCGGCGGATGCCACAGCATGCAAAGCCGATCGAGCATACGGTACTTCCTGGTCAAAGTAGGCCCAGAAAGTAGCATCTTCGGATCCTTCAATGTACTCCGCCACGTCAATTTCTGCCTCGTCGTGGCTGAACAAGCCAGGAAAGAGGGGAGCCACAAGAGCTCGCGTCGATTCGCGCTCATTCTCCGTGGTGCCGAGCCCGTGCCAGAGGAAAGGGGTCCCCACCACACTAGCAATGTAGCCAAAAGCTGAGCACAAACTCGAAGTTTCCTGATGCGTTGTGTTCCAGCGCAGGAGCGAGCAAAGTCCAATCTCGGATCAACAAATGCAGCTTGAACCGGTGAAATTTTTGGAACAAACTCACCAAGTCCACCTGCTCAATCAGAGTAGCGCCGTTCGGAAGAACTCTAATCTCGTACAAGATGGTGCTTTGTTCGTCCCACCTGGCTCTACTTCCAAATCTCGAGACGATTCCGTGCGGAAATGCATTCACCAAACCCTTGGGTTCATCGCCTACCCTAACCTCGACAACACTAGTGTTGAAGCGTTTCGCCAGGTCCTGAATCCTAGCCGTTTCCGCCGGACTCCTATTGATAGCTGACGAAGCTCTTCCTGTACGAATGAACAGCTCAGTGCGGACCAAAGAAGCTTCTCTTCGTCGATGTATCACTGCCAACGTCTCTCCTTCGTACAGGATGTGCTGCTCCGCTTCCGGAATGGTCACTGTGGATCCGGTAGGAAGCACAGAGATGACCTCGACGCTGAGAGTGTTCCGAGCATCTTCGAGCTGTTTCAAAGAAGCGCTGCGAGATTGCATCAGGCGCGCGTGCTCGGACGCAAAGGCCTTGGCGTCGAATGGGGCGGGAGAGATAAGTAAGAGATCCAATTTGACGAGATTTTGGCTGGTGGGCGTAGCCACGACGGGCGAGACGGGCGAAAGGCCGACAGTCCCTGACCGATGATTGACAAATGCGCCAAGTTGAGCAGCCTGCGTCTCAAGCTTCCTGACGCTATCCGATCTGGTTGGCGCAGCAGATGCGTCTCTGGGCGCGGCAAGCTGATTCTGGGCCGGCACCGCTGCGTACATAGTCTGCGGTCTGTTTGCGCTCGAAATCTTCCTCGTTCGAACTGTCGATTGTTGAGCAGAGCTTGATTGGTCGCCCCATCTCGCAGCGGCCTCAGCTACGCTTCCTTCTGGCTGTTCGATCAAATCCGGCAAGGGCGATGATCCTCCATACACGCTTGATGGCCGACTAAGAGTGCGTCTTCGCGGCCGAGGTACTGCGCCGCTCCCTGCGCTGCCTGAAGAGCTAGACAGGGGCGGTAGAGAGCCAGATGCAGCGGGTGCAATCGCGCTTGTAGGCGCATTGACATCGTCTGGAGAAACTTGCGTAGGTTGACCCCATGCGGCAATGGAATCCCTGACGCTTGCAAATTGAGCGTTCGAGTCCACTGTCTCAGATGCAGACTCTGTATGAGGCCTTGCGTACGCAAATGTAGCAGAGACGGGTGTTGGTGCTGATGGGCGAGGTGGCAAGTTCTGAGTTGGGGCCTGATACGCGCTCTTTTCTTCAAGTAGAGGGGAGGCTTTGGCCCGCACCGTCGACGTAGCCCACGGATTGACGATCTCCTGGCTCTGCACCTTCACCTTTGACTGCAGTTCTCGCTGCAGAATTTCTTTCGCTCCAGCAACGATGAGACCATGTTCCACGCTGTGCATTCTTTCCTGAAGTTCCTGCAAGCTCTCTCCTTTGCGCATGGGTATTTCCTGCACAATCACGGGTGCACCCCTATCCACCTCCGCAATGACTTCGTGCACCATGATGCCAGTCTTGTCCACTTTCCCGTCCTTGAAAGCTTCGTAAGCCCTCTCGATGGCCCCTGCTCCGTCGAACGCACCGGGTAAAGCCGGATGAAGGTTGATGATGGGCACAGCGCGAGCAGGTGCCCATGCAGGGACTATGCCCGGCGCTTCGTTCGTCTCGTGTCCAAAAGCTCTGAGGAAGGTGGGAGAGACGATGTGCATAAACCCAGCTAGGACGATGAGATCGGGAGCGAGCCCTTCGTGAGCGTTCATGACCTTCAATGCCAAATCCTCGTCGTAATCGTCCCGCGTTGCTCCCGGGTTCTTATTCTGATACGTCTTGAGCGCACTGACGAGCGTCGGAATAGGCGGATTGGCACCCGCAGCTCTTTGCAATCCATACGCAGCCTTGCGGTTCGAAACGACCAGTGAAATTTGAGCGTTTGGCAACTCATCCCGATCGAGCAGGGTAGCGTCAATTAGAGCTTGCAGATTGCTTCCGTTACCAGAGATCAACACGCAGATTCTCTTGCCACTTGTCGATCTCTGCTTGCCAGCTTCCGGAAGACCCGTTCGAATGCCTTCTTCGACCTCTCGCACGCTCATCCGACCTGTAGAGTCTGCGCTCGCACGGTCCGAAGGTTTGATAGCTTGAAAAGTATCCTGCTCGCTTCCCAATAAGCGCGAGATCGTCGGATCATCATTTTGCGGTGGTAGCGCAAGTATAGATGATATCGTGCGCTGATCTTCAGTCTGTGTATGTGACGCACGGATAGACTCGCCAACTGGCGTGGACACCGCGTCACTTGCCGCACCTTGCAAGATAGTGCTGTCCGTAGCCGTAGCTTGTGTCGAAGGCTGTTTCCTAGCGCTCTTCTTTGGTCCCTTTGCTCTACCCGCGGCCAGATGTGTGAGTTTTTGCTCCGAAGTCTCTTTTTGCGCGGCCATTTGCTCAGCCGGGTCCGGATCGACTGGCGAGCGAGGTTTAAAGGGGCTGACAGCGCCGCCCATTCCGGGAAGCCTGATGGGCGCAACATTGACTCGTTCCGGGCTCGGGTCTCGTACAGGGGGCGGATGTATGCGCGTGGGGCTGGGGCTCCTACCTGCCGCCGCACCCTCTGTCGCACTGCGAGGGGCTCCAAGGCCAGGCAGCATTTGCGCGCCCTTTCCAGGTGTCCAAGCTTTCTGGCTCGATGTCTGGGAAGCTTCATCAGCTTTGACAGCTGGCACTGTCCATTTCCTCGTCTGCGTGGCTGCGGGAGTGTTGGATTGGCTCGTCGGTGGCTGCATGGGCACCGGCAAGCTGCTGGCCGACGCAGTCTTGACAGGTGGTGTCCACTTTTTAGCACCGCTCCTCTGTGGAGGATCGCCAACCAGACTAGGTGCAGCATCCGAATCGTTCGAGCCCGCTTCCCTCTCTTGAGCTTCTCGAAGGCGCTGCTGCACCATCGATCGACCTCTCAATCGTGTTATGCTAGCGCTTGGGGGCTTATCCGCGCTCGAAGGTGTCTGCGGAGAAAAGGCGGGCGAAACCTTTTGCGTGTTGTTCAAATTGGGACTTGCGATAGCTGAAGGGGAAGGTGATTTGGGCTGGGCTAGCGCGGGCGTCTGAACTTTGGGTTGCGAGTGTCGCTCGGGAGACGCGGGACGCAGAGGTGTCTGCCAAGAGCGCGTTGGAGATGTGGCGGTCCTGGTCGGAGACGGTGATCGAAGCGTGTTGGATGTGGTCGAAGTGCTCGACCCACCGCCAAGCACAGCGCCAGAAGCTCGTAGCGGAGCGTCCCAAGATCGTTTGCGCTCGGGAGAAGCAGGCCTAAGCGGCTCGGACTTGAGTATACTGGGCGATTCGGTGCGAATAGTGGTGCTGCTTGTCGTCGAAGCCCGTATAGGTTCTGGCAATTCGGGTCGAGCGGAGGCCATGGGCGTTGGACGCGTTGGGCTGGTCTGCCTTCTTTCCAAGTGCGTTTTGCCAACCACATTACCAGCGCCTTGACCGTCTCTGTTCGCCAACTCCCTTTTGCGCGCTTCCATCATTCCCGCCATGCCTCCAGCAGGTCCGACGACCATTCCGTGCAGAGCCCTCTTTTGTTGAACTTCGCTTGCGCTCGTAGCACCTTGACACTCAGGAGGAGCGCTCCTTCCATCGCCTGCCAGCTTGCCCAACCTGGGACCTGCTGCTTTGCCTCCGATAAAGGAAGCAAGAGATGTGGGGCCTGCAGCGTTGACTGAAGCGTGGCCTGTCGGGCCCGCAGCTCCCCCATAGCGGGCCAAGAGACCAGCGCTAGATCGATTCGCACCCGTGACCGCGCCCGCACCCGCATCCATGCTCGAAGCTGCGAATGTTGAGGACGGCAGACCATCTGTACGGTTGGCAATACCGCTTCCCATCGCAGCTCCTCCGCTCAACCTGCTACGCCTCTTGGCCCTATCTGCTCTGCTCCGAGCCACCTCCTCTTCAAGCTCTTGCTGCGTTTGCGTCCCGCTACCTCCCGTCTTGTGAGGACTGAGGGTCGAGTAACCGGCTGGGGATGATTGAGGAAAGTCCATGGTTCGTGTGACTTGCCACGCTTACACTTAGCGCGTCGAAGGAATGGGGAACTGTTGGAATGTGAGCGGGAGTGTCACCGTGATCGTTGGCGCAATTGCAGTTGCAGTTGTAATAAAGCTGGTGATGCTGGACTCGACCGCGAATCTTGAATGGAGGGCTGCACTGCACGGCCATGTATATACAGCGGGGACACCTATGCAGTCACGAGCGTCGCCAGCCCATAATCGTGAAGCGTGAATCGTGAATTCCGCCGCCTGCGCCCCTGATTTTGACGCGTCACGTGTTGCGTTGCACGTGGCTGATCACGGCCTCAAGACGCGCGCGTAACACAACCCATCACTCAGACTATCGTATACATGCCCACGCTCCACTCTCTCTCCTCCTGCTGTCTAGCCCCTCAAGTTGACTTCACGGCTTGTGGCTAGACTCTGACTCTCACACTTGCCGACACACTTGACTCACAGACACACTTGGACGCTAGCGCATCTCGACTGAGACCAGACGCATCCTCGAAGCTGAAGCGACGCGCGTGTAAATGCCTCGGTGAGACCGATAGTCACTTGATTGCCATTTCCACTTTCAAAGGACTTGCAATTGAGATCGGAAATCGAGCATACCTTCGGTGCGTCCTGCGCCAACTTCAAGCATCGCGAGCAAGATGCCAGCAGCGTCATCCATATCCGCGGCATCGATAAAGTCAGGGGCAGGAGCATCTACCGCCACCACCTCGTTACCCGGCTCGCTAGAAGAGGCCAAAGAGCGCTACGAGTCGACCAAGTCCACGCTGCGCTCCGGCCTTTCCAAAAAGCGACAAATCGATCGAACATTGACGGATCTCGAATCTCAGATCTACCTCTTCGAAGGCAGTTATCTATCCAGCACAGCTTCTAGCGGTGGGAACATCATTAAGGGATTCGATGGCTATCTAAAGTTGGCACATGGTGGGAGGAGCGGGGCGACTGGAGGAGGAGGAGGATCAGGAGGCATCTCGGGATCCATGTTAGGACTCGCGCCTTCTGAAATTCCAATCGAAGACAGATTGTTTAGCACTTCATCAGCAACCTACACGCGTTCGCTGGAGCTCAAGGCTAATGAGGGCAAAAAAGCAGCGAGTCACGCAACGGCTTCATCCGCACGCAATTCTGTCGCTGGGACAGGCGCGGACGACGCTCCGCCGCCCTCTTCCAAGAAGGGGTCAGCGGCTGCCAACAAGGCTGGTAGTCCAACTCCCTCTACTACACACGACGAACCTTCACAGAGCACGAGCACGGCTACGAGCACCAAAAAGAAGAGGAAAGAAGCCCCCAATGCTTCGGCGGGAGCGAATGCGAGCGGAGAGACGAGCAAGAAGAAGAAGAAGAAAGAGGAGGATTGAGACAGTAAGAGGCCGTCGAGAGGAGAGATCTGTGTGCCATATCCACATCTCCAGATGGTCCAACGCAGATTTTGGCGCAAATTTTCTAGCCGGAGGAAGCGCAGCCTTGCGGACTTAGAAAGCACTTCAACATGGACTTCCAAGTGACATCAAATGATAGTTGCATCGAGCATCACGGCATTTCAGTGTCTATTACATCAAACGCGCTCGATGCTTGGATCCGGGCAGAAGGAAGCGAGAGGGCTCCGGCCTGCGCTCATAGCTTCGGCTCGCCTCACCGGCGCAGCAATCGTGCTGCTACACCGCCACTGAAGACACCAGCCCTGACCTTTTCCGACTCCCTTTCCGGATCTTTTCATGCAGGCTGATCGGCCTGTGCTTCCAGACGATTGGGCTGACCCTGCGCAGGGACACAAGCATGTTTTGCTTGGAGCTCTCGAATCGACCCTGCCTGTGCTACGGGTCACAGCACGAAGCACCTTCTCGAATGTGCCAAAGTCATCCATCAAATAGAACATGGGCCCGACCGCAACGCAGCACGTCAGTACCATCCGTCTCTTCTCCCAATCATGCGAAACGCCGCGTTGCCTTGCCTTGCGCATGCGCCACTGCAGCAAGTCGAACAAGCCCCGCACTGTGCACCCTCACATCCTTGCGCAAGAAACTACGTTGACATCGGCAAATGACACATGGCGGCTGCAGAGACTATCCTGCTGCAGAGCGAGAGTTGGCATGAGTGCTTGGCCCCTACTTGCTGCGCGTCTATCACTCGCTACGTCCGTCCGCGTCGCGTCGCGTCGCGTCACGCTGCACTTGCAAGCCCGGGTTCACAAGCGACAGCGAGAGCGAGGCGTTACGTTGCTCCCTTGTAGCTGCCCACGATGCTTTTGGTGATCCTTTCGACTATGCGTGCTGCGTCGGCGGCGATCATCATGAAGCCAAGTCCGTACATACCACGCATGAATATTTGTCCATCTGACTCCTTGGTGGTGGACGTCAGAGCGTGTAGCAAATGTCTGAAAATTCGCAGCAATGATAGCATGGGAATACACCGATGGACTGGCGACCTCCTTCTCCATTCAATGGGCATGACCTTATTCAAATGGGCGCGATGATCAAACACCGCTACCTCTAGACATCTGCGACTCCTCTATTGTTCCTGCTCCCGCTCTATTTCGTGCTGGTTGTCGATTGTAATTTTTGAATCCTATTGATCCAGAGGATGCGGATGAGGGCAGTGGCGCACGAGGTTGTGCTTGACCGGCATGCAAGATCCTAGCCTTTTGCGAGCCGAGGACTGCTGCTTCTTGCAGATCAGAAGGGACTGAACGCAGTCGGCTTTGTGCTTGTCCCTCGAGATTGCGCGCCGGTCTAGGAGCGCCTTTCTTGTCCATGTTGCGTTTCGCTCCCGTGCTTGAGACAGTAGTGGCAGTGGCAGTGGCAGTGGCAGTGGCAGTGGCAGCAGATGTAGATGTAGATGTAGATGTAGATGTAGAGCCACGCGTCTCCTTCGTCTGCTCCTGCGTACCACCAGCAGCAGCCCCAAATATCCTGTCTCTAGCTTCCCTATACTCTTCCTCTCTCTCCTTCAACGTCTTTTTCTTTGCTGCTCCGCTCCCTCTCTCATCCTGTTTCAGCCCCAACACATTACCGTATTGATCTTTTGGTCGACTGAGAATCTTGGGAGGTTGGCGCGAGACGTCTGATGTGTTCAGAGAGGGACCCAAGAGGGATGGAAGTGTGCCTCGCGAAGACAAGGTGGGTGCCAGTGTGGGTAATTGAGAATTGCTTCATGACGCAACGATAAGACCAGAGTCGCGGGAGCACATGAAGCGTCAATTTAGGTGCAGGAAGAGCACAGTCAAACCCCAAGAGCGGACTCACGCAGCGTTCCATTCCTTCGAAGCCCATTCTGCAGCTCCACCATTGATGTCTCCTGGCCCACGTGCCTGCGCAGGTCCACTTGACCCACCCGGTGTATTGAGGTGCGCGTCCACCTCATACGCTTGCTCATCATCCCATGCGTCAGCGTACCCAGCAGGAGCAGCAACGCTGCCAGTACTGCCTCGCAATTTGGTGGATGTTGATGTGAGGCCAGCTAACGCTGAGCCACCTCCACCCGCCAAGATTCTTATCTTCTGTTCAGAGCGTGCAGTAGAAGGCGCTGATGTTGATGTCTGCGCGGATTGGGTATGCTGGCCAGCAGCTTCTGCCCTAGGTTCAGCCCCAACGTCAGCTTTCGGCGGCTTCACTCTACCCGTGTCTCCGCGGGACCCCGACCCAGCAGCCGACTTTCCAGCAACAGCTCCAGAACCAGCTCCAGCTCCAGCATCGACGCTTGCGCTCGCACCATTCGCATATCTCGTATGCTCATGCCGCGCATTCAGTCGAGCACCGGCTTGCGCACCTCCATCAGACCCTGATCCAGATCCAGATGCGCAATCCGAGTCTGATTGTTGCGCGTCCCAATCCTCCGGCACCTCTTCGTTCGCTTTCTTCCTCGCCTTGACCAATACCGTTTGTCGTGTCATGCTTTCTCCTTGATTTCCAGGCTCGTTCGTTGATGCTTTCTCGAGGTGACTCAACAGCCGGATCGCAGCGAGGAAGATGAGCGAAGCGACCGAGGAATCGTTCGTATCGATCCTTTGTGCGTGCGCTTGCGCTTGCGCTTGTGTTGCCGGCGCTGGTTGCTCGACGTATGGAAGCAGGATCAGAAAGAGGCTCAAGATCACGTCTTCCTCCGTATAATTTCGAGGGTTTCCTTTGCTTGGGAGTATAGTGGTTAGCTTTGGAAGCGAGGCGGTGCGGTGCGTACCTGTGTATCGGCACACCTTGATGTCGCTCATGCTCGAGAAACCACAAACTCAAATCGTCTTCGAGCACGTGACGCTCCCCACAGCCCTTCCAATTGGACTAAATCCAGCGTGCACGGCGCACTCGACTCGAACCGAACTTCGTGCATGCAGCATGAGACCTGCGTTGCGCTACGTTGCATTCACGAATGGTGAATGCGAGGACGCCGACCTTCAACACCGAGCACGAAAGAGGCAGACCCAGCAGTCTTTATCTCTACGCATACATCCCACACGCACCCATCGCCCATCACTCGTTACTCTCTTCTGCACTCGAATTCGAGCATTTGATCCTTGGCTATTTCATTCACGAGTAATCTCTGGATCAAAGCTTCGCGACTCCCGCCCAAGCTGAAACAAGACAATCAGATCGACGATTAGGAAGAGTGTGACGCGGCAAGAGATTGCCGACGGCATACACGCTCCAGCGTCACTCTGATACCATTCGGGACAGCTTGTAGATGTGCGTGTCTTGTTCTTCCAACGTGTACACCTGCCAATCTGTCATCATCACTTCTCTGGCTGCCTAGCACAAAGTTCAACTTTCCGTCGCAGCTAGAATCAGAAAACCAGCATCGCCCCCATCCACCGGTCCAAGCACAGCATACAAGCGAGGGACTGCGTCGACGTCATGGATATTTCAGAGCGTGCCAGCGGCTCCAACCTGGTAGCAGATGATCCGATCCACCCATCTCGCTCCGTACGTTTCGCTAGCACAAACGATTTCCATTCTCCCAATTCGCCTCCATCAAGCGCTTTATTCTCCTACGACGTCTCGGACGAGTCGGCTGACGAGGGGGATGCTCTTTCCGGCACCGGCAATCGAAAAGGAGAAGCGAGCGCAAGTGGGAAACGATCAAATTCAAGTGGAGGTGGTGGAGGGGTAACGACATTGGGATTGAAAAGTACGACTTCTTCTAAAGAGGCGCAGTACGATGCGGATAGCGATGAGCTGGGAGATGAAGATCTGGACGCTTTGAGCGTTTCGACAGCTACGTTGAACCAAGATCCATCTTCACGAGGTGGTGCAGGATCAGGTCGGAATCGATCAGCTCGCGCCGGTGCTGGTACCTCCTCAGCATCAGGCTTGGCATCAACGTCAACATCGGGATCCAGATCCATACCCCTCATAGATCGTATACCTCTGCCTGCTGCCTTGTCTAGACACTCGACCGATGGCATAACCGAAGGACTGGTGGAGATCAGGAATCAGCTGAGGGATATCGAGCTCCCGGATTGGCTCAGAAGAGGAGCTGGAGTCTTCGAAGCCACTGTCAATATGGCGAATTCTATCCTAGGTGCAGGAGTGGTCGGTGAGTCATGTGTGCTGCGTCAGCTGCAGTGGTTCGGACGCGCGCTCTATAACCGGCGCACGATACTGCGATTGCGCTTGAGGCTTCTCGGGGCAGAGCAGCTGTTTGTTCTCTGACCTTCTCATCCCCTTGGACACATCGCCCCCTCTTAGGTCTTCCCTACTCGCTTCGCACTTCCGGTTTCGTGGCAGGCCTCGGTCTCTTGGCAGGTCTGGCCTTATTGACAGATTGGACCATCCGTCTGATCGTCCTCAACGCCAAATTGAGCGGAAGAACGACGTATATCGATATCATGCAGCATTGCTTTGGAAACCATGGAAGAGCTGCCGTGTCTCTCTTCCAATTCGCTTTTGCTTTTGGTGGAATGTGCGCTTTCTGTGTAAGTGTAGAACGTGGCAGATTTAGAACGCGAAGACATTGGACGATTCATCATGGCTCATGCTGCAATTCTCTGCTGGCTTTCGAATTGCAGGTCGTGATCGGTGCGTGTTTCTATGTGCTCGGATCTGTTCGTAAGGTCGCAACAGCTCACAACATGAAGGTATTTTGCACACAGGCGATACTATTCCGAGCGTGCTCAAACAGCTGCTGCCCTTTTTGGCAGACTCGTTCTTGACGGGTAGGATGTTCATCATCACAGTCTGCACGCTAGGCATCTCCTACCCGCTATCGCTGTATCGAGACATCGAGTCTCTCAGTCGCGCTAGCGCAGTGGCCCTCTTTAGTATGGTCCTGATCATTGTGGCCGTCATTGTTAGGGGGCCAGCGATGCCTCCTGAATTGAAGGGAGACCCTGCTCAAAGGGTGAGTTATAGTCGGCAGGAAGACTTGATCGTGGCGCGCTTCTCGGCTAACATCATGATCACGTGGCTGGACCTTCAGTTCACCATCATTGCCCCCAGCGGCATCGTACGCTCCATCGCAGTCATTTCCTTCGCTTTCGTCTGCCATCACAATTCGCTGCGTGAGTATGTGTTCTGGGTGGTAGTGCTGTCGCGAAGCTGCTTGCTGACCTTGACCCTGAGCGCGCGGCAAGTCATCTACGGCTCGCTCAAGGAACCATCGATGGATAAGTTCCAGCGAGTGACGCACTACAGCACAGCTATTGCTGCAAGTGCTGCCATCGCGATGAGCATCGCTGGATACTGGTCCTTTACAGACAAGACCCTGAGCAATGTCCTTGTGAGCCTTTCGCGCGAGCTGCACACAAGCTTGCTTGGCTAAATTCACGTCAACTCATATCTCGTCGCCCCTCCTTCTGCTCGCAGAATAATTTTCCTCACGAAGACACAATGGTCAACGTGGCTCGATTTCTGTTCGGCGTCAACATGTTCACCACGCTACCGTTAGAAGCCTTTGTAGCTCGCGAAGTGCTCGAGACCTACTTTTTTGCGGGCGAATTTGATCAGACCCGGCACATCATCTTCACCTCTGCCCTCGTCGTTTCGGCCATGATAGTCAGCCTATCCACGTGCGATTTGGGAATAGTGCTGGAATTGACAGGAGGCCTGAGCGCTACTACCCTCGCCTTTATTTTTCCAAGCATCTGTTTTCTCAAGCTGGCCAACGATAGCTCGTCCAGCGCAAGGGTGGATCGAGTCGTGCCAGAGCTGACGAGCGAGAGCAATACGACTTCTCGAGGACGGACGACCAGAAGATCAGGTGGTGATGGAGAAGGCGAAGAGAGCGAAGACGAGGATGCGCAACTGAGCGATTTGGAAGGCGAAGCTGGAATGAACGAGGCGGATTTGACGGTGGATGAGGTGGAATTGCCACTCAGACCGGGAGCTAGAGCTAGGCAGCGACCACCCGGATCTCAAAAGAGACCATGGTGGGCCTCTACCAAACCTTTGGCCGTCGTCACTGCCCTCTTTGGGCTTGCAGTTCTCGTCATCAGCGGTAAGTCTTGCGGGCGCTTGTCCAACTCGCAATCAACGCGCTCAGCAACCACGCGCCAGAGGCCAATTCCCTTGCAAGCTTACACGTATTCTTCATGGGTCTGGGTTCACAGTCATGCAAGCTTTGGGCGATGCGGCTGAGGGACGTGCTGGGGCCGTACATCAATGCTAGATGCTCCCGAGGTGCGCCCGCTTGATTGAGTTCAAGAGGGGGAATAGATCGCTACCTGTGCGCTATTAACATAATTAGAGTGGACGATCAAATGCGAGCGGTGAAGAGCTAGAGCTTAAGTACATCCTGGATGGGGCGTCCGAAGCTGTACTTCTCGGTCGTGGAAGAAGGTTCAGGTAAGATGAGCAGACGCAGCGTACAGTCACGAATACGTGCGAATATGAAAGTGTGGACGAGCAAGATGGAATGGGAGGTAGGCGATCTGCACTCCGTGACGTGGGCTTGTGCGTCGCGTTCTTTGACCCCGAAGAAGAGGTTCTCTGAACTCAGAGATGCAGCGTCTTGCAATGCCGGCTCGTGTGCTTCAAGCTGTGCACGACGTTCAAGAAGCTTCGCTCGGCGGTCATGTGAAATGGGCACCAACGAAAGCGTACCAAGCCGATCGAGCAGCAAAGGATCTTGAACGAAGACTATCACGATCGACTTGGCTTCCAATTTTGGTTCACCGTGATGCTGGTTTGATTATGGTGCGCGCATGCTGAATTACGCGCGTGCCCGCGCACCATGCAGGCCGTGCGGGCCGCGCACAAGGACTGCATGGCAGCAAGCAGGGTGCCACGTGGTTCGTGCAGGTCCATATCCCTGCAAGCTGCAACGCACAGCCCTCATCACACGCACAAGCCCGCCGAGCAACTCATCACGACGGTGTGACTGGATCAGTGGAACGGCAAAACATCAACTTCGAGCGATCGAACGTCGTACAAGCCGAGTTGCACGCAGCAGCACGTCGTCAGCGACTCAGGTTGCATTCAAAAGGTGCGGATCAGACGCTTTTAGTGACAGAGTCGGACATCTACATCGTCATTGCGACAATCACCGCACTGCCTTGAGCGGCGTTGTAGCTGCCCATTTCTTTCGCAGCTTGTCAGAGCATACACACGCTGCATTCAGCTCACCAGCTCGACAAATTCGATCGGCTCATCGCTCGGCTTCGACCCCATCCTGGCTTCAGCTCTATCTACCAGTTTCCCTCATCTTGACCACATTGAGCACACGTAGCCCTCAGCAAGCAGCTTTGGCTCTCATCACAGCCCGCTCAATCATGTCTAGGCCGACTTCTGTTCCTGGATCAGCAGCGCCTGGGACGAGCGGCTACAGCTCCTACACATCCGCGGGTGCGCCTGGCTTGAGCGGATTCGGGAGAGGTGCAGCGGCTTCAGGCAATGCTTTTACCGGTGGAGGTGCACCCGGCTTGACCCTAGGATCGGGCAGCGAAGCTGGCTTTGGTAGAGGTGCGTTTGCGCTCAGCAGCCCCTGCTCTGTCTGGGATTGACTCTAGCCAGAGAGGGAGCAGAGATCAGAGCGCCCTAGACGCTAAGATATGCTGACCGCGCCACACCTTCACTCGTCTACCTGTCTCTTGAGGCCATAAAGGCAACGCCAGTGGCTTTTCGGGAGCAGCTTCAGGAAATGGAGCTTCCAATCTTGGAGGTCTACTCAACGCTCAACAATTTGCAGCTGCGCAAGCTCAGGCTCAAGCGGCGGCAGCAGCAGCAGCAGCTCAGCAGCACGGGCTAGGCAGTAATACGCAAAGGTTCGGGTCGGAGCTCTACAGTAGCACATTGAGGAATGGAGCATTAGGAGCTGCAAGTGGAGCGGGAGGAGCAGGTGGATCATTGAACAATGACGACTTCCCAGCATTGGGTGCGCCTTCCAATCCAGCTACCGCTGCGAGTGGCAATGCAGGGGTCAGGGAGACGAGCGAAACATTGAGCAACGCAAATAGCGCTGCTACCGCATCTGCTTCACTGGCGAATGTTGCGGCTGGTGGTGCAAACGCTGTGGGAGGCGCGGGTGCGGGCGAACAAGCTTCGGCGGCGGCTGCCTTGCATGCTCAGCATGCTGCGAGGGAAGCGCATAGACTCAACTTGCTCGGCAGCTTGTCTCCTTCTGTCGCCAACGCGCAGGGCGTAAATGGTTCTACAAACGCCAACGGCATCGCCAATCCCTTGAATGCGGCTCGCGGCGGTTTCGGAGACGCAGAAAGGGTGAGTGAGAAGCAGGGTGGCAGGCTGTCGCGAGGATCCAGACAGCTAGGAGGAATGTGCCCTTCTGCGGGTCGGGGCGGCCCGAGCATGTTTGGCTGAGCAGGATTGGGTCGGCTTGGCGACAAGGGAAGGTTACCTGGCCACACCAATCTCTGCTTCGCGAATGCTTCAGCTGAGAGCACGGCTGCGTGCTGACTAGCACTCGCCCACCCTCACTCAGAATTACGCGGCGAAACCCGGCATGGGAGCGTCGCCCGGCATGGCGTCTGCTTGGCCCTCAGGAGGTGCGTGTTGGCGAGAGGAGCTGCGATGATGGGTGCTCAGGCTGAAGCGCCCTTTCTTGCGGACTCGCCCCGCGCAGGGACACTATCGAGGTTGGATGACGGCTCTGCAGCCTCGCAGCACGCGCAGCAGCAGCATCAATTGCAGCAGCAACAACAGCAGAGGCAACAGCAGCATCAGCAAGCGATACAGGCCGCAGTGATGAGGTCTGCTCCCGTGTCACAGGTCTTGTCTTCTCCGGCGGATAGATTTGGGTTGTTGGGCTTGCTGAGCATCATCAAGATGCAAGATCCTGATGTTCAAATGTTGTCTCTGGGGACTGATTTGCAAGCGATGGGACTGAGCTTGGAGGCTCCGGAGTGAGTCACGGCTCACTAGCGACTATCATAGACTCGGCGGAAGATGGTGGACCACTCACGCTGTTGCTCTTCACTCTTGCTCTTGCCTTTGCCTCACGCAGAGCGCTGTACTCGTCTCTTATCACACCGCTGTCGGACAACAACATGGCCGCAGCTTTGCAAGTGGAGCCAGAGTTTCACTTGCCGTCATGTTACAATGTCTCTCCTCCTTCGCCAGCACATCACAAGGTGGACAGCTTCAGCGACGAGACCCTCTTTTTCATCTTCTACTCCATGCCTAGGGACGTAATGCAGCAGATTGCCGCTGCCGAGCTGTGAGTTCAATGATAGCTGTTACCTGTGCTTGAATCGTTATTCGAGGCATTGTATCACTCACACGCCCTGCTACGCTGCTTTTGCGATAGCTACCAACGCAATTGGCGATTTCACGTCGAGCTGCAATTATGGCTCACGCAAAATGGCGAACCAACGCAAAAGACGCCGACGTACGAGAGGGGCTCTTACGTATTCTTCGATCCGCGGACTTGGGACAAGGTGTCCAAAGGTGAGGCCACGAGATCCGGAGGGCGCGCGCTCGAGTATGGTGCTTAGTGCTCTCCCCCTTCTTTTTCGTGCGGCTCCCAGATATGGTACTGATGTACGACGCGCTGGAAGAGAAGCCGTCACAAGCGGCCATCTTGGCTCTGCAGTCTGCCCAGCAACCGGCACCACAACAGTCCGCGCAAGCAGGCGCACCAGCACAACAACAGGTACAGACACCGTCCTTGGCACAAAGGTGAAAGGAGTTCGTGGACACGTGTGACCCTCGAAAATTCTACCCTGCTCTGTTCGTTCACAATTGATGCAGCACCCCTCTCAGCTCTGATTTGATCTGAACTGACGCAAGTTGCTTGTACTAATTACAATCCCAAATCAAATCTTGTGGACTTTGTATCCCCGCCACACCAATCAAGCCCAAACCGTTCATCGCCTCGAGCGTACTCGACTTTCTCTCGTGCTATATGAGTCACACTTGCCTCGACATGCAACGAATGAAAGCCAAAAGAAGACAAGACTATTGCGATTGCGCATGGGTGACTGAAGACAGATACAGGGATGGCGCGAGTAGAGCAGGGTAGAGAGGAGACCCGGTGGCGTAGATGGCTTCTTACGTAGCAGTCACGAGTGTAGGAGTGCGCACTAGCAGCGTCAAAGAAGTCACGCCACTAACCGACTCGCTCATCTCGACTCAGTCTAGGGTTCAGCCAATAGACTTTTGAGCGCATGTTGTAGCCTCTGATCCACCTCTTCAGCCGTCACTCTAAAGTGCTCCGCCGTGATGCGAGCCACACACGGAGTATCTGCCATATCAGGCACTGCGAAAGAGAAGAATAGGAGCCAGAGAGACCTGAAAATGAGCACGAGGTCTTTCGTTGTGTGACAGCAGCTGATATGTCGACGACTTACCGGTGCGGGATGCCAAAGGCGCTTCGTCGCGGTGCAAAGAGCTTGCCGTGTTGGGCGCTGGCGCTGCGAGACCGTTCGGAATGGGCAAGGCGCCATTGTGCTGGTGTGAAAGTTGATTGACACCGTTGCCAGTATGCAGCCTGTTGGACGACTTGAAATGGCTCCTCAACGCAGATCTTTCGCACCTTCGCATCACACTGCAAAAGGTCTGAGCTAGAGTGCGCAAGATCTGCAAGACGGTGGCTTGGCGACTCTGATCGTTCCTTCTTCTGGCTGCTTGCGCTTCGACGTCGTCCAATGGCAGGTCATCCCAGATAGAGGTGGCTGTGATGTCGTTGCACAAGGAGGCTGCTAGCATGGACGCCTGTCCGCCGGATTGCGAAGTGCAACTCGACTGCGGCGATCTTCCAGGCACACGAGGGCTATCACGTCTCCGTGATTGCGCATCGTCAGACTCGTCGCTGATCTTGAAATCTATGCTCTCGAGTATGGCTGCACAGGAAAGCTGAGCAGTGACGAGGGGAGAGCAGTAGGCAAACAGCTCCATTCCACCAAGGATCTTCAGGTGGGACGGTGCGTTCGGGCAATGATCTCGAGCGATGCAAGCGCCAGCCAGTCTGACCAGTGCGCTCGTGGTGAGTGAGGCCTGAGTCATCCAGAGCATACCGCTCGTCGCAGTAGGTGGTGCTTGATTCGGAATAGGCCGACTGGTCGATCTCGCAAGATGGCTGTTGCTCTCTATCCACACGATCGTAGTCGCGAGGTGATTGATGGACTCTCCGAGAAGTCCAAACAGCGTTTGAACCGCCGCACGCCGCTCTTCTTTGCTGAACGACATTCGATCTTGCAAGGGGGCATGCGCGAGACCCACTGTGCCCTGTGAATAGTCGTCCGGAGGGCTTGAAAAGATCTGTTGGAAATCTTCGGTAGCCTCTTGTATCTCTCTGGACAATCTGGTAGACTGCGAATCCAGCGACAAAGTTGGCGAACCATGTCGTATACTCGAAAGGCTGCTGCGACGGTCGCTCGCGACAGGTTGGGTCGTAACACTTGCGCATAGAGGCTCTAGCAGGAGCACGTCTTGCACAGAATGTAAGTCGTCACGTTTCGATTGAGATCGCCGGCGCGGACAAGAGATGTGCGGCTCACCTGGTGGGCTGTTTTCTAATTGTGTCGATTCGGATTTCACGACCGTGGGATAGAGTGCGCCAGAATGGGTGGTAGAAAGTTCGATCTCGGCCGGTACGAAGTTGGACGCAGGGGCTGTGGTTGACCAGTCGCGAAACGTCGATACGGCGTCTTGACTGGTGGGAAATTGACTGGCGACGCTCGGTGGGTTTGAGGGGTCCAAAGGCTGCCACCATTGCTGCGGCGGAGCAGATGATTGGCTCAAGATGCCAGCCATCTCTTCTTCGAGACTTGCCGAGCCACGAGAGGACAAAGCTGCGTTTGTGCCTGGATCGCTCGAGCCGTTGAGAGCAAAGATCGCCATGGTCCTAGCGGACCAATTCGGTGGATCCCTGCGCTGAACAGCGTCTGGCAAGCCTGGGAAAGCGTTGGGGATGAAATCACCATAGTATGAGTCGGAGCTGGTCGCCGCAACTTCGGCGGGTTGCAAAGCGACGGTCGAGCCGTTGTTTGATGTCCAGGATGGAAAGCTGAGATGAGATTGCTCCGATAGCGCGCTGCTAAAGCGCCGATGTTGTGCGAAGTTGTGCTCGTTCTCCGAGGCAGTGCTTTCATCGTGCGTACTGTCGCGTCTGCTGTCATCTTCCTCGCTTCGTCTTCGCTTCTTTGTCCGACGCGGATCGGGAGGCGAAAAGTGACAAGGGATGCCCAGACGAATGCATCGTACGCAAGACGCCGTTGGTGCAGCTCCGTCCGGAGCGGGTACAGCACCTGGACCAGGCAGGCATTTGACCTTGTTGGCGTGACACTATGACGGTCACACCAGCGATACGATGAAATAAAGAGGTGCCGTTTCAGCATCGAGATGTGCAGTGGATGCCAAAGCTGGAATGTGGGAGCCTTTTCACCACTCACATCGTCACATGCCTTTCTGAATTTTGCCGGTGGCTTTGGCACCATCTTGGGCACGGTCATATGTTCAGGCGCAGCGATGAACCGTCAAACTTCCTAAAGATGTCTCCCAAGCCAGTCGTGGTGGTGATGGACTTCGCTGAGATGTGTCAGGAAAACCCAATGGACGTTGTGATGAGGATGCGGATCGGACTCCGAGAGCCTGCAACTCAGTGATCCTCTTATATATGACGGCTGCTTTCCGCATCAAAGCTGCCTTACGAGTGCACCGCATCGTGCCTGCAGCGCATGTGCTGCATCCCCTATCGGACACATCCACGGCTTGTGTGAGAGAAGAGCAGCAGCAGCAAGGGAATGGCGCGCCTGCTGACCCCTCTTTCACACCAGAGGAGGACCGCGCACAACAGAGATGGACCATTGTCTCGGTACGCGTAGCCAACGCTCGATGTAGCAGCGTGTGTCTTCCGGCAGCCAAGAAAGGCACGAGCCGGTTAAACTCTGACAATCTGGCTAAAATCAAAATGCGACTGACGTTTCATCCCGCGTCCGCAGTCGGCGGCGCCTTTTCCCGACTCTTGTCTCATTCGATCGTAATTTTCGGCAGACGGGACTTTGGCTATCTCTACCGTCATTGTAATTGCTTCTCTTCCCTCGCCACCGACTTCTTCTTCTCTGATGGTAAGGATGCCTGCCCCTCACAAAGTACCCACGACACGACCGTGACCGTGTGTATGTACACCATCGTGCATGCAGTCCGCAGGCTCGAGGGCTGTTGTGGCTGTGGTCCAAGTCCTGAGCGGACATATGTACCGGTACCTGTACCTAACTGCACGCAGTTTATCCATCGCGAACATCTCTAGGGCGTCCAGCCGCATGCATGGACCCGAAGACGCACCGCATGGCCATGCGCGCAGAACATGTGTGGATCAACGACTATGTTTCCATTCAGATTCTCTAGAGCTGCTGCTCGACACGCAACAGTCACCTGACCCACAACGGTCACGGTTTTTCGGAGTCGCGCCCGTTGGCGTAAGGCTCGATCTGGTCAAGAAGCACATGCTGCATGCATGCATGCATGCAGCAGCAGCAGCAGCAGCGCATTCCTGCTGATTGAGCCCAGCAATCAGAATCATGCACAATCGTGAGTATTGCGCAATGGCGCGGCTCTCCTGTACACAGTCAGTCAAGTGCCAGCAGCTATCATAATGACGAAACGATTGAATGTGAGTCTGTGACTCTAGATCGCTTGGTTGGGTGCGAGAACGCCGCTGCTTGTCCAAGGCATCAGCCAGATGATCAGAATCATCGCCTGCAGAACACTAGTCGCGCTGCTAGGCCGAGCGTTGCTCATAGCGATTCGAGTTGGACCCACCTGGTTGATCCAGTCCAGCGAAGCACGCCAAGCACGCCAGGCACGCCCGCCATGAGAGCGCTTCTTACTGCTTCCGATGTAGTTTATCCTGATTTACACATCAACGAATACCAATACACGAGCAGGAGCCTCAGCCTCAGCCTCGGCCTCGGCCTCGGCGATACGCGACGACGCCCTTTGCCCCTAGCTGGCCTGTCAAGGTGATTTCGCAAAGGCCCCCTTCGATCGGTCGCCATCCTTCCCTTTCTCCCCGACCGGTCCGGCAATTTGTACCTCGACGCTTGCAGCAGTACTGTCATGCCTCGCAACGCTCGCCGCCCGCACTCGGTGATAGCGAGCCATAGCGAGTGTGTCCCACGTTCTGGCTGGGCCACCCATCGAAGCCCAAATTGGCGCCTCGCAAGCAGCGAGCTATAGAACACTAGCCGAAAAGGGATCGTGTGAATGCGTGTCAATAGCTGAATCTTGGGGCTGGAATGCGCTTGCTGCTGCATGCTCGCACGTGTCGCTGCTGGAGCACACCAGCATGCATCCAATTCAACGGATATTCATCCACAGCATGTACCGTACCGTACCGCAGCTGACGCGAAACGCTACTCTGTACAGCGAAACGACTGTACAGCACATCAAGAGCGTTTCGAGCCTATCGAAGCATGGCCATTCGCGACGCATCCCCAATCAGGAAAGGAAGTTCCTCAGGCCCTGAAAGAACGGATTGGATTGGATTGGATTGCATAGTTCAACGTCACGGCAGATAAGCTGGCCGTCAGTGCTCCACTCAGCACGATGCGACGATCAATCTGCCTGCTAAACAAGGGCAGCACACCTGCGCCAGGCGTTATCAGCTCTCGGAACGAAGTCGGAGGTGGGATGTTGAACGCGCTTGATTTCATGCTGTTCCTGAAGCTCACTCGTAGGTGGAGGATAAAGAGTCGCCCTGAACGCTTGCGTGCGCGCTTTCGAAGTTTCAAAACGTCACAAAGCCGCAAGATGGCGCTTTACTCGACATATATGCCGCTTTTGACGCAAAGCGACTCATCACGCTCGACTGACATGACCCCGAGTCCGAGCTTTTCTTTCCCAAGCATGGCCTCTGTTCGTGTCCGCCCTGCCTCCACCTTACGCGAATTTGAGGGTTCGTACGAAATTACGAAAGACACGATTCCTCACCGACCACCAACGACGGTAGGACAATTGTGAGCACCACGATAAAACGTCATAGAGCCTGAACACCAGTGTGCCACTCAGTGGGTACGCGAAGCCGACGATACAACAGTCAGTCAACCAGTCCTAAACTTGTGGAAGGCGGCGAATGGAAGGTAGCTGAAACAATTCGCTTTGCATGCGGCCTTGTTGGCGTCATTATCGAGCTCGATTGATTGTGGGCCTGGCTTTCCTATACAGGGTAAGGAGGGGGGGGGGGGGGGGGCTCGGAGGCCGAACGAGCCGTCATGCGTGCCTATCGATCGCGGTGACGCATTGCTGCGGGCGCAATCGACCGTCGCGGCATGTGCTAGTCACGAGCCACTTAGCGCACGAGTAAAGCTGTAAGGGCCAAGCTTACTGTAGGGCCGTAGGTCTTATTCGGGTCGAACGATTGATGCAAAGTACGCCTAGAACGCCTAGCATGATGCCAAGCGCTCTCTCATGGAACAAAAGTGACGCTATTTGCACCAATTGAGAAGGGAGAAGAGATAGCAGCTCTATAGGGGAGAACCCTCGATTCAGAAAGAAAAGCAGCGATGAGCGTCCTTTTCCTTTTTCCCGCGGATTGCACGGGCGCGCCCGCGGCCCAGCCATAATTCCACGCTGCCGGCGTTGACGCCTGCATTGACGACCGTTCACGTGTGAATCACGAATCACGTGAATACTTTCCTCCTGATTCTTGATTTGCACGCCGCACGCCGCACACCGCACGGCACATGGATTCACGAATTGGAATCGTGAATGGATTTTTGATTGTGATTCAAAATTGCATGTTTTAGCGTCGCTTCGTACTCAATGACTACTGTCGTACTGAGTGGTACACTGACGGTGAGGTTTCTGACGTCTCACGGGGAGCTGAGTAGTGTCGTTCTGTTGGTGGTCGGTGAGGAATTTGTTTCTTTCGTAGCTAGTAAAGTATCATGCAGAGGCGTCATGACAACGTGAAGGCATGGAACGCAGCGCAGGCGAGGGAGGGATGGAGTGTTTTGCAGATGGAGGCACCTATACACTCAGAATGCTCGTCGTCATCGGCGCCCCCCCCCCCCCCCCCCCCCCCCCCCATCCCGTCTGAGCTATCGGTGGCCTTCCCTTCCGCGTCGCTCGGCGCGTTCGCAGAGGCAAATGCCAGAGCGACACTTGGTGGTGAAGGCCTGCTTCTGTCGGAAACGTGTGTTTGTCTGCCGCGGGGTGAGTTCGCGGAGTGGGACATTGTGTTGACAAAAGCGCACACAAGAAGCGTATAGACGCCGATCCTGCGTGGTTCGTTCTTGCCTGTAGCACGAAGCGATGCGTATCGACACAGCTTTCCGACTTGATGTAAGCGAAGAGCCCACGTGCACGGTCTGGATGCAGGTACGTGTGTAGCCAAGACCGCCCGAACAGTCTGTGTCCTAAAGGTTCAAGACGGTTCAACGAACATATTTCGCAACACGTATCGACTCAACTGAAAAGCGGCTAAAAATACAATCAGACAAAGGGTGCGAAAGCCTTGGGAGGTGGGACAACAAGATCAAAGGAGGAGGTTTGCGCGATCGTGGAAAAGATAGCACAAGACCAAAATGAGCGTGGGGAATCGGCGGCTCGAAAGCTTGCTCAGATCTGATTTTCGCTTAGAAGAGTCGAGAGAGATGTTGGTATATTCAAAGCAAGGCGTCGGAGAGCTGCTGCTTTGTGAACGGTTGATCAGAGGGCAGCACCATAATGCGACATCCGATTCGAAGGCTGGCCGTATGACATGGGCCTTTGATACTGGGGCATCGGCATACCGTACCCTTCCGCAGGCTGAGCGCCGTAAGCAGAGATGGGCTCATGAGCCGATGTGTGCTCTTCCGCGTATGGGTTCGACATGCCACCTTGATATCCGTACTGCGGCGCTGGGGCGCGAGGGAGTGGCACATGGCTTGAGCGAGGAGGTGATCGAGAGATGGCCAATGGCAGAGGCTCTCGGAGGTCCACAGATTGCGGCAGAGGTTGATCGGGATAGACTACCTGGTGATACGAACGTCTGCTGTTGGGCGACGTAGCTTCCATGCCGTACGATGGGCCTTCGTGATGTTGCGCATAAGGCGTAGCGGCAGATGCGTGAAAGGCGGCGGAGGAGATGTTGGAATGCGCCAATTGAGCTTGGTGCCCTTTGGGTGATGGAGGCAGGAACGGGTCGCGAGGACCAGGACTGCGTGGCGAGTGAAGGTCTTGTCCCATCTTGGCAGCGCTCGCAGTGTTGACGCGTAGGTCCTCCCTGGCCATGCCAGCAGGCGCTGCATTAGCGAGCAAGGACTTTCGTTGAGATTGCGACTCTTTGGATCCATGATGACCGTGAGAAGACTGCGTCATGGTGTTTGTCCTCCTCAGCTTTTCAGCAGCGGCAATCTCCTCTTCCTCCTTTGCTTTGGCTGCTTCCCTTGCTTTGCGCTTTCTGTTGCACACGAGCCAGGTCCAAGTGCAAACGAGGGCGATCAAAGCGACACCAGCTGCTGCGACGGCCAGGATTTCCCATTGATTAAGACCAGAAGTGTAGGAAGAAGCCTTGTCGCCTGCTTTGTTAGCACCGCTCTCCAACCCGCTCGTCACGCCTGTGAGAGCACCTTGTCTTTTCTCCAAGTGAAGAGCGAGCTCATCGAGAGAGCCTGCGGCGCGAGAGCGAACGCGTTGCATTCGCTGAGTCGACATTGATGATCCGTACGAGAGATGTGTATAGGTGTAGAGAGAAGTACGAGGACGCTGTGGAGATCGGGTAGCCAGATGAACCGTTGTGGTGGAGCGAGGAGCGAGTCGAGAGACGAGGAACAATACCTTAAAAGTAGTCGCTTGATGCAAAGAAAACTGTCGTCCACCTACGCAAGAGTTTCCGTGCGGAAGTAGAATCGAGTACGTGCGACGAAGCTGTGATCCGAAGCGGCAGTGCAACGGCCGGGCGGTATGAGTGGGAGCTGACCGGCTGAGAAACGTGGCCCCCGAGTGATGTTTAGATCCGAACGTCGTCAGACTACAAAAGTGAGTACGGGCTGCTGCTTGCACGTTTGACACTAATGAATAGCGCCAAGTGAGATGCCAAGCTGGCGCTTTCGGAATGTAGGTGGACGCTACGCCGCGGAGACTGTTCGTCGCTGTGGACGGATGCGGCAGTGGCGCGAAAGAACGAGTGTCGGTATCGCGGAAAGGCGAAGTGTATGAGAAAGGAGTGTGTGTTATGGAGTGATCGGGAGCAAAGTGATTAAATTCCGTAGGTGGTGATGTGGGGAATTAGTAGTAGAGGAGCGAAAAGCGTTTGGAAGTCGGAGGCGCCCGATTTTGCAACCGGAGGTGGTCAGAGAAGGGGCGCGTCGCTGCATCATGGTGGGAGAGCAAACATCACATATGGCGCGGGGGTGTGGTGCGCGCGCCTTGCTCATGCAAACGCGGGCTTCTCCCTTGGATAGAGCGCTGCGGGCACCTGAGCAGCATCTTCCCTCGAATGCAGAAGAGCGCGCTAGCCGCGTCGTATTCGATCCGCTGCAAGACTGGTTCAGTGCTCGTCCTCTCTTTGCCTCGCTGCAGGTGCCGAGACACGCGCCCCGCCGCGCAGTGCGTGTAAATTAATTGCGTGGACTCCGATTTGGGTCCGCGCTTCGTATCCGCCCCTTATTTGCATGGCATCTGCTGCTCCCGCATGCCTATAGCTAATCCCGCCATCTATCTGTCCCAGACGCTGAGCCCTCATATAGCGTTCAGAGCGAGCTGCCTACCGAGAGTCCGTAGGCTTTTGAAGCAAGGCCTCACAAGTAGACGCCTCACGGCAAGTGAATTCGCGCCCGGGACAGCCAAAGTCAAGCGCAAGAGACAACCATAGATGAACCTGACGTCACCCGTCCCAACGCCTGGACGATCAGGCGTAGTGCGCGGACGAAGTTCTGGCTTTACAGCGTAGCTATAGACGCAGGCACGGAAGCAGTGCGGCAACCTCCAGGCCAGGTTCGTACAGACTCGGGTGCGGTAGCCCCAGGGCGAGGGTCTCACCTAAGCAGACAGAAAGAAGCGCGCGCGCGCGTTGGAACGTGACGGTAGTCGTGAAGACCAGAGCAAGAGAGAGAAGATCATCGTGCATTAGCCCAGCATCAGCTCGCAGCTTGCATATATGATGCAGATGCCTTCTGGCCCCGAACAGCAGCAGGTGAGTCGACGAGCGCGGTCCCATGGCGACATAGCAGCATTTTCGAGCATCAAACCGACGGGTGTATTCTGGTGCATTCGACTACTCTTTGCGGGGAACAGCAACGCGGTCCGTCATGGTGTCAAGTCGCCGTACTGCACAGTGCATGGTGAGTACTTCTCGCTCGCGCGCAGTCGGTCGACATCCACGCACCTGGCGCGCATCACTGCACGCGCCCTCTTTCACGCTCGCTCATGGCAGCACGCATTTCCTCCTGCGCCGTCGCTTTAATGTCTAGGCAATGGAGGTTTGGACTCTGCTCAAGCTAAGATCCCATTTGATAGCTTTCTTTTGCTCTCATTTTGGGGACCCAAAGCGACGATGTGGCAAGTCGGACATATCGCAAGCTGCCTGGTCCCAAAGTGCCCAGTCATTCTTACAGGCAGCACGTGTCGACACCGTCCGTGATCCAAGGGCAGAGCCGCTCAACAAAATAATGCAATAGACATTGGGTAACAGACGCGCACGCTGTGATGGCGCTCGTAACGATAGCTTGTGAGAAAATGACAGACAGGACGCAGTGGGAAGCCGACCGTTGTCAGGGTGGAGGGAGTGCAAGAAGTGTGCGCAAAGGCGAATGACGAGTGCAAGCCACGCGAGAGACGCAGAAGTTGCCAGGGGCTGCATTACTTTTTGGAAGAGAACAAATTCTAGGACAAAGCCGGCAATCAATAGTCAGCAGCAACTCTTCTCACAGTCGCATCCTACATCCATCCCGAGGGCGCGCGACTCACCTTGAGCCTCTTTTTCTCCTTGCCAGCTGCTCCAACAGGGTTGCTTTGAATGGAATAAGTAGCGGAAGGAGCTGGACTGAGGGACCTGCCGTCTGCAGACTGGTGACCCGACGTCGAAACGGCGCCCGAGGCCTGATGGTGCGAGTTATACAAGGAAGCGCTCGAAGATGGTCCATATGTCTGAGGAGCACGTGAAGCTTGCGGCCGAGAAGCCGAGCTATGGTTTGATTGAGCGCTCGATTGTCCGTATCCGTGATGAGAAGTGTCTTGCGGAGCAGGCGCAGCTCCTCCCCCATAGCGACGCTCGTATGCTCCTTGATCAGCCTCGAATCGTTGAGATGGAACCGAGGCTGAATGGCCATTGCGCCCGCCTCCGTAACCCTGCTGATGTGCACTATCTCCATAATCTGCATACTGACGAGATCCTCCTCGACCGGAGCGCGCAGCGGCAGCACTAGATCGCAAGCCGCTCGCATCGTTATCCGGCTTCGAAAATTGATTTGCGCCGGTCGGAAGACCGCTCGCAAGGCCAGGTCGACCGCCAGAATGATGCTGGCCTGCACCTTGGTGATGATGTGCGCCAGCTCCACTCGCCTTGCCGAACCTTTTCAGCGAGTCGAGGAAGGAAGCAGGAGTAAAAATGTGCGAAGAGCCTGGAGAGGCGTCAAGATATCAGGGTGAGTCGCGTGTTCCCGCGCAGAGCTCTTCTCTGTGGGTTTGACTCACCAATATAGACGTCTTTGGCCAACCTATCTGAGATTTGATAGGCGCTGCGGACCTCAGAGTAAGTCATGCCACCAGCAACGAACACGAGCACTCTCTGCCTTGTAATGTCAGCCCGTTCCGCGTGGTTGCTGCTGCCCCCGCTATGTCCTCCACCTCTGCCTTTCTGGGCCCACGTGGGCTTTGCAGATCTCAAGCTAGTCGGGGGTCCTCGGGGCGCAGCTGCATTGCCGCTCAAAGCAGGGCTTGCGCCCCTTGAGATGGCCGATGCCGCATCTCTCAGGCTGCCCAGTCCTCCGGTGCTCGCTGCGCTAAGCGAGGATGCGGACGCAAAGTCGGGGGGCGCATCCTTGACGTAGGGATAGGTGGTCTGGTCCAGCCTTCCCGCAAAGTGATCCTCCAGCATGAGCTTGACCAAAGGCTGGTACCTGCTCAGCTCGTACTCGTTTTCGCCCGGCGCTTGCCTCCTCTTGCCCTTCTTGAACCACGCGTCCCACCCACTGTTCTGGGGATCCTTGAGTACTCTAGCCCCCAAGTGCACCAGATTGTCCACTGCGTCCATCTCGTGCAGACCCAGCCTGGCGTGCTGAAACAGCCGTTTCCGGTCCTCGTCCGGAACGCCTTCGCTATACATGATGTAAAGCGCGATGATACGGACCTTGTCCGCGTTGCTGATCTCTCGATCATCCAACAGTGGCACCATATCCTCGACCAAGGTCCGCGGTTTCGCTCCATCGGGCGTTGTCCTCGTTGCACAGTTCTGTTCAACCATGGCCTGCTGTGGTAGTCTGCTTCTCTCGAAGATGTTCATGCACTCCTGTGCCATAGTCAAATGCAGACTCAACGCCTCTTTGGTCTCTTGCATCTCAGGCAGAGTCGCGAGCATGTCCCTCATGTCATGCAGACTGCTCGAATTTTGATGAGCTGCTGCGGTTCCTGCGTGCTGCGTGAAATCCTTCGTCAACCTGTCGATTGCCTCGGCAATGTGAAGGTGCCTGATTGCCCTCCACACACTCTCTTCGTCGGACAATCGTGCTCTTCTGTCCTCCTTCTGGCCGACAGCGTTCAGGAACTTGTAAGAATAGACTGTCCCGTCTTCTTCGAGAGGCAGCAAATCAGCCACCATTGCTTGGTATGAGAATTCGTGCAGGAAGGGTGACACTGTATCCATAGTCCGGTCCGTGATGAACAAGACACCCCTTGGCCTCGTCGAGTCGGGCTTGGGCTGATTATCGGCCACGTAGGCATCGATGGCTTCTTGCAATCGGAGCGCCAGCTTGCGGGTGAAATGATCCGGACCCGACGCAGCACCCGGCCTGCCCGCTGCGCTCGAATCGCCTCCCGCTCGTAGTCGGGCCATGCGCATGCTAGAGGCGTAGGCGGAAGCTGGCGCGGGTGCGGGGATCGTCCCGCTCGACTCTCCTTGTTGATTTGCCAGAGGTCCCAGCGGCGGGTGAGAAGGATTGTAGTATCGTATCAAGGGAAACTCGTTAAGAGAGACGCATACATTGAGCAAAGTCTGCACGCTGAATTGCAGTTCCTCCTCGATGCCTTTGAGGGCTTCGGCCGAATCCACTCCCCATGCTCCTCCAGGAGGCTGAAAGATGGTGAAGAATGATTCTGGCGTCTTTAATGAGAATACCTGAGCCTCGAGTGCTGCATTGCATGAGGGAGAGGCGGGGCCCTAGTCAGCACCGAATAGGGAATAGGACGCGCAGGGCACGCATGTACGCACCCCAGAAGTTGTTGTACAATTCGATGACTTGCCGCAAGCGCGGCTCAGCGGGTGAGCTCGTCAGTCGCTGCAGCAAGGCGTCAGAGAGAGCTGCGAGCAGGAGGGTCGTCGGTCATTGTGTTCAAGGTCAATTGGGCCACAGTCTATGAGCGCGGCCTTCCAGCCTTAGTCTTATTACGAACGCCCTTGCCCGTTCCCGTCGGCATCGAAGCCACTTCATTACTCACCATCAACGAAGAAAACATGACCCGCGCTGTACCTCGTCGATCCCGTCGCATGATCAGGTGTCAGGTCCCTGATGATCCTCTCGATGTTGCTTGACGTGGGCGTTACAAAGTACGCAGCCTCGTAGTTGGGCTGCGCTTCTCTGTTGCCATTCTCCAAGTTTTCCACAAGCGTCACATTCTCCCGCAGTATGGTGTCCAGCTTCAAGAGGCTGTTCAAATGTTGGCGTACAAAATTGTCCACGACCAGAATCTTCCATCTCGTCGATGGCTGCACAGAGCGGATAGTGTTAAGGTAGCCTGGATGCGTGGATTCGCAAGCGGCATGATCAGCTAGCTCCCTTGCTCAGTGCGCCTTGCTTCTGATCGCAGGACTTACGCTCTCTCGAAGCTGCTATCAGCGACTTGGGAGCCATGGCGCCTCGTGTCGCCGAGATCGCCTAAGTGATGACTGTGTGATTGCAGTCTCGTCTTCCGGCGGGGGGCTGATGACTGGTTCCCTGAAGTCTCCGCCTTCCTCTGTGGCGGAGAGCGGATAAATTTGTTGGGCCTGTCTCAATTCCAGCTCCAAAGACAGCGCAGCACACCTTCAGGACGGCCCACTATGCGTACCCGATGTTGTAGGTGTTCCTCTGAAAGATGATCCTTGCGGAAAGAGGATGCCAGAGATCGACGAGGTTGGTGGAGAATCTCTGTAATTTGAGGTCCGGGATCGCATGGGCTCCAAAAGAGGCTAGCTCTACCACCACTACCACTGACAGCTACTCAAGATGTGGCCGAGGATGGAGTCGCGAATTGAGCGCGTCTTCAACTACCTATAGTGATGTGATTCAAGATTGTGAACAGCGAGTCAAGTGTCTTTGGTATCGACTCCATGCACTCGTCATTCGTGTGAGCGTACCTAGCACATCGTACCGTATCATGCGCATCCATCCAGCAGCAGCGCGCTACTCAAGACTACGCAGGCGGGTGCGAGGACCGCTACACACGGTGCGGATCGATGCAGGATACGTGACACAAGACTGCATGGTCACCGTGCGCGCGTGCAACAGCCGCGATGATGACGCCCTGCTCTCGGACGATCCGCGCACGGCGCTAGTCATAGAGACACGTGACCCGCATCCACACACACTCTACAGATTCAAGATTAGTCTCGACTTTCTGCGCACGCTTGTCCTCGATTGAGCGTAGCAAGCACCGCCTCGCCAGCCGATGCAACAAGCCATGCAGCGACCGGAGCGTAGGCTTTGAGGCTCCGCAGGCGAATTCGAGCATAATTCTCCCCACACCCACCACGTCTCAATCCTGGAGGAATGGCTAGGAGCACAGAAGCGTCTCAGAACGCACCTTTTCAGAGAAGAAGACAGTCGGATAAATGCTATATGCGGAAAGGGGCACGCCAAGAGATGCGGGTCAACAGAAAGCAATCCAAGTGGCTTGGATCAAGCTCTCGAGCTCCTTCGCAGGGAGGCCTTGAGCGCAGAAGAAGCGTTCACACAACGAAAGGGCTCACAAGCGGGATGCGTGGGAATGGCATAGCCTTCGGCAAGTCATGCAAGCATGTATGAGAGGTGTTTTGTAATGCCTCATCCTTTGCTGCTCGACTGAGCGTGTCTCTTCTTGCTGACGTGATCATTTTTTCCTGTCAAAGAGGCAAGCCCGGCTCACCTAACGATGACCCGACTCTTGAATAGGCGCCTTCGCGAAGCGGCTCGCCCACAGCACCGCCGCCGGCTTCTCGCAAAGTAATGAATCACGGTGCATTGGCTGACACTTGAGGAGACGAGCGTCGTTGAAACGAGCAGGGGCGCAAGTCGAACAGGGGCAACGGTGTGCCGAACCTTTTGCAAAGCGCTGTTGCCTACGGCTCTCGGCAGCTCCTAATCTTGCACTTGCAGCGATAGCGCCAATGTCGACTGCGCTTGCTCGCAAATACGTTGACCCTCGTTGGTCCTCAGAGTCCAACGGCTGTCGTCGTCTGAGCTCAAGGCCCAAGAATGCGCAGCTGGTCTTCACAGCATCGCGGCAACGCGGCACCTGTTATTGGGCAGGCGCTGGCAACCAGAAAATGACAAAGAACGCAGCTCGTATGGTTTGCGTCAATCGCTTCACTGTAGCGAAGGTATAAAGGGAGCCCAAGTTGAGAACACTCTTTCAGCTTTTTCCTCATACACACCACTTGATCTGGACCTGAACCTCATCTCTCACACCATAAACACCGTTCATGTCTAAGATGCAGCTCCTTACTCCCACCTTACTCCTTGCCCTGGCTCTTGCCGCCACAGCTCATCCGCACCACTCCGTGTCGAAGCGTGAGCTTGCTCACATGCGTCGAGCCGATGAAGCTCTTCAAGCTCGTGCAGCCCATTGTTCCCACAAGAGTAGAGCTTATAAGGAAGCTAGAAAGCTTCATAGTCGGCGCGGACTAGGCAACGCAAGCATCCGTAGCGTGATGGACGAGCACTTCGGCGACCTTCTGCAGAAGCGCGTCGAACGTGAGTTGCGAGGCGTATCTTGAGAGTTCATATGTTGATGACTGACTCAGACCCTTCATTGCAGCTCATATGAACCCAATCACGCAAAATGACACTTGCGTTCTTAGCCCAGAGATGACCGAAGGTCCTTACTATGTCGTTGGCGAACTGATCCGTCAGAACATCACCGAAGGTCAAGCAGGCGCCGCTCTCCATCTCAACATGGGCTTTCTCGACATCGAAACCTGCCAACCGGTGCCCAACGTCTATGTAGAATTCTGGCACGCAAACTCGACAGTGAGTCAGGCTGATCATCTTTGCAAAGCAGAACGCATCGCTGACCACCTTGCCGAATGTCATCGGGATGCATAGGGCTACTATTCTGGTTACACGGCCAGCAACCCAGGTGGTGGAGGTGGCGAATCCAGCCCTGGGACCAGCGCCTCGGACTCCTCAAGTGCTCTTTCCGCATCAGGCAGCTCCTCTCAAACCATCTTCTCTGCCACTGGCTCACAATCGGCGTCTGCGTCTGCAGCGAGTGGCATGCCTTCGGGCACGCCGCCGTCCGGCAGCGGTAACACTACCTCAAGCTCTGGAGCACCAGGCGGATCTGGATCTAGCGGTGGGCCTGGCTCTTCCTCAGGACCCACCGACAACACCTCCTTTTTACGTGGCATCTGGCCAACCAACGAGGATGGAGTCGTAGAGATCTACACGCTCTTCCCAGGTCATTACTCGGGACGCGCGGTTCACGTGCACTACAAGGTCCACGCAAACGTGACTCTCAACGCCAACGCCACCATCCAGAGCAACACTCTGCTTCACACTGGCCAGCTCTTCATTAGCGAAGACGAGACTCAGGCGTATCTTCAGAATGCGGCGTATGCTTCGAACACGGGTACAAGGACAACGAACGATGAGGACAACATTCTAGAGGCGACTGCCAATTCGGGTGCAAGCTCCATGCTCGATATCGAAGCTTTCGATGGATCTGACATTGCCAACGGGGCTTGGGGTTGGATCACAATCGGAGTGAATGCCTCTGCCGTTGCGTGAGTGTAGAACACTAGCAGTAGGATCTTCGAGTAGCGCCGGAGCCGAAGCTGAACCTTTTCGCGCACCCTTGTGATGATCAGATCGGGCGCTGTAGCAGGTAACAGCGTGGACACGACCAACATTACGACTTCTCGAGACTCGACGCAGGAGCAGGCAGCACTCTCAGCCCTCTCGGCGGACTCGGACTCGGTCGCTACCAGCATCGCTGGCGCCATTGCTGCAGCTCCAACTTCCAGCTCCGAAGAGGCTTCTTCTGGCCAGGCGGACTCTGCCAGACGCTCTCTTCATCTCGGTATGTGGAGGGCCCTTGGCTTCGGCCGTCGTTAGAGCTTGCCCACTTGAGGATGCGGGCGGCTACTGTGCCGCGCGAAAGTTGCGTGGATATTCAGATCCGTCGCATCATTCGACTGCTTCGTCTTTTCGAGCCCCGTCCCTACCACACAATAATGTGATTGTTGGCAAGTATACATGGAATAGCAATCATCTTCTAGCCACTTCGTTGGGTTGAGCTTCTCAGCAGCACGCAAGTAGATGACTGGCGCGTCTGGAGTGCGGAAATGAGCCCTGGACGCCATGCCAACGCTATATGCCCTTGACTGACTGAAGCGGCGTCACTCAACTCTTGACTCTTGACCACCGTGCTTGAGCAAGCAGGGGGAACACGTGAGTCCAAACGGAAGCGGCTCGATATGTTGTCTCGAGCTTTGGCACTCAAGACTAGAGGATTCATCTTCTGGCCTCTTGACTTAAGCGTCAGATCCGAGATCCGCAGCCGTTTTCGGCACGAATTAAAGGTCCGTGGTGAGGCAACCCCATACTCAACGACTCAGTGACTATACCTATATACCTACACGGGCACGCTACCCGTACACTGTGTAGTAACGCCGATACTGTAGCAGAGCACCAGATGCAGGCACTCACGACTCGTCGCTATGGCTCTGACTCTTCTGCTGTGTATCAGGGTCACGAGTGGAGCACTTTGGAATGCGAAATTGCGAGTCTTGACTGAGTGTGACTTACTGCCATCCCGGATCACGAATCACCGAATCACAAAGCACGATGCTGGCGTTTTTTATGGGCTGACAAGTTCCAACCAACAGCAGGCGGGAAGCATGCAGCCGGTGCTTGTGCAGGGCTTTCAGCAGGCAGCATCTCGCCCGTCTTGGCTTATGCGCGCTTGCTTCGAAATGGGTCGATCGTGGCAGGTCGATCGTGCATCAGCAGCGACCGTGGAGCATCGAGGCGGGTCGCGGTCCAAAGAGAGGAGGCGCATGCAGCAGCAGCTGACTTGAAGCTCGTGTTTGCTGCCTGCTGCTGGGAACAGAGATCTCTAGCCACTCAAGCCAAGCATCACAAAAGTGGCCAAGAATAGTGACCAAGCTTTCGCCTTGCCTTGGCCTTGGCCATGTCGCTCCCCTCTGACACTGCCCTGCCCCCTCCTCCTGCGTCTCGTGTAGATGTCCCATCGAGACCTGTACGCGTTCAATGACGTGCAGCAGGCGTGTAGTGCTCCAATCGTGAATCACAATCGTGATCGCAGGTGAGGTGCATCCCTGACCAATCGGCAGCCAACGACTGGCTGCAGCTTTCTCAGAGATGGTCAAATGGTCCCGCACCAGCCTCCGACACTCGCTGAAATCAGTCGAATGCGGTCGATATCGTGAACGTGCCAGATCCAACGCTTCCGCTTATTGTAGCTCCGATTGATTTTCAGTGATCTCCTAAGCAGGGGAAGCATCCAGCAGTTGGCCCCGCAGATCGGCTAGCCGAGGTGAACGCTCCAGACCCAAAGGCCCAACGAGCGGTCATGCGTTGGGATTCAAAATTTTGATTTGAAATCAAGAAAGTCATGAATGACCGCCGCCCAGGCAGGGCCACCAGAGAGAGACTCCCCACTCACGACTGCAGATGCCTGCCGGGCCAGCAGGCGATGCGGCATCACCAAATGAGCTGATTTCGTTGCTCACGCGCCTGGTTGCATCCTGCGACTGTTGCGCTCTGCGGCTCCTCTTGGCAAGCCTCTCTCCCTGCCACTCTGTGACTGCTTTTTCTGGCCTACAGCCTCTCTGTTGGAGCACGTATCCGTCCAGCAGCTACGAATGGTCATAACCCACCTGATGAATGAAATGCATTTAAAGTTTTCCCCTCCCCTTCCATGCTTGTCCTGCCTCCTTTCCGACAACAATCCTTGTTCCATCATATTTCTGCGCCGCCCTAGTGTCGCGTGACAGAAGGATCCACAAGCAACATCAACAGCGGCAGCTGCATTCCATTGCCTCCTTGTCTTGCACTCACGATGCGCACCGGTCTCTTGACGGCGCTCAGCGCTCTTGGGCTCGCGACCCTGGCGCAAGCCCAAGTCCCAAGGGCAGCTGGCATGACGTCTGACAGTTTCTGCAGCACAGCGGGCGACTTTTGCGTTACGGGATTGTACCTGCCCGAACGGCAGGCCATCAACTATACTCTGGTCGTCGCTCAGACTGGACAGTACGGATGGACGGGTATCGGACAAGGAACGCAAATGTCCGGAGCCAACATCTTGGTGACTTGGCCCAATGCGGATGGAAGCGTCACCACCTCGCACAGATCCGCCCCTGGTGAGGTGATGCCTACCGAAGCTCGCGTCAGCGCACAACAAGCGCAGGGCTTCGAAAGGAACGCTGCACAATCCGTTCAGACGCAGCAGCACACCATCAGTAGTTGGCTCTTCGGTCAAGCCGAGGCTCCCGGAACCATCGATCACATCTTTGCCTACGCTGGAGCGGCCAAGGCTCCAGCTTCGGCAGACTCCGCCGCCACCATCCGTTACCACGACAGCCGTGGATTTTTCACCCTCGATCTGACCAAGGAGTACACCGGCGCTGCACCCGCTGGCCTTGCTGGCGGTCAGGGCGCAAGCACGGGAGATGGAGGTGCAGGCACTGCCGGATACGGCCCCGCGCAGCGAGACCTGAGCAACAAGACGACTCAAATCTGGTTCGCTCACATGGTGAGTTCTGATGTGGCGCTTGCTGCTCATACGTGACCGAGTGTAGGGGAGGGCTGACGTCCAAGCTTGGAATTGGTGTCGTGACACAGATGTTCATGGTACTGGGCTGGATGCTGCTGGTGCCCCTGGGCGCCTTCATCGGCCGATTTGGACGCACAATGTTCAAGTGGTTCCCTTACCACAGTGCCGTTCAAAGTTTGGCAGTCGTCTTCGTCATCATCGGTTTCGCTCTCGGCGTCTACAACTACCGTCAGCGCGGCACACCACAGTGGAGATTGCTGCACCACAAGCTCGGTCTTGCGCTCTTCATTCTCATCCTCATTCAAGCCATCCTGGGAGCAACGACGCACGAGATCCGCAAGCGAACAGGCTTCAGATGGGTCGGTTTCTTCCACATCTTCAACGGTGTCGTCATGTTCGGTCTGGCAGTCTGGAACATCAGCGAAGGCTTCAAACTGTGGACTTGGCAACCTGGAAATGCGCCTCGCATTGTCATTTGGGTCTGGGCTGGTGTGGTCGGTGTGGTGTACCTCGCCGGACTGGCTCTGGTGCCCAGGGAGATCCGACAGGACAAGGAGAGAAAGGAAACCGCGTCGCACGGTGAGAAGGGCTCGGATGAGCACCTCACGCACAACCCTTCGCCCTCTCAAGCTGCTTGAACGACGGGAAAAAAGACACACCAAAGGTTCCAGAGTCTACTCCGCTGTGCCCCCCTTTCGACCGATCGCTTTTTGCTGCCCCTCTCATCGTCTAAGTTACTATTGTATCATCATTACCTCCAATCGACTGACTGCTGCATACCACCGTCGAATGATTATTGATGCAAAGCTCTTCCGCTCCAGTCGTGCGCTTCGCACAAAAAATGAATCGGCTTGACTGCAGAGAGTTGCTCATGGTGCGCGAGTGGCTTGTATCGAATAATGGTCCTTGAACATCTTGACGCGATCATTTCATCTTGTCCGTCTCGGCTGCCAATGCTTGCATGATGGCATCGGCATGCTTGAGCGCCTGAGGTGCATCCATTCGCAACTCGAGCTGATTGACTCGAAGCCATTGCTGCAGTCTGCCAAGCACAAGGGCAGCGCCGCCGCAACCCAGCTCCTTTGACAAGCTGAGCAAGATGTGTAGCAGCACCTTGACCGCGGCTTCGTGCTGAGGTCTGAACCCGACAGCGTATTGCTCCAACATACACAAAACGTCCTTCTCGAACGTCTGATCTCGCTCAAAGCTGCTCGCAAGCTGCAATGCGACGCGATCCGCTTCTGGATAGAACCCTTCGACGGCTGTAGGCTCCGACGCCGCTCGAGCGAGTAATCGTGCAATGTCTTCTCGGACGCTGTGCTCAGCGATCGGCGACCTACAATCGTCCAGTCTGGTGAGTTTGTTTGCTGAAAATCTGCCAAAGAGTCGAAGTTCCAGCTGCCTGAGCTCGTGGAGAAAGGAGGGGTTGGGCTCCACCTCGACGGGAGCTCTGCATCTTCTCATCTGCTCGATCGCCTCGCTCAGACCTTTTCCGTCCAGTATGAGCACAGCAGCCAGGGCCAAAGTAGCGCTTCTGGAGATGCCTTCGTGACAATGAATCAGTACTTGGGCCCCTTTGGCGCCTCTAGCCTGCCTGATCAGCTCTGCTATCCGCTCGAAATGAGGAGAAAGCCTTTCTTGAGCATTATCGCTAGCCGCGATCCGTACCCTCACAAAACCTTCATCCGGAAATACGTCTGCATGTTCTCTCGTCGCGTTGACAATGTGCGTAATGCCGAGCTGCTCGAGCTGGCTGGCTGAGCGAAGCTGATCAAGACCTGCTAGCCACAAATTGGCAGCTACCCTTGTGGGGGTCCCTTTTGCACCATCACCAATGCCTCCGTCCTGGCCCGTGCGCATTCTGACCTCTGCTCAGCCATCTGCCAGCGTGATCTTTGTTATGCACCATGCAGGAGGCTCGGTCGTAAATCACGAATGCAGAGGAAGATGGAACAGTGAGTGGGTGGGTGATGGTGGGACCGCGTCACGAGAGCTTGGACAGCCCAAGTCTTCCGCACCAGCGAGGCATCGAGCATCAGCGAGCCGATGCACCGAACGCTCTCAACGAAGAGCTTGCCGCCCAAGAACTCCCGACTCCGCACTCACACTCTAAAGACTCGTGATTGTGACTGTGATTCACGCTCAAACTCCCAATCCTAATCGTTGTGGAGCATCTTGATTGTGGTGACTGATCAGATAGCTCTCCCTTTTGATCAAATTCTTTCTTTGGATGCGCTCGCACGACGCCGCACCATCCCAGCAGGCGCTGCATCGCGTCCGCATCCTCATCTTCATCAGCAGCAGCAGCAGCAGCAGCAGCAGGGATCGCTTTCTCCGCTCGGCCCTCTTCGAATCCTGCCTGGCAGAGTCTCATCAAGTCACGAGTAGTAGCGCGGCAAATATGCTGTGCCGGCATCTGTACAAGCTGGCGCGGGCGAACCGCAGAAGCGAGGCTGCATGGTGGGGCCTCCACTCTAACACGGGCTTGTAAAGGGCCTACCGGTACAGCATGCTTACAGCCCACGTACGGATAGCCCTCTCGTCCCGCCATGCACGCTCAGCCCCCCTCCCCGACCCGGAACTTCGTTTCTTGCATGCACCGGTCCGGTGTCCATCCTACAGCGGGTCCTCTGCAATGCCCTCGGATGGTAGCGAAAGCTTGAACAACAGGTCGAGTGTTGACGTGCTGCCTCTGCCCCTCTTGACACCACATCCATCACTTACGACTTGCGTCAGACATCAAGCCGAGTCCCATTCACGATTGACTTGTAAACTCCAAGCGCAAGCCACCCCGGTCCACCTCGACTCATAACAACTTCAACACTTCAGCCCAGCATGGCGCTCAAGAGCGATGATCTCATGTCTCCACCCTCGGGTGTCACTCCCCTCATCCTCAACGTCACCATCGTGGGACGCGACAGCGGCAAGACGGACGAGATCGTTCGTCTCTTGAAAAAGATTCAGAGCAAGGCTCTTTCGGACCAGGAGCCTGGAACTTCGGTGGTGAGTTTTCCATAACGAGTGATGGCAGAGCTTTGTACTTGCGCCTCGGAGCGCGCCGATAGGCTGCTGTGACGTGCAGAGCGCTCCACACAGCCCCCGCAGAGTGACTTCAAGCTGCTCAAGAATTCAAGGTCCTGTATTTGACCTGCCGAGTATCGTCCCGCGAGTGACTAAGCTGACACCGCGCCCTCGCTTGTGCATATTGTGCATCTCGTCTTGCTAGTACCGCATCACTCGCGGAGCTCTCGATAAGAACGTGGTCAATGTCTACGAGGTCTACAACGATGCTGCTGCCATGGCTGTGAGTAGCTTGGAGCACAACGTCACTGCCGTTTTGGGAACATGTCTTGCATGCCGCGCCGCTGAAGCGTTGCATGGCTTCCTCTACTCGTGCTCTGCAGTTCCACACGGAAAATGCCGACTTCAAGGAGCTCGTCTCGCGCAAGGATGAGCTCAGCTCGGAGCTTCACACCAAGGTTCGTGCTCAGATATTTCGATGCGTGAACGGTTCGCCTGAACCACGTAGCTGACGCGTCCCACCCTCTTGAATTTTTCCAAAAGTTCTTCAGCGATGTCTGAGAAGCGTCATCGTAACGCTCTTCGGGCGACTCACTTCCTCTGTGGCGTTGTAGCACCAGCAGATGTGACATATGATAGCATGTTCGACGAATCTGGCAATTGCTCGCAATCAGATGCTTTTTGCGTGCTTCGCTTTGCAAAGCTTTCAATGCCCCTAGTGCGCTTCATCAAAGACGATGCAGTACTTTTTGCCGGCTCTGCCTTGTTTGCCATTGAGCAGATCGTAGGTCTGCTTGGCTAGTCGGAGTGGCACCTCTTCAATCTCTTCCTGTGCCAACAAAGGTTTCGTGTGGTCGATAAGGGCAAGGGAATGATTGAGCTGCGCGTTCGCCTGAGCCACGTCGTACAGTAGACTATTGACGCCCAACAAAGACTGGCCCAGTCTGTACATCCTCATCATGTCTATGCCCAGCACTGTGGAACCGGGCGCACCGCCTTTTGGAGCGGCGATGAAGAGGAACTTGCCAAATTTCGCCAAGACGCAAAGAGAGGCGGATTGCACTTCAAAATTGCCCGTGCAGTCGAAGATGATGTCTGCTCCTTTTGATCCTGTCAGTTCTTTGAGCTGTTCGGTCCAGCTTGGAGAGCCTTCATCAGCACCTGCAGCGCTGGCTAGGTTCAGCATGGCGCCGGTCCCGCGAGCGGCAGTGATGATGTTATGACCCGTGCTTCTGAGTAGTTCGACCAACATGCGACCTACATTGCCCGAACAGCCTAGCACAAGCATGTCGAGCTTCTGCTGTTGTCGACCCTCTTCATAGGCTTGGATCTGCGCTCGTTGGATCATGAGCGAAGCTGTCTGCAAGGGCACGCCAAGCAGAGCAGCTTGTGACCAGCTTAGACTCGACGGCTTCTCTACCAGAGCCGAGAGGGGAAGCACGACGTATTGCGCAGAGGTGCCGTGCCGAGAGAAAGATAGATCGTAGCCAGAAGTGCAGACAACTTGCTTGTTGATCCATGTTTGTGCAGAGAGGGAAGCGCCTCGAGAGACGCTCTGCACCACGCCTGACAAGTCTCTTCCCAGCACTCGGTAGGGTCCTTGATGCCCAACGTTACTCGTGCCTGTCTGCTGGAAGGTGGTGTAGGGAAAGCCACCTCGGGAATTGAGCAGGTCGGAAGGATGAATAGCGCTGGCATAGACCTTGATCACAGCGTGACCGGATTCCTCTTGCTGATGATGCTGTGATGCCACCTCGACTTGCGAGCTGCGCTCTTCCTCCTCCAGACTGGGCAGAGGAAGTTCGCGAAGATCGTAGCTTAGCTCTTTCGCCCCGTCATTCGAGACTCGCTGCTCTAGCACCAAGGCCAACATTCTCGCGTCGCCTGCCTCAAATCGATGTTCCCGCCCCTCCCCTCTTTCCGATCACGCAAACAGTCTTGACGCTGCCCTCCTGTCTGACAACTTGCGTTGACCTGATGCGATGGATCTTGAACGGTGAATCGTGAAGCGCCCAAATTGCCTCTCCTCTTCGACAAAGTTCCGAGCCTTGCCTGGCTCAAATCACGAATCACTGAATGAAGACTCGTGACTTGGGGATCTGATCGTCACTCGCGACTCACAATGTACGTACCCATCTCGCGATTCCAGCATACAGCACATACCGCGCGGTATGTATACTCACACTCTTGACTACTGGGACGGCATGCACACATCCAGCCATGCACATACAGTCACGAGTATACAGTCGAGAGCCATATGGTGGTCCACTCCCGCGCGACTGCTATAAGTCGTGAGTTCGAATATCGCGCACCGCTCATCGAGGACGTGCCGGCAGGCCGACCGACCGGCGGAACACGATAATAATCCGGCGCACCTGCCCACCATGCATGCATGCATCCATGCAGCCGTTTAATTGCTGTGCGCCATGCATCGTCGCCCGTCCACCGCTGGGATGCACAGCGCGAGGATGAATGAACGCGAATGGCTGGATGGCTGGATGGCTGGATGGCTGCGATGGCTGCGATGGCTGCCTGCATCTGCTGCAGTCGCAATGGCATGCTGGCTGCAAGGCAATCAAGACCTTCGAAGCACGTCTTAATTTGAACTTTTGCGCGTGGACTGCAGCATGGATGTGTACAGAGTACCTGTACAGTCACACAGTGTGTAGCGGGCATGTGTGGCTTGTTGGTACTCAAGACTTTTTGAGCACTTGAGCAGTCTTGCGCTGCCCTGTAGGCGTGGGTGCGGCTTGGAATTGGACGCGCTGTGATTCGTTGCATGGGGAGGGGAGGAATGCGTGGTTAATTGTTGCGCGCAGATTCGAAAAGATGTTTCCGAGATTCGAGTCGGCAATTTCATTCTGATTGCAATCGTGAATGCTTCGAAAAGCCAATCGATCAAATCTCGCGAGAGAATGGTTGCGTTCCTCCTCGGATTCCTGTAGCATACACACCCCATCATCACCACCACCACCACCAGCAAACACGCCAGGTTCACCTGCGCCCAGCCGCTCGAATCCTCGATCAAACGAGCATCTTCTAGCGTCCCCTGCCTTCATCGCCCTCACCCTCGCAGTCGCATTCATCGATCGCCCGGCATGCCTTGCGCAAATTGTAAATGCGGTGCCAATGCCGGCTCGGGTCCATGTGCGCGATCCAAAGGTGCTTCATCTAGCAAAGCCGAAGAGGCGCGAGGACCCAGCATGGCGCTACCTCGTTCCTCCGCTCGCAATGCCCACGATCCTGAAGCTCAGCAGCAGAACAACAGAGCGTCGGTATGGAGCACCACTACGACAAACACCACCTATGTTCCTCCTACCGAAGAAGAAGAAGGAGTGGAGAGCACCCCATTGTTGAAGGCTGCAAATCAAAATTCCCCCGCCTCTTCTTCCGATACCGCACTCGAGCCTGAACATCAGCACAGTGTGACCTCTGCCTGCGAGGCGAGAAACGGAGAGAGGGGCATTTGCTGCAAGGAGCTGAAAAAGGAAGAAGCTACGCTGCTCAATCCTGATCTGGTTCGAGACTGCATCATCGGTCTGAGCGATGGTCTGACTGTGAGTAGTGGGCCTCGCTTGACTCTTGCCTCGTCACTACTCGGCGCGCTAAAGAACGCTACACATCCCAGGTCCCCTTTGCACTCACTGCTGGATTGTCCGGCATTGGCTCCAGTCGCATCGTCGTCGTGGCTGGAATGGCTGAGCTGGTGAGCGGTGCCATCAGCATGGGCGTAGGTGCGTAGTGCCTCACGAGTAGCTCTCGACGTAGGTACATGCTTATCCCTTTCTCGCATCTCGTCGCTTCCCAGGTGGTCTACTGAGCGCTCAAGCCGAGCTGCAACACTACCGCTACCTCTCTCGTGCCACGTCGGACCGAGTGCGTCAATCGTGCGCCGGCGAGATGGAGAGGGAGGTCATCTCCATCCTTTCACCTTTTGGTGTGCCTGCGGACGTGGCGGGCCTGGTGGCCGACAAGCTGTTGAATGTGGAAGAGAGGGAATGCTCTCATGTAGCCGACCTGCCTAGGCCCGTCTCTTCTCGACCCGAGCGGTTTGTGAGGAGCGATGGACTCAAGGGACCTTCGAGAGGCTTGACGCCTTTTATACTTCGATTGGGAGAGGGACTAGAGGAGGTGCAGGATGGGAGGGTGTGGCAAAGCGCAATCACCATCGGAGCAAGCTACTTGTGAGTCTTTCGAAGCCTATTGTATGTCTCCAGAGTGCCTGCATCGGGGCGCCGCGGCTCACACACAACTGCCCCGCATTTATCTTTTGCTCCCAAACATCAGCATCGGGGGTTTCATCCCGCTCTTGCCCTACATTTTCATCACGACGGTATCCGAAGCATTGACTTGGTCCATCATCATCACCGGCATCATCCTGCTCCTCTTTGGCGTGGCAAAACAGAGATTTGCGGGAGGAGCGACCGATGTGAGAGGTTTGGCTTGGGGCGCCATCTCTACGCTGGCCGTGGGCGCTTCGGCTGCAGCGGCTAGCTTTGCCATCGTTAGAGCTCTTGAAGGATCTGGATCTGGATGAAGATAGAGAGTTGCATACGAGCTCTTGGCGCTCTTTCGCTTTTCCACTTGACCCACCACTTCTGCCCTTGCACGTCTTCCTCTCCATGTCCTCGCTCCGCCATCTGACACTACAAGTCTCACTCATTCAGTTCGACACGACGCGCCACTTTCTTGCCTCGAGTCTGTGTCGCTCTCCGACTGCCTATCATGTACTCCAATCTTCCACGTCACCAAAATAAGATTCACGCCCAGTCGGGACGATGCCAATGCGATCTGGGCGCACAAGCGGGGAATCTATGCTGCGTACAACGTTTGATAAGAAAATCAACTGAGCCATACAACGTTTGATAAGGAAATCAGCTGAGCCATATGGCATGGCTAGCTCCTACCTGTTGACCCTCTTCCTTGCCCGCTTCGCCACCGTATGCACCTCGAAGAGTGACCCTCGACACTTCCTCCAGATCTTTTCCCGTCCAGCGCAGCACCAGCACATGTCCCTCTTCATCGTCCGTCAAGACTGCCCAATCCTCTTCTTGATCTTCCTGCATCTCGCTGTTTTGCTGCTCTCCAGATTGGGCAGACGAGATGGGGAAAGAGGAGGAATCTTGCGCCGTGGTGAGTGGAGCATGGCGATGGAGCGCGAGGGAAGAAGAGTACCTAGGCGCCCATTCGATCGCATTGGCTTTCCCGCCCGAAGTGGGCGTGCTGTACGTGTGCAGAACCTCGCCCAACGGACCTGCCGCTCCCAATCCCTCCACTTGCGAACCCGTGCTGTCCCACGACCAAGCACGAACGTATCCCCGCACGGAAGAAGTCTTGCCGCGCGTCGTTGCTAGGAGCGCCCGACCGGACGGGGAGAGTCGCAGCGTGTCGCCGCGATATGCTGAACGGTCCGAACCTGATTGAGAGGGAGAAAAGTAGAGAGATTGGGGCATGCGGGGTCAGGGCCTTAGCGCAGGCGGCAAAGGGAGCAAAAGGCCCGCACGCATTTCCTTGGCGAAACCTGGCGAGCAAGCTTGTTCAAGCACCTGATCGAACGCACCTGAGGGTAAAATGTCTGCCCTTTGAACGTGAAAGATTTTGCCCTTCTTTGCAGCGGGCACGGCGAAAATGTCGACGTACGAAGCTATGGGATGGGTCATCGGGAGATGCGTATCAATGTAATGCTGTCATGCCGAAGAAG